>NW_005054308.1:7015036-7023212 GCF_000277835.1 Geospiza fortis | reverse complement strand
AAGAGGCAATGCTATCCCAGTTACTTACCCAAGACCTACCTTAAGCGTTCATTTTTTCAGTTGCTCTGCATCATTTTGGGTTCCCCAGCCTGCCCAAAGCAAGTCTCCCACTTCCTTCTAGCTGCTGCACTGCCCATTTTCAGCTTGTGGCTCACTTCACCTGCCTCTCATGCTGGGCAAATGCCAAGCTGCACCACAACCTCCTGTCTTGGTCTCCTAAGAAACTTGTTTTTTGGCTCCACAGATTGTGTTTCAGGTGTGATGTGAAGCTTCACTGCAATCCAATCAAACCAACAGTCCCTGGCTGGCCATTGCTATTCAGAAAAATCTCTTCCAGTGAAGTTATCACTTCAGCAGACTCAGAGGAGAAGCTTTATAAGGCACCTGAGGATTTTCATGCTAATGAGTTCCAGTCCATCATCAGTTCCTCACTGCTTGAGTTTCACCTGCCTGGGCACAAAATCAGTGATTTCTATCGTAAGATCTCTTTCATCTCTTGCCATCCTGGAAGAACTAGATAATAAAGAAGTGGAGAAAAAGCAAAAAGAAAGATTTTAGCTCCAGATTAAGAGATGTCAGAGTCTAGGTCATAAAAACCCCTACAATATACACTTTGTACTTTTTTCGCAAGACATTTCTGCTATTTTATGTGCTTTTGAGATGAGACATAAGTGAATGGGAATGAAGATCATAATTTCAATTTGCTCAAATATCAGGTGACAGAGAGCTCAGAAAACAGGTTCAAGGTTTCAGAGGGAACTAGAAGGACCAAGAAATCTTGAGAGGTTCCACTTGATTACAGGGGAGTTGAACACCTGGTTAGTACATCTCCTTCTCACTGGTGAAGCTTCAACAGTGATAAAATCCACCTGTTTATCCCCATCCATAAATAAAACCCCCAAACCCTTTCTCCAGAAAACCAGTATTAGAAGTGATTATCCCTGGACAGGTTGTTATCAAAAGATGGCAGGGAGGGTGAATTTACCCTGACGATGCATTTATCTCGAGGATATTTTCCCAGAAGCTCTCCAGAAGAGCTGCCAGCCTGCTCCATGGCCCTGCCTGCTGCTCTCCAGAACATTTTGCCTCGTGAGATCAGCATCAAGCACAAAACTCCCGTCAGAACTGTACTTGGGGGTCTGTGAGTAATGATGCATTCCTGGTGCTGCCTGGTTGGAGCCACCTCCATCCTGCCTTCCTTGCTCCAGGACAAGCTGGGCTTGTCAGGCTCCTCTAATGATGCTTTTTCTCAGTTTCTGGCTGGAGAGTGAGCTTTTGTCTAGCAGTCCCTTTCAGTTTTGATGTTTTTTCCCTTCTCCTGCCTCCTCTCCTACGCCCATGTGCCACCATCCTTTGATGATCCTCTCTTATTAAAGACTGAAGGGGATTTGCCACGTGTCACTTTCAAAGGTCCAGGGGCAGGAAGCTTTAATTGCCAGATTTTTCACACAGGGTGTTAAAATTTATTAAAGTCAGTTCCTCTGATTTCCCTTTAATGAGATGACGACTGTGTGTATGAGATAACATTAGGTTCAAATGGTGGCAAACTCAGAGAGGGTTTAAGCAATCAGACCAGGAAAAAAGAAAAAATAAAGCCCAAACCTGTGCTAGATCTCATGTCTTAAGGACTTATTCTGCAACTTAATTTAAAGGTACAAAACTGGGATCATTCTTCAAACAGTACAGCAAGGCTGGCAGTCTTCTTTTGTAAAGGGCTTTCCTTGGGAAAGGGAGCAGGGGGTGGGCTTTGGGTATTGTTTGATTGTTGAGACACTTTTCACTTTTCAGTCACTGATTCTCCTGTGGCTGTCCCTGTGGAAACAAAGATGGGGCGATCAACTACCTGGGGCTCACCCAGCACCTGAGGAAATGCTTTAAATACAATTCCTTGTGCTCAGTGTTACTGAGGTGTGACAGGCTTATCCTGTGCTCCAGCAGCCCTGGGCAGCACTGAAGTGTCAGAGGCAGCAGGGAGCTAAACCCTGTGTTCATGGGCCCAAACCCTGTGTTTGTGAGCCCAAACCCTGTGTTCACCAGCCCAAACTCTGTGTTCATGGGCCCAAACCCTGTGTTCACAAGTCCAAACCCTGTGTTCACAAGTCCAAACCCTGTGTTCATGGGCCCAAACCCTGTGTTTGTGAGCCCCAAACTCTGTGTTCACTAGCCCAAACCCTGTGTTCATGAGCCCAAACCCTGTGTTCTCTAGCCCAAACCCTGTGTTCATTAGCCCAAACCTTATGTTCACAAGCCCAAACTCTGTGTTTACCAGCCCAAACCCTGTGTTCACTATCCCAAATCCTGTGTTCACTATCCCAAACCCTGTTTTCACTGTTCACTATCCCAAACCCTGTTTTCACTATCCCAAACCCTGTTTTCACTGGCCCACGCCCTGTTTTCACTAGCCCAAACCCTGTGTTCATGAGCCCAAACCCTGTGTTTATTAGCCAAAACCCTGTTTTCAATAGCCCAAACCTTGTGCTCATTAGCCCAAACCTTGTGTTCACTAGCCCAACCCCTGTGTTCATGAGCCCTTGCAGCATGAGGCAGTGCCACAGGAGCCCACATAACCCCACTGCCAGCCCAAACCAGCTGGAAGTGGGACCACATGAATTTGGGTAAAAAGAAAACCTCTTCCAAACTGGGACACGCTAAAAAAAATGGAAGCCTTCGAGAAAAAAGCAAAAAAACAGCACTGAAAAGCTGAACTTTTTGCCTTGGCCACCCTGGCTGCTCCCCTCCCTCTCCTCATTTTCCCCCTCCTCCTTTCCCTTTCTGCTACCTTCACACGGGATTCTGCTGCCCTACTTTTGTCCAGCCTTCTCCTAGAGATAAGATAAACGCTATTTTCAATTAACAAGACTTGATTGCTGAAAGCAATAGGAGGCAGTTCGTTTAGACCCAGCAAATTAATTGAAATCTAAATGTACATAGAGTATTGCAGGGAGAGCAATTACCCCTCCTTTGGCCCTTGCCACGCAGGCAGCTGGGCTGGGCTGAGCTCTGTGGGCAGGAGGAGCTCGTTTGCCTCCTGAAGTTCCTCTCTCAGCTGCTTTTAGCCCACTTCCAGCTTGCAAGAGAAAGTTCTCCATGGCTCTAACTGGAAATTGGAGCAAGAGGTTGTGTCCTGGGACTTGGGCGCTGGTGGGATGCAAAATTGTTCTCTAAACATCAGTCGGACACGATGAGATCTTCCTTCTCACTCCTCTCCTCCTTAGGGAGGGCTGGTGCTGTGTGTGAAAATGGAATCTGTGAAACATCCACCAGCTGAGAGGATTCCCTGCCCTTTGCAGCATTTACCAGCACGATCACTGAAGGGCACATGGTGGGAGCTGAGACCTTGGGAGCTCGCTGCTCCTTCAACTGTGTTTACACATGACAAGCAGCAGAGGGAAGGAGGGCAAAGCGATCAGCCAATGCAAGAAATATTCCGTCATAAGAAAGATCTTCCATGACCTTTGAACGCCAAATGCTTTTGGCCCTGCTGAGGGAGCCATTGTGGCTTCTGTACCACCAGGTGCCTCAGGAGCTGGGCTTGCTCCCTCCCATCACCTGAGGGACACCTCTCAGCAGTCTTAGAGTGCCTAGGGACTAGAATACAGGGAAAAACCTTGGAATGTTTTCTCTCTTAAAATGAAAAAACCTCGGAAACTGACCAAGCTTTGATCTAAGCCATGGAGGAGCACCCAGGTCTCCAAATACTTCCAGGGTAACTTGCACTTTGGACATCTCTCCTTCGAAGGACTGCTCAGATCTTCATGGCTGTCCTGAGGGGTGCACTGGGCATGGATCTGAGCAGCAAGGAGACATCCCCTCACCCCATGGAGTCATCCCTGGCCTCACTGTCACATCCCACAGCTGTTCAGAAACACCTCACTAAAAACCCACAGCTTCCAATTTACATACCAGGGCACTGTCGAACACACCCCACTCCAGCACACAACTCACCCAGAAGTGTTCCAAAGCAGCAATTACAATCCAGCCTCTACTGGAGCGCTAACAAACCCATATCACATTTTCCTTGCTGCACCTGCTGCCTCCAAGCTAACTGGCACAAAGATGCTGCTTTCTTATTCCTGGACAAATGATGCTTTCAAGCTTTCCCTCCCTGCCAGGCGTGGGAGAAGCCCCTTGTGTCAGCCCGAGAGGATTTCCGAGGATTTCTGCTCTCATGCCGGGAGCCAGCACACCTGGGGCTCCCATGGATCTTCTCTCACCTTCGGGAGCTGCTGAACACAGGGGCTGGAGCCACGTGCCAGTTCCAGAGCTGGCAGCTCTGGAGGGAGCCAGGCACGTTTGCAGGGAGCAGCTGATGCTCATGAAACCCCAAAGTGGCACCTCGGGAGCGCCCGGCGCTTCCTGCTGCTGCCGGCACCGCGTACGGGGACACAGCTCCTCGGAGGAACTCGTCATGCACCAGCATCTGTTCCATCACCTCCCCTCTCTTCCCTTCTCCTGTCTACCAGCTCAAAGTGTCCTTGGCCCCTTCTCTGTCTTGCTTCCCTCCCCATCTCCATTTCAGAGCAGATTTCCCAGGCACGGTGAAAAACCTCTTGGAGACGCGACTTTGGCCCAGCTCTTCCAGGGAGGGAAGAACCCTCTTGCCCTTGGTGCAGTAACTTTCTAAATAAGATTATGAACTCTTGGGACAGCTCAGAGAAGACATTTCCTAGATAGAGGCTGTTTAGGCGACAGTGGCCACTGCACTGCTGGTTGGAAGGCATGAACTGGAAAGTATTTCCTGCAATATTGCATTCCCAGTTTCAGGTCAGCTTTCCCCATGATGGCTGGCCAGGATTGTGCATAATATTTTTGGCATCACCAGAGTTTTTTTTCACGTGGAATTCTTGCTGTGACCCTTGAATATGCTTGTTGTTTTTTTTAAACTTTCCTTTTTTAATGACTGCACAGCATATTGTCCCATTAGGGGCAAACATCCTCATTGTGATCAGCCAGCACACCCAGATCTTCATCTGCTCTTTCCAGCGGTAGGGAGTCTTGCAGTCAGTCCCTCAATCATGATGTCAAACCACAGCCTTTCATCCTGTCTATTCCCCAAATTTAAAGTCTTTCAATTCTTCATGTGATTTAACAGTGGTTGCAAGATAAATCTTTCAGAGAAGCTCTATATGTACGTTCCTTCCACTCAGTTATGCTTTGCAGTACAACTCATTATCTTCTCTTTAGATGTCTCACTTTGACAACTTTTCCTTTATAGTCTTCATTTTAGCTAATGAGCTCCCCCACAAAAATCAAATGTTTTTATGAAGCTCATTTACATTAAACCTACCACACCTCCCTCCCTTAGAAACACAAGCAGCTTCAGAGGAAAAACAGACCACAAAACAAATCACAGCAGTCTGTCAGGATCTATCTTTGGGGAAGCACACAGGGTTTTTTCTCTGGTTTGCAGCCTGCTTGCACGAGTTTGGTTGTTTCTTCCTGGCCTGGAGTTAGGCTCTACCTTTTTTTCCTGCCACACAACAGTACCTGATGCACTGCAGTTACCAAAAAGTATTTCCTGGCCTGCAAAGTAATTGGTTTTGCTCATTTCAGGGCATGCATTTTGGAGTTTTGACAGAAAGTCTCCCTTTGCAATGTCCTAATTCCTGTTAATGTCATATCCCTCCCCTTTCCACCAGTCTTATAAAGCCCCAGACACATAATTAATCAGTTTTCAGGCTCTCTTTCGACCCCTTTTAATCTCCCTCCCATTATTCCTGCCCAGCAGCCTCCTGTGTCTGTCAGCAGCTGGAGAACTCTGTGCTGTTGAGGGGATTAAGCACCAGCCCCACAGGCTGGGATAAGGAAGCTTTGCCTCCCTACACTCCTGCTTGGGGAACAGCTCAGAACCAGAAGCAGGAAGGTGCTGAGAGTTTCCCCTCCCACCTATGGTATTAAAAGCAAGTGAGTGTCATTTTCCACATCCTCCCCACAGCTGCAGGAGGGGCTGCAGGCAGTGATGGGATGCAGGCAGGGACAGATTCCAAAACCCCAGCCATGCCTCCTGCCCCAGCTCTCCCAGCAAAACCCTCCCTAACTCTCACTGCTCTCTCATTGCTCTTGGCAATCTCCCAGTTCCTCTCAGCCCAGCTCTGCAGCTCATTGTTGGGGTGTTCATCCTCTCTCCACCAAGCTCCAGACACAGACCTTGCACCCCACCATGCCCACCTGTGGTCCTGTGTGTGGCATCAGGCAACTCTGGGAGCAGCAGATGAGAGCCCTGCCTTGGAAACCAACCCTGTGCCCTGTGGGGAGAGGCAGGGCCGCCCTCCTGAAGTCCCAGCCAATCACAGGACCTAGCAGGCTGGACTCAGAGCATTTGCTGCAAAACTACATCTGGGCTTTGCATTTCTTAAGCTGGAAAATGCCTTCCTGAATTATCTTTTGGGCCCCTTTAAGAAACACAGAGGGGTGTGTGTGATGTGGGGTGATGTGCTGACTGTAGAAGAGGGGAGCCCTCTGGGAGCCAGGACACTGGGAAGTGACCTGAACTTCTACCTGGACTTCTCATGGAGCACCACTGACCCCACGAGAATCTTTCTGTTTGCATTTCTTAAAAAAAAAATAATGAGGAGATGCAACCCTTTCTGTGCCAATTGTTCTAAAAGAGGATCCAGGACTGACTGGAGCAGTGTTCAAGCTCCCTTCCTGCTTTCTGGTTAATCAGCAAATGTACTAAAAATGTGGCATATGGTCTGTGAGGGGTGGGGAGATTTCTCTTACACCAGAATGAAAACACTTCTTCATATGAAACCTAAAAGCTGATCACACTGTGGTCATGTGGCTGTGTCAGGATCCTGTCAAAATATATTGCAGCAGAGATGGAGATATGTGACATCTTGCTGAATTCTGCCAGATGTCTGGTGGGATCTCAGAGGGGGTTGTTGGAGCCTAAAATTTGCTTACGAGTCTCTGCAAGTGTGTGGCTTGTGACTGCAGCTATAACCCATCTCCCCTCAGGAACACGGAGGGGTTAACTTAGATTTCCCTTTGATTGCTCAGTGAATGCAGTAGTTTAATTGCTTTGCTTTGGAAAGGACAATTAACAGCACCAAGGGTTATCCTTTCAACTTGCCATATGGATTATCACACCAAAGGGCATTGATGAGGACATAAAGGTCCTCTGGTTTATTTCTGCAAAGAGCTGATCTTTGTGCTCATATTTGGTTTTTTATTGTGGGGTTTTCTCTGCACTTTTAAATGGCACATGGATGCACACAGTGCAAACAGGAATGCACACAATGCTCACTTTGAACATATCAATTGCTGCCCATTTGGGGAGATCAATACTTTTCCTAAAAGACCTTGTGAGGTTAGATTGCTTGCAGAATTTCCCCTCATGTCCCCCACTCAAAAAGTCCATCAGGAGCTAGGAGTATACACAACTCAATATAATTCAGCTGCTTCCTTAGAGAAAGTTTTCCCAAGTCTTCACCTTGTATCTTCTCATTCAGCTGAGCCAGGACTTCAGCACACAAACGGGAAAAGTGTGAGACCTCGTGACCTGTTGTCCATTTTGTGACCATTTTGGGTTCACCTTGGGTGTAGCCCTGGCTGAGCTCTTGTGCTGCTCAAGGTGGATCTCTTGAGGCCTCCTAATAAATCCCTACTTTATTCTTTAACTCCGCCTCGTCTCTGTTCAAGGTCAGCCTTCACAAGGCATCAGAGGCGCTGCTGAAATCACTCCATGGGACAAGCCCTTGGCTGCAGGATCCACCATCCTCCAGCTGAGGATCACCAAACCACAGCAGCCTGATCAAATGTGGGCTCAGGCAAGGGCAGATTTGGTGTCCCTGCCATGGTGAGGCTGCCTGAGGGTGTGTGGGGTTGCTGGTACCAGTTATCCCTGCCGTGGGGTGAAGATGGGGGAGAAACCCACGGCTCCCACTGGTGAGGGTGGTTTTCTGTGAATGCTGTGGCTTTGCAGAGTGATGCAGTGCGTGGATTTAGGGCTGCTGGGAAAAGGGATGTGTCACCTTCCCTGCTGCCACAGCTGCAGGTCCATGCCAGCGGTGGAGAGAGCTGGATCAATCCTAGGAGGAGCTGAAACACTTCTGCATTCATATTTTGGTTTATTTTTGTCTTTTTTGTTCTTTTTGGACATTTGTCCCAAGCCACTCTGCAGCCAATATTTCTGGAGTTGGTGTAAAGGCATCATCCTTTTCCATCCCTGGTC
>NW_005054308.1:7013430-7014988 GCF_000277835.1 Geospiza fortis | reverse complement strand
CAGACTCTCTGATGGGACCAGGTCCTTGCAAAGGAGATCTGGTCCACAATACCTTAAACCACTGCAGCAGCCCTCCAGGTGCCCGTCTGGGGATCTCTTTCTTTGTTTTTTGTGTGCTTTTGTTAAAGTGGACAGGCAAGGAGCTGAGTGAGGGCTCAGCTGCGTGCACAGGGATGTTGGGCAGGGAGGAGGGCAGAGGGGTGGGAGGGAATAACCCCCAGAAAATGCTGCTGCTCCTCCAAACCCTATGGATCACTTTGTAGTGACACTTATAGACAAGGAGCATTTTCTTTAACAACTATGGATCTAATGGATTAGGTCTGATCTAATTATGCATTCTGCATTAAGCCCATGCTCCCACTGTCTGTGGCTGCTAGCATAATTAAACTTAATGTACTTTTAATGATGTCTTCTTAACTCATGCATTCATATATGATTAGAACCAAACAGGACGAGCTGTCACGAGTCCAGGAGAGCTCTTGCAGCAGCTCCTGATGGGACTCATGTTGAAATATTAATAATGCAGATTTCAAGGTTACCAACATTGGTTTTGAAGTGAGGAAAGCTCGTCACGCAGTTCGAGCTAATCTGAGGCAATAAACCGGCTCCCCTTTCAAGTTCAGCCTCTTCCTGTCTTTCACATGTGCTCCTGGGAGCAGAGGAATTTAAGTTTTACTTGGTAAAGATGTTGTGAAGTAAGTGAACTGCTCTGTGGGCAGCAGCTTTCAGAGAAGCTGGGACAGGAACTGTGTGGGAACCTTTTGGAGGCTTGCTGGGTGTTTTGTCCTGGCCTCGCTGCTCTTCCCTTTTCCTGCTTCTTTTCTGGAAGCTGGGAGCAGCTTGTTTTAGGGTCTGGCAGGAAGAAGGCAAACTGATTTTGTCTCTGATCCTGTGTGATCCAGTGAGACCCTCCCAGCCTCTGCTGGCCTTGTCCGTAGCCCCCTTGGCACAGGGAATGTGCTCCCTTTGGCTGTGCCCCCTCTTGAGAAGGGGTCTGGGGAAACCTTGCCATTGCTGCCCTGGCCCCAGCATCCTTCATGAAGCAGGGAACAACGCTGCAATGTTGGGCTTTCCCCTCTTCTTCCTGTTTTCATGTAAACTTTTTTTAAAATGGGCCAGTGGCCTGGCAGACAGGTTGTGTTTAGAGCTCCTGAGAGCGAGCTGTGAAATCGTCTGAAATCCTTCCAATGGGAAAACTTTGATTTATTGCACTGTAGTAATGATGGGAACAACACCCTGTACCTTTCATCTGAAAAGTCAGGACTTATGGAACACAACATGCCATTAATTTTGATGCCAGCTCGAACAGGGAAGGAATAACTGCTGAAGGGATCCAGAGAGCGTGTTGAACCAGCCCTGCAGAGTAATGGACACACTTTGAGGCTGTTACTTTATACCCCATTGATCCTTAGGAGTAGGAAGGTACCTTGACAGGTAATTTGGGCTATGAAAGGCATCTCAATATCTGTGTTTGCACGTTGGTGCATGAGGAAGGGGGTGATCACCCTTCTGGGGGTGAGGGCTGCAGTTCCACTGCTCTAGAGACAGCTCTCCCTTG
>NW_005054308.1:7001842-7013420 GCF_000277835.1 Geospiza fortis | reverse complement strand
TCATGGAGGAAATTCCCAGATTCCCAGATTTGCTCCTGGCAGCCAGACAGAAATGCCTCTCTGGGAGAAGTGCACTCCAGAAAAAGGGAGATTAGCCCAGGTGCTCTGGGAAGAGCCAGGTAACCCAGCACTTTGCAGGGTTATAGTTCCACAGAAGGGCTCCTTGCTGCCCCAGGCCAGTGTGAGAGGTTATGGGATCATCCAGCCCAGGGTGGAGCTGGATTCACACCTCTGCCCCATCCCAAAGTTAATTTGCTTTCTAAAGCTATATGGTGATAGGGACTTATCTGCTTCTAAGAGAGCACCATGTGCAAACCCAGAGCCCATTCCAGGCCCTGGAGAGGAGAACCTGGCAGTGTTGAGGGTAGTATTGATGTACAGATAGAGGAGAGGTGGGGATGGACAGAAGGGAAATGGAAAGTGATGCTGAGTGTAGAATCCCAGGGTGGAAATAGTCAGGATTTTGATGGAGTGGTCAGTTTCAAGCAACCCCTCTGCTCCTAGGAGAGCCTGTTCTAGGTTCTTGCACACTAAACTCATCCCTCTTGTAGCCTCAAACCACCAGGACCAAGTGTCTGGAAAAACCAGAGCAACTCTGTAAGAAGGAAGGTGGGGAGGGTGTCATCTTTGTGATGAAGATGGAGCAACAGGGAGTTGGAACTTGCATGTGGGTTTTGCCCCAAAAGCCCTGCCCTCCTGCAGGCTGCTGGGCAGCTGTGCATGGCACTGTGATATCCTGATGTCTCTGTTGTTTAATGAATGAGCTGGGTATCAGAGATGAGAGCACGGGGACTTCGGTCAGCAGTGGGGCACCAAGACACAAAACCAGCACTGGTGGGTGACAAACTGATTCATGCTCACAGCTAACAGGAAGGTAACTGGGGTATCTGTGCTCAGGAGGGGCCAGCAGCACAAAAGCCATCAGAGAACAGCCACACAGGTCCCCAGAAGGGATTTGGGGTTAAGCTGGTACCTTTGCTGGTAGGAACCCATGCGTTCCCATCCTGAGCTCTGACATGTGGCTTAGGAATGTGCACAGAAATGTTCTCCAGGGACCCAGCGCCACATGTGAGACCTGGGTGCTCACTTTCCATGTCATTCCAATGACCATGTCATTGGAAACTGAGCAGGAGCCCGTGCTCACAGTGCAAACTTCCCCATGTCTCCCAAAACTTCTGATGGACACAGAGCACTGAGTTGCTGGAGCTGAACAGTGGAGCCAGTGGTAGCCACTGGTTTACAGAACACTTTGCTGCACCCCCTGTCCCTTCCCTGAATTTAGATGATTTAAGTTCTCCTTGCACTTGGTGGCAGGTGGGACAAACAATCCCAGCCAAATCTTTTTGGAGCATCCCAGCTCTGGGTCCTGACCCCACAGCAAAGGAATGGATTGGGTGATGCATCTGTTGCTCTCCTGCTGCACTTCAGGGTTCAGTGAGGGGTTTTTTTTTGCTTCAACAACTGCTGAAGAAGGATTCTTGCTGGAGACTTTAGAAGGAATAATTGAGTTTGCCACTAGGAGGAAATTTTGTCCTATTTATGCTGAGATATGAAGGAATGTTTCTTGTGCATTTTTCCAATCTCACTGGGAGCCAAGAGTGAGCCACTGAGCAAGAAGGGCATTTTGTGGCAGAATCCAAGCCCACAGCAGAGCACTGGATCCCTAGGGAATTGTGGGAGACCAAACCGGGCTGATCCAGGATAGCCTGCCCTTGGGAAGCCTCTCCTTCAGGCCCCAGTGCTTGGGAATCTTTTGCTCTTTGCAGCCTCAGGGTTCACTGGCCCTTCCAAGAGGTATTAATTCTGTCCCTTGCTGATTCTGTATTTAAAACTTACCAGTGGGGAAGACACCACTTGTGGATGCTGGAGACCCTGGTTCTCTAACCTTGGCCTGTGGGATGCCTGGTGCAAAGGCACTTGTGTGTCTCAGCTTTCCCAGATGATACCTGGGAGTGAGGATATGGCAAGGGGACTCCTTCCACACCTGTGACACCAAGTGCCCCACAAGAACATGACATTAATGAGTGCAGTTTACCTCAGGAGCTGTCGGTATTTGCATAAATGTCCAACACCCTTTAAATCCCCTTCTCTTTTCCCCCCTCAACAGGCTTTTGGATGAGGGATTTAGCAGGTCAGTTGTGTGAAAACTGAGTGAGAAGCATCTTAAATGTCCAAGCCTCTGAAACAGCATGGGAGCTCCTAGGAAAGCTGATCCTGGTAGGGATTTTTGGACCAGTGCTGGTTCTGAGTTTTCTCTGAGCTGGACATGTCTTCCCTCTCTGTAAAAACAAGCTAAAATCCTCTAATAGCCCTCCTCAAAAAATAACCCCACAAGACTCCAAACAAAGCAAAATCATTAATTTTGAACCCAATGAATATTTAGTTTCCTGACTCTTGGGTAAATATTAGATAGATTCCCAATTTCAACCTGAAGCAGTTTATTCGGCTGCTGTTCACAAGTCAGACACAGCAAAAATCAAAGAAATCTCTTTTGATTCAGGTTGGGTAATATTGCCTGAGGGGTAACATCATTTTCATTTCCACACATCCAGCACTGGCACAAAACGGCATGGACAGGTATGAGAAATGGATCATGGATCCTTGGTTCTAAAATTCCAGCTGATAGTTTCCTTATTTTTTGTGTAAATAATAATTACCAATAAAAATGTTGCTTCAAAAAAAGAGAATGTGAAAAGAAAAACACCATCGCATTTGATAAAGCAAAATCCTTTGCAGTACTGCCAAAAGAAAAGAAAATAAAATAAAGAGAAACCAAAAGAGAGTTAAAACAAATATAGCTGTTAAATAAAAGATCCAGGTACCAAAGAGCAAAATTTAATGAAAGCCAAAACTGTTAAATATGGAATCCTGTTGAGAAAAAATGTCAATGTCTTCAAGAGTTTTACCATTACTCTATTTTTAAGAAAAGTGTAGTAAAAATACATATTACAAGTTTACATTTTCCACGCTTTTGTCCTATTCACCTTTTTTTTTTCTTTTTTTTTTTTTGTTTTTGTTGTGTAACCCCTCCACTGATCAAAAGCCTTTCACAGCTGCATCTCACATCTTCATGTCACAGGTGGCCAGAGTTCTAGCAGTGCTGCTGCTCACGAGACTGCTGTGACCTGCTGCCATTGGGTCCTGCTCCTGGAGGAGGATGGGGCACTGGTGGGTACCAGCAGCCTGTTCCCACCACACTGGCCCAGAACACGACAAGAGCTGGGACAGGAGACTCATCTGAGGGCTCTGGACATGGAAAAAAAGAGCTTGTGCTGATAAGGATGCCTCCACTTGTGCTAGCGCTACACAGAACTGACATTAAAACTAAGAAAAGCAGGTTAAAAAGAATGATAAACAACAGAAAGTGGCCTGAAGTGGTGCTTGGAGTGGCTGTTAACAGAGTTCATGTTCAGTGATGAGAGATGAAGATCACAATGTTCCCAGTTTTGGACAGAGGAAAACATTGGCACAAGACATGCTGTGCCCAGGCTTAGGACCTTGACTCTGACTTGCTGGTCTCCAAATTGTTGCATGACAAGTGGATAAGTGGAGCAGATGCTTCAGACCAGGCTGGTGTTAGAAGTGGTAAATGTATTGCTCTGCACAGTCATACACTAATGGAAACTGGATTTCACACAGTTTCCAGCCTTATTCCCAGATTCTTCTCATAGACCCGTGCCAGTCATTTGCCTGCATAATTTTCTCTTCACCTTCCCTTCTTTCCTGGCTCCTCTCTTGCTATGTTGCAAAAAACAGAAAAGGGTAAAGAAAATGAGAAAAAGCAGCTCAGAATGCTCCAGCAGCAGCTCAGTCCCTGGACAGGTATTTGTTGGATTCTGTGAGAACCTTTGAACTTTATTTGCCATAAGTGGGATGGGACCAGGCCAAGTGGGCTCACTGTAGCCCCTGCCCCACAGATCTTCTCCCTCACCAGATGTTCCCCTGGGAATCCTTCACTTGAGAATGTCACACCCCTGAGGTCTCTCAGGCCCACCAGGGTGGGAAGCATTTGTCTGTCCATGCCAGAGATTCACAGAATGAACCTTTTGTGTGGTTCTGGAAAACCATTCTTGCCCCCTTGACCTCCAGGCCTGTGGCTGGACCCCCAGCTGCCTGTCTGGCACTGTGGGTTTCTGCAACACCAAGTCTGGGGTCAGCAGCCTGCTTTCCTGACTTGTGGATGCTTCCCTCTCTCTGAGGATACGAGTGGGAATCTGCTACGGTTGGCTTTGTACCCAGACAGTCCCCAGCTTGGTGGAGAGATTGAGTGTGACCAGCACTGATGCTGCTGAACGTCATGGTTGCTTGAATTAAGCTCTTGTATGATCTCCTCCTTGGTTTGCTTCAGCAGCTCCTTCCAGGAATCCATTCTGGCCAGCTACCTACAAAATGTCCCTCTGAGTTAGGAAAGAATGGCCATAAGGGGATTTCAGAGCAGGAGGGCAGGGTGGTCCCTGTTGCAGCCCATGACTTGTAGCACGTTGCGCTGGTTGATTGGCAGCTGTCTAGAACTGGGTGTCTGGAGATGGCCTGTTCCTGGCCCAAGGTGGTTCCCTTATGTGACCACCAGAAAGGGAGCACACACAGAAGCTAAGCAATGAAGAAATGGTTCACAATTGCTTATTAGCCCCCCAATAACCTGGGCAGGAGAGTCACACGTGAGGGGAATAAATACCACATTTACTTTCCCTCTTCAGCAGCCGACTGTGACCTCAGACCAACCCTCTGCTCCAGTCTGCCACTCTCCACTCCTGGCACGTGATTTTCCTCTTGAATCACCGTTCATCGTCTCTGGAAGAATTACTGCTTTGTCCTCACGCTACCTGGGGTTTCCAAACTCACCCATCACTTCTCCCCTGTAAAACAGCCTCGTGTTTGTGTTCAGGTTTCTTCCTGCATCAAGTCCTTCGTGCTGCAGGGAGAGCTGGGGGCAGCTCTGTCTGCCTCGCTGAGATAACTCCACAGCCCAAGTTCACCACAGAACAACAAAGGCAGAACCACGATGGACAAAAGAGGTCAATGCTGACGCCCTGCACTGAGTTCAGCTCGCCACATATTGGTCTTTCTTTTTTTTGCCTTTAGTAGCTCAGACGTTGTGGTTTGCATCCCAAACTAAACCAGATTGAAGGACTGAGCAGGGAAGGGGGAAAGGGCTGATGTTACCCTGACACCACAGGAATTAGTAAGAAAAAATATATATATTGCACACACTAAGACTTATTAACAACCAAGTTAAAACAAAATGGCATAGTCCTCATTAGTGTTCCAGTGGTTCTTTGATCAGGGATGGTTCATGAGTCTGTAAAATCCCATTACACTCTCCTTATTGCAGTACAGACCTGTTTCTGTTCTCCTGCCAGTGGATCTGTTTGCAAATAAAAAGGGAAATTTATTTGATTTCCTTGAGAAGATCCATCCAATTGTCCCTTCTGTCATCATCGTTTGTCTTGTTGGTGTTGAATATGTTTTTTGGCTCTGGAGAGGTGGAGTTGGGCTGCCCCTGCTCTCACCCAGGAAATGGGTCAAAAGGCCAATTATAATCCCGTAGCTCCCAGGGACATGCCAGTGCTGTGGCTCATGCATGGGATTGTCTGCATGGATTTGGGGAAATCGTGGCTGACCACACGTCCATTTTCTCCACTGCCTCCTGCTGCAGCCGGCCTGGGAAGGGTTGATGTCCGTATGGCTTCGTTGATTGATTGCTGTGGGATTAAACAAAAACCCTTTTTAGGAAAGACGGGGGGGTCTCCCCCTGTCCTTTGCAATGTTGGAGAAATTACAATATTAACCAGTGTTCTTTCTGTAACTGTTCTCCCCTTCCTTGTCTCCATTCAGACTCTCACTTTCTGCATGTCCCCACTGCATCTGCTCTGTTCATTCACACCTCTTCTACATGCAAAATTAAATGTTTCAGCAGTATTTTGGGGTATAAAGCATCAGTGCCATATGCCAAAAACCTCTTCAAACTCTACAACATAAGAACAGTCATCCTGGATCTGAGCAGAGGTATTTTACACACTTCCCCCATAGAGATGCTATTGCTACTCCAGGCCTGTTATGCATGGTGGGCTCTGATTCACTGCAAACATATGTTTAACTTTCCTCATGTGACAACTTGAGCATGTGCCTGTGTTTTTGTCTAGTGATGACTGAGGTAACTAGGAAATGCAATCCTAATTCAGGAAACCAAATTTCATCTTCCTGTTCCAGATCCATCCAAAACATTCACTTTCAAAGATCTAAGGAAACCACCTGCTTAGAACAATTTAACTAAAAGATAAAGCCAATTTCGTTTCTTTGCATTCAAGCTATGTCCAAGGGCACCATCATTCTTTCTGGACTGGGATATTCAGGTGAAGAATTATCCCTAATAGATAAATCTGGAATAGCTATTGAGCTATTGCATTCTGACACTTTTCTTGCAGTGCATTTGTGCCATACTTAGCTTTACAGTGGGCACAAATGATAATCTAATCTTTGTAGTTCCATGGACACTATTTGTTCATATTATTTTACCCCTGTGCTCAAGGTAGCTCTCATTGCCTGTGGAATTTCCTGGACCTCGATGGGAAAAGAGCTGTAGCACATTTTCAGTGCATTAGAAATGTTATTATTGCTGACAAAACACTGAGCGTGCTGTGAAATGGGGACATAAAACCCAAAAAAGCAGTTGCTTATTTTCCTTTTGATTCTGGGTGAGTTTCAGTGGAATAAAAACCTATTTGGATTTTTTGAAACTCACTGCGTGCTTCATATTTCCATAACAATTTCCATGCTCATGGGAGAGGTCAAGATGAGGAGCACAAGGGATGTGTCACACATCCCTCTGCCTCCCCTAACACCACGGTATGTATATAAGGGATTGCCCAAATATACTTGCTCCGCAGGTGCTGCCTTAAAATGTCTCTCTCCAAGGCTCTCAAATCTAATCCACTCTCGACACAACACTCAGAAATTCAGGCACATCAGAATTTAGGGCTGAAACAGATCTCCTGGGCTGTAGGAAATATGCTTCTGCAAGACCACGACAGGGTGGAGTTTAAAAAGCCATTACGGGAGACATTGGAGGCCAATTTCTCTCAAAGAGGATCCATAATTCTGGGATTTGGAGGCCCACATCATCCATTCCAGGGCAACAATGCTCTGAGCATGTATTGGTGTTGTCAGCCTGGAAACGGTGCCAGCAGGGTGCCAGCAAAGGGAACAACAGGATGTGAATCATTACTGCACTCTCCCAGTTTTATCTTGCTGTTAAGAGCCTGGGTTTGGGGATTTTTCCATATTGCAGCACCAGCTGTATCCCACCAGCCCCAGCACACTTCATCCATGCTGCACACACATTGCCATAGTCTGCCTTCATTCATTTTAAGGAATTTCAATGTGTTTCTGTTGCTGCTTGTGCTGTGGTTTTGCCCTGTGTCTGGATTTTGAATTAGCATTCTGCCACATGTCTGATCTTGCATCAGCTCCCCATGACAGCCCATTTGACCCTCTCTCAGCTTCCTCAGATGCTCCTATTCCTTTCTAGCGAGCTGAGTGACACAGTCACTTCATTATCCCTATGTCTTGGCTTTCCACCCATGGTCTGCATCCGTCTCTGAAGGCAGCTTTGGAGCCGGGGGAGGATCAGAGAGGAGGTGTGAAAGGCCGTGGAATGGGTTGCCACCTTCATCCGCTTTGATTCACTTCTGGACTTGTAACAAAACTCGATTAAGGCAACCAGCATGGCGAGTCCGAGCCCACCGATGAGGATATAGAAAACCCCCGCCACATTGCTGAGGCTCAGCGCGCTCGTCTTGTCCTGGAAGACACAGGAGAAGGGAGGGAAAGGAGGGCACACGGGAAAGGAGAACAGCAAAATTAATATGGGGTTGCTCTGGGAAGGATGCTGCACAACATAGCAGTACTGGCATTACATCATCTTCCTCTTTAAATGAACAAGTGACATTTCTAAGAGCGTTTTTCAATTTTTAATTCGTTGTCTAGTAAATCTAACGTTTCCCTCACACAAACAAATAAACATTTCCTCAGCAATGTGACTCTTGGTAAAGGTTTGGGATCTCTGTTTTTTAATCAGCTAACTTAAATGCTTGTTTTATCCAAAATGTCTAGTTTGAATTATTGATTAAAGGAGGAAAAAAAATTGAAGTTTTCCTCCTCTGTGACATTTGCTCGTCCCTGATGTCTTGCCTGAAATAACCTGTTCTCTTGGAAATGCTCATTCCTTCATTCCTAGATTGTTTCCCCCGCAAATTCTGTTGCTGAGCAACACATTGAAGTGGATGGGCTTTTTTTCCATTTTTTTTTCTCTTCCTTTTCGATTCTGGGGTTGAGGTGACACCTGAGCTGTCCTCAGAAACTCATTTGATTTCTATGTAATAAGGCAGTTATTTCATATGCAATCAAGGCCTGCTGATGCATGTCTAAGCTAATTATTTGGTTGGCAATAAATAGGGCTATTAATGAGCCGCAACTTTTAGTCAGCAGCCACATTCTGATTTTACAATTGCCTAATGAATCGTCAGGGCTCTCTGGGGAAGAGACAAAGCCCAGAAAGACTCATTTCACTGTGAGGAAAACCAAGTTCCCACACCTAACCCTGGTGTCACCCCTTGCAGCTTTCAAAACCTTCTCCTCCACGATGACCAGGTCAAGTTGGGATGTGAGGATAATCTGGGCAGCAACAGGATCCCAAACTTGACTCAGCTGCACATGCAAGGCTCCTGTTTCTAGGACAGGCTTTCTCTACAGTGAACCAGACAGAGTGCCCTGCTCCATGCTTGCTGCTGCTCTGCAATTTTCACTCCATATCTATTTGACAGCACAGATTCCCCAGGGCCAGCCCAACAGCTCAGTGCAAATCTGCTGGGGCCACCAGAGCCTGAGCAGCATTGACAGCCCTGCTCTGTGGATGTGGGAGGGAAACTGCACGTGGCTCATTTGAGATGTAGCCACACATTTAAAGGAGAACACTGGTGCCTGTGGAAGTGTCTGCAGCTGGTAATGAAGCCTCTGCACAGTTCTTGGTGTTCCTCTCTGCTGCTCCATGGACACGTGGACTGGTGGGTGGCACAGCCTGTTCCTTGCCCTTGTAGGACAGTTGATTCTTGGCAGGTTTTACAAGAAGCAACCCACAGTTTTGGGGAGGGGAGGGGATTCAGGAATCAGAAAGGGATATTGCAGTCAAAAGGGTCCAAACTGGAACTTCAACATGAGCATGGAAGGTTTCACTACAGGGCAGTCAACCTGACACTGGTAAAGTCTTTCAGGCAAGTATGTTTTTGCAAAGGACTCTGTCTTCTTCTATATTAGGGTTTGGTGGCAAAAAAGTCAACCCTCAAGGCATGAAAACATCTCAATTTTCACAATTAAAAAAACCTCCTGTAACAGAAGAGAATATGATTTTTTTTTAATTAGAAGAAGAGTGGGTTCCAGTCAAGAATGCTAAAGATATTTTTTCTTCTATTTCTCCTTCACCTACACATCTTCAAGTGGGTCATTGCATGGACCCACTGTCCATGCAAGCTGCCAAGCTTCTGCCCAGCTGGAGTTCCCACTGTGGGCTCTGGTACCATGGGGAGAAACTTTCCATCCTGAACCCTCTGCGGAAAGATGCAAAGGCTGTTATGGGGCCATCCCTGCTGAGTTTCAGTTGCTGGAAAAAACTCCATGAGTGACCTCATTTTCTGTGCTTTGCTGATTGATCACTTTGACGAGGGACTTGTCATGGTCACCATGTGCTGGTGGAAAGATTGGGTTTCTCCCTTGTGTAACCTTCATGCACTGGTCAGGTTGTAGTCTTGATGCTTCCTGTGTGCTCTCTGTAATGAGAGATTTCTGCAAATATCCTCGTAATTTCTGCAGTTTCAATATTTGAAAGATTATTTCTCTGGTCATTTTCTATCTGCCTTCATGCCGTTTTTCCCCCAGGCTTGACTGTATATTTGTTCAGTCATCTCTTCTCTGCAGATTGTTGGGTGTACTTTTAAGAACCAATTGGGAAATGCTGGGAGTTTTTTAGTGGAGATGTAAAAAAGCAGAGCAATTACTCAGAAGAAACTGTGTTACAACATGAGGTACTTTGCCCTTTAAAATTCAGTCTGAAGGGGCTGTCTCATCTTCAGGGAGGGGTAAAGACACTAGAAGGGGCTGCCCTTCTCAGCATCCTAATCTTTTAGCCTGGCTCCTTAATGAAATTAAGCACATGATTAGCACATGCTCTCTGCTCAGAGGGAAGAATGGGGACAGGGACGCAGGTGGAGCAGCCTGTTTATCTGTGTATTCCTAATGATTGTCAGCCTAATCTTTCACCTTGATTTAACAGTAGTGTGGAAATCTCCACAATATCAGAAATGTCCAAGCTTTGTGCAAAAGGATGACACTCTAGACAAGAGAAAACCCATTGATGCTCTCCTTCAAATAAATGGATCAGTGCCATCCATACTACAGTCTTTGACTTGCAGCCAATGATCCTTAGGAAATCTGCCTTCCTTGGCTCTGTTGGGCATGGGAATACACAAATTTCAGGGTTTATTTGCCATGATATTTATTTCCTCCCCCAGTTTGGGGTTCATGGTCCAATGAGGCACCTCCTCAGCTGGCTGCAGTGGCAGAGCAGTCTGGCAGCCAGGAAAGGCTGCTGGTTCTTAATTCCCACTCTCCTCTCATGCCAGCAGCAAAACAACCAGTGAGAGAGAGGAGATGACCCAAAGCAGTTTCCTGCATCAGCACTAGAATTCATTTTAGAGCTGTTATATTTTTCTTACATTTACTTTGCAGTGGCATTATTATTATTGTTATTGTTATTACTCTTATTACTGCTGTTCCTATTATTACTGTGACACTCTGGGTGAACTGAACATTGTCTTATCCAGAAGGCAAAGAAAAGCATTGGGAGACACAGTGGTGGGGAAAGATACAGGGAAGGAAAAAGCAGCCTGAGTTTCACTTCTGCTTCCTTAGTAAGGTTTCTCCCAAGGAGCCAAAGGCAGATTCCCGGGGCACTGAGGAATGCTGAACTGCAGGAGCACGGCTGATGGCACAGCCTGCTGCTATGAACAGGCTGAGAAGTGAAACTGCTCCTGTGGTGATGCTTGACTTCTTGCAAATCCTCCTTTTAATATCCTTTTTCTTCCTTCCCTCTCCCAGCAGGACGTGCAGAGATGTTCTTTGGGCAGCAGTGACATCTCCTTGCTCCCATCAGCTGCAGGACCTGACCCACATGAAGGGTCAAAGGCCCTGAGTGCCCCACTGAGGCTCTGCCTGCTGTTTCCATGCGTGATCCTGTCCCAGTAATGCTCATAATAACAAAAATCCCCAAATTATTCTATGTGCTTGAGAGGACACTCCCCTCCTCTCTGCTCAGGCTCTGTGACTCCAGATGCTCTCCTGCAGAGCTGCCCATCCCTGAACCAGCTTGTTAGTGGGAGTGTAAATGTCACTGCTCGTCTCCCGCAGCAGCAGAGCCCTGACGTGGGGGGAAGATTGGCAGGTGAAAAGAGAAAGAAAAACCCATCTTCCCAAAAGAAAAACCCATCTTCCCAGCCTTGTTGCTGCAGCAACCAGGCACCTTCCTGTC
>NW_005054308.1:6974342-6996842 GCF_000277835.1 Geospiza fortis | reverse complement strand
ACATTTAATCAATCCAAGAACTTTAACATGTTCAAATTAACATATGGCTGGGATACACTTCAGACATGTATGAAACATAGGGGCAGATCCCCAACTAGTGGTAGTAAAAACTGCTTTTCCTGAAGCCCTGTGGAAAGGCTATGCCAACACAACAGAGAACCTGGTCATCTTATTTCATCTGATGCTGAGGTCTGCATTTCCTCCCTCAAGTGTTTTCCAGAGCTCCCAATGTCTCAGGGACTTAAGAACCTTTCCATGTTCTGGGAAGGGAATTGCTTCACTGTTGGCAGTGGTGGTTAGCTATGAATGGCCCTGTATGCCCTGTGATACCATTGCCCTGTTACCAACAGGTCACAGGATGGTTGCATCACCATTAAAATGCACAAACCTGAGAACACCTGGGACTTTTGGATGCAACGTTTCATAGATGCATCTCCCCAGTCATAGAAAACATTGCATGAGTCTCATGCTGGGCAGGCTCTACCATTCAGAAGGAAGACCAGTGATCCAGATTTAGGACAGCCTCCAAAGCCAAGCTGTGCTGCAGTCTGCCTTCAGACCTGTTCACATCTCACTGCTCCAGTGGGGAACATCTGAGGCAGCAGCTCGGCTCAGGATGTGCAGTGGTGAGTTTTACATGCTCTGCACATGGGCACAGTTCTTTTCTGGGTGCTGAGTATAAGATGCAATGCTGGTGTTGACATTGCATGGAAAAGAAGTACAAAGCTGGGCACAGCAAGGCACAAACATGAGAGGGCTTTAAAAATTATGGAAGAGGTGGAGGGATGAACAATACACCAACACACCTTGAATGTCAATAAAACAGATCTTTAAGAGGGCCAAGGACCTTGCAGCTCCCATCTCAGAATTTGTGCTCTGTGCCACAGCAAGAAACCCTGGCCAAGGGGGCTGTTCTCCTGTGCTGCAGTTCTAAAATAAGCCTGACTGTGAGCAAGAGGAATGTGCTGACCTCCACGAGCCCGCCATGGCTCTGCCTGCTGGGATTCCATCCGAGCACTGAAGCCTTCACAAGGACTGGGAGCCTCCTTCAGGCAGAAGCCAGCCTTCAAAAAGCAAAATCCAGATGCAGTCAAGCTTGCTACCAGTCCAAGAGAAGGCAAAGGTGTACATTTGGAGGTCAATCAATATTTTCCCTTTTCAACTCTAACGGTATTTTGGTCACAGCCTCACTTTGGTTGCCTTTAAAGCAAATGGGAACATGTGAGTGTAGATCCAAAAAGAATCTGACACTGAGTGAATCATAATTATTCTGTCTCCTAAAACAGAATACAGGTTACTCAGCACTCTGATGCCTGAACCATCTGTGAAAAATTAGTTAACTAATGAGCCAAAATACATTGCAGCTTCTATGTGGGTACAAGGTGTTAACAAAGTAAATGTATTGCTGTTTCCCTGAGCACATGATCAGCAATATGATTTTTGGAGCTATGTGCTGAACATTATGTTTTTTCTTTCCTAGGAAGCTTCATTTTGGTTAATTGTCTCTCCAGCTCCCAGGGAGAACACAGAATAGGCTGTACTACACCTTGACTGTATTTTGATGGAAGACTGAAAAGTCTGGGGTCCTGAATGGAGGTTGGTTTTTAACAGGGAGCATCTTGTGTTCACTCACAGACCCTGGGAAAGCTGACTTCTGTTTTATGGAACGTTAATGTCAATATGGCTGCTCTGAAGAACTTGCTCTCACAGATTGCCATCTCAAAAACCTCTCTAGTCCCTGAGTCCAGACCTACAGGGATATTCTTGGGTTTTCTTTACCCTGTTTCGGATAATTTGGCTTTTCCCCCTCTTTATGATCACTTGTCCAGCAGTGGAAAAGATCTCCTGCTGGGTAAATGGGTGTGTTTTGCAGCAGGGTGACTATCTCATGTCAGGCAGGATCACAGATTGAACTCGCTGGTGTTGAAAGGTGAAATTTCTGCTCTCCCATTACTGCCCTTCTCAGACATGCTTAAATATAACTAAATGTTTAACATCTGGAGGCCAAAAGATATTCAAAGCCAGATTCACCTAGGAGGAAGAAGTAAATTCTTTTAGCAGTCCAAGAGATCAAATCTTCTGAAAGATTCTGATCTTCTGAAAAGGCTGTTTGCACTTACTGCCACATGTAGAATTATTTCTGGATTATCAGCCTTGTTTTCATTTATCTGTGGCAACATCTTGGCATTGTTTGCCCATGTAGAAGCAAGGAAAATATAATGGTGAATCCTCCTGTAGTTTCTCTCTAGGATTCTTTCCTAACCAGCTATCCTAAATGCAGGAAAACTGGTCTAGCTACAATGCCCAGCCTCTAAAACACACCTGATGATGCAAGATAGACCTGGGTCACAAACCTCCTGCAATCCTGGCTCAGAGCTTTTGCTCTGTGGATGGAAGTGGGTGAAGATGGAGACTGAGTGGGAGGCAGGATGGCCGTGCTGGGCAGACCCTCAGGGCTATATCCCCTTGCTCAGGGCAACCTCTCACGAGCAGGACCCCAGGGGGAGAACAGACACTACATGAGGACTGTAGGGAACTACTGAGATTAAAACAATTAAAACAACAGGAACAAAACAGACACAATGGGACAAAAAATGGACAGGAACTGTTCCAAAGAAACACCATCAGATGGAAAATCAAGCATTCCTCCTTTGCCATTAGGCCCATAAGAAATTTGTTCTACATGCAGCCAGGATGAAAAAGAGGAAACAGAAAGAAATGTTAGAAATTTTTTGGAGTCATGCCTAGCAGAGGGATGTTTGGGGTTGGAAAAGTAAAATGATTGATGTGATTTTCTTGTGGTTTATTTTTCTTTGAAGTATGAAAAATGGCTCTTTCACATGCCAAAAATTACAAGACAGGTAGGATGTTCCTGTTTGTTTGTTTTTATAATATCGAAATTAGGATCCAAGACTGATGTTTAAATAAGTAATTAATTAAATAGAATTATTCCCGTATCTTAATTTCCATATTTGCAAGACTGAAAACAAACAGTGGAAGGTGTGCAACAGAAAGCATCTCAAAGCTATGAGAATATGTCCACCTTCAGCTGGAGGTACCTGAGTCATTTCAGAGCCTGAACTGCCCTGGATGCAAGAATTTCCTTCTGGACCACGGGCACCGGTGGTGCAGGTTGTCACCTGCAGGGGGTCACATCAGCTTCTCTAAAGATACTGCTGATATTGGAAGTGCTCAGTTGAGTGTGAGCTGACCTAAGGGCTGTAATAACCAAAATCCTTGGGTCTTGTCCACTACCAGCTGATGCACCTTTGATTTTTGGGCTGACTTTGGCTTGGGCACTGTGTGACCAGACAGATCCTTCTACAAATGGTCATCTGGTAATAATCTGGTTTCTAGAAATCCAGAGATAATGGATTGAATGTCTCTACATTGGGTTATGTTAACAATTATAAGGCCACACATACACTTCTGGTCTATATACTTTCATTAACAAATAACTCAGTAACTACTGAAATACATTGAAGAATCATTCTGATTACTTAATGCTACAGATCCTGAAATCTATTGGTTTGGTTTGGTAATCTAATGATTTGGTTTGGTTTGGTAATCTACTGGTTTACTAAACCATTGTAACTTATGTTCCTCATGATTGTAACAGGAGGAATTGACATGGCTGCTGCCAAAAGGAACCATACCTGACATGTCCAAGATCACAATACCAGTCTGTGGACTGTGGCAATGCTCTTCTGAGCAAGTCAGTTTTCATGATGGATGCTCATGTCCAGGAGTGCAGCTGTTTGCAGTGCCCAGGCTCTGCTAACAACTCATGCCTCCTGGGTTTGTGCTCTTAAAGAGTTCATCCTTTTAAAGGAAGGTCTCTGAAGGTACTTCACAGGCCAATAGGCAAAGGCACGTGGCAGCTGCAGGTCTGGGCTCAGAAATGCAGTGTTAGTACCCCTTTGGACTTGTTATAAATTTGGTGCTTGCTGGGATCTGAATTGACTCAGGGAATAAAAATGCCCACCCTTTGCAGGGCTTTTCAAAATGGATTTCCCACCTCTTCCAAGCAGCATTTCATTTGAGGAAACACCAAAATGCTTTCCCCGTGAGAACTCCCTCTGCAAGCATGGATCCAAGCCAGGGTAATCCCATACTCTGCAAAGCTGTGCAGTTCACATGGCACAGGATGAGCGTCCCTTCTGGATAAAGCTCTGTGAAACCAATGGTTACACCACAGCAGCCCCCTGCCATCACCTCATACAGCAGACACATTCATAGCAAGTGGATCAGCCAGGATCCAGTTTCCAAATGCAGGGCTTGAAGAATTAGACACTCCCATTGCTGCTCAGTGGGAGCTGGGCATTTTACTTCCCTGCACATCCCACCGAGTGCTCACAACCCTCTTTCCTCCGCCTCCCCCACCTCCTTGCCCCAAGCTTTCGTGATTACCATGGCAATGGAGATTGAACTGTGTGCATACATTGATTTGCTGGGTGGTTTGGCAGAAGGAAGCAAACCCAAGCTACTTACCTGAGCGCAGAGCCCTTTGGCGTTGCAATACCATAGCCCTTGGAGTCCAAGTTACCTCCCACCTTCATGGTGTCGCAGGGCTTCCGCTGCTCGATGTACTCGTTCATGGTGGACTCCAGGAGGTAAGCATACTTCCCTTTGGACTTCCTCACCCGGATCATCCCCTCCTCCGTCGTCCTCACAAAAACGGAGGGCTCGGCTGACTTCATGTACGTCCACATCTTCTCAAACACTGCTATTTTGGATCGCTGCGTAGGACAGCAGAAACCCAACAGAAGCGTTAACGGAGGTTTGGGTGCCCCCTGAGATTTCCAGCTTGGACTGAACACACACCCACACATCAAACAGGCCAAGGAAGCCAAAAGGGGTAACAGGATGTTACCACTTCTGCACCAGGGCCCAGATCAATCCCTGATTTTATATTCGTGCGCAGAGTGATTTTGCAGATCAAACCAAGGGCAAACCAAGCTGGAAATCTGGAGACGGTTTCATTTGGAGTTGCTCAGAGCAGGTCCTTGGTAACGTGGGGAGGCTCACGGATATTCCATATTTGTGTTCACAACTACAGAATATCACATGCACTGGAGTCACTGCCATCTTCTGGCAGGCTGTAACATGGTGAGGGGAAGAAAGTGAAAGAAAACCAGACCTGAGCTGAGGACGAGAGAAGACGGACCTGGAGGACTTGCCAAACAAGAAGCTAAGAAAAACGTTTGCATTAAAGTTTCCTTTTTACCCTAAAAAATTCTTTAGTGGAGCCAGCTTCCAGGGTGCCATAGGCGATTTCTGTCTGCTTGGCCAAGTCCTCTGCGCTCTCGATGGGGGACACCATCCTCTCCACGGTGAGGAAGGCAGCCAGGTTAGCTGTGTAGGAGGATATGATGATCAAGGTGAAGAACCACCAGACGCCACCCACTATGCGGCCGGAGAGAGACCTGGGCACAGAGAGGAGAGTCAGGCAGGAGCAGGGGGAAGGTCTGAAAGGTGCAGCTTGTCCTTGCAGGCCCATCATTAGCTGGCCATTTATCCAAAATCACACTCTCCAGCTGCTTCCAAGGAAGCCAGAAGTCTGTCTCAGTTCCTAATTTGCTTTTAAAGGTGTCGATGTAATTAGAGTGGGGATAAATAAATTCACAGTGAAAAAAAAATAGCAGTAAACCGAGAGAATTTGCTTTGATTTTCAATTCCTTTCAGAGTACAATATTAATAATAAGACATGGAGATAATTATGAGAAAGTTTAGCTGGGCAGGGGGCAATGCCCATCAACAATGCCTCTGTTGAGGTCTCTGTTGTACCATGTACCCTGGCAGGAAGGAGCACCAGCATGGAAGCAGACCAGAAACACAGCCCAGCTGTGATCTTCTGGTGAGCTCCTGCGTCGCCTGAAATTTAAAAAAACAACCCCTGTGTTTTTCTGTGAGACATATTGAAGCTCAGAGAGGAGTTATGGTCTTAATGAATAATTTGCCTACTGACATTCTCTCTTTTGTATTCAGCAGATGGTTAGACAAGATGTTCATAATAATGCTTTAAAATCTAGGTGTTTTGTACTGTCTGCAATCAAATAGCCAATTAACTGTAACCATTTGATAGCTATAGAGGCAAATAAGTCAAGCAGGCATTAATATTAAAATCTTTTCAAATATTTTTTAAGAGTGGAAGAGGATTTTAGAATGATGTCAGCATTCAGGCATTCTGTCTAAATTATTTATATGCTCCTTCTCTAGATGCAGAGTGCTGTCCCAGACAGAAGGGAGCATACAATGCTGTTTGATAAAGCCAGGCAGCCTGGCTAAGGAGGACCTGCCTGTGAGAAACACCATTTATTTCGCCACAGGGGACCATGTTTCAGCATTGTCTTTCTACTGATCTGAGTCACTCTGCAGAAATATGGTTTATGGGACGGTAACAGAGATATCCCAGTCCAGCTAAGGGCTAAAGTTAGGTGAGATAAATGTGAGCATCTTGCATCCCATCTGCAGAGAAACTCAGCCTGCAGGACCGTCAGCACATACAGCTTTACCATTTGTTTCATATTTGGAGAGGGACTGGGGAGGGAGGCAGCTGTAGATTCAACTCACACATCTTCAGATTGATGAGGAAGAGGAAGAAAATTAGTCTGGATGATGTGTGCTGAGGGAAGGAAGCGCTCAGAAAAGGCACCGAGGCATTAAACAAAAGTAACCAGATAATGTCAAATACAACAATCTCTGCTGATGAAGGCCACTTTGAGCTGGCAAAATCCATTTGCATGGCAAATAATCACATTCATCTCCAGCTGCAAATTATAAAGCCTTTCCTTCCTGATGAAGCTGGGATATTTCTGCGACTGATTTCAATCCCTTCAGCTGCAGTCAGCCAGATTCCTGCCTCCAGACCCTCAACATCCCGGTGATATTCACCAGCAGCTAAGCCCAGGGGGCTGCCTGCCCTCAGCTGCAGATGGCTTGTGCTTCCCAGCTTCACACCTGGCACTGACAGCATGGAGAAGTGACTTTGGGCTGCTGAGCCTGGCAGGTAACAGGGAGGGCTGGGGGAAGAGGGAGAAGGGGCTGTTTCTTTCCCCAGGGAGACAGGAGGATGCAGGCAGGATTCATGTGTCCATCATGGACTGGCTTCATCTGGGCCGTCCCTGCTGCTGGTGGTGCTGGTCATTCCTCCTCATGGCAGGAGGAGGGATGTGCTCACTCTCACAGGCTGTGGAGGAGAGGAGAGGAGGTCAGCGGCTTGCTAGGGCTGCCAGCATGGCAGGGGCCTCGTGAGTGAGTGATGTTTTGTTGCTGACACTGCTAGTGGGCAATGTTTTCCCTCGTTGCTGGACTGACATGGAGCTGAAGCTGTGAACCAAAACTGCTGAAATGCACGGCAGAGAAAACACTGAGCCCATGGAATCTACAGGACTTGGCCCTTTTGCTCCGTGGCTGTGCAGCACTTAGCACAAGGGAGAGCTGGCCAGTGATGGAGAATCTGGGAGGACAGAGCAGTGCAAAAGAGAATGTAATAATAGTCATGATGAACACCACACCACAGATGTGATCACTGTGACAGCCTGGCTCAGGAGCAGTGAACACAGGCTGAACAGAACAAGTTGGGTTTCTCTTGTCTGTTTAGACTGAGCCAATGCCTGCTTAAAATGGCAAGCGCTTGCAAAGGCAATATCTGTTACCACCTTGTTCTGCTTCTTCTGTCGACCCAGCACATGAACAGCAGTGCCTCCATCACAGGACACATTTGCAAGGTGCCTTTTTAATTTAGGAGATATTGTCTGATTTCTGACATGAGTGACTTGAACATTAGGGAGCTAAAAGCCTGGTCAAAAAGCAGTGGGACTTAGAATTTATATTTATGCTCTAGTAAGAGCAGTCACAGAGGAGTAGATGCATTTTGTACTTTGAAGTCACTGTGAGGTTTTGAAAGTCTCACTCTGGAGCTGGGTAACAAAAAATGACCTTGTACAACAGAAATGTTCTGCAGCTTGAGCCCTGGCTCAAGTCCTTCTCTCTTCACTAATGGGTGCTGAGGGGTTTAAATCCTCTTGCATGAGGACGTGTCCCTGTACCTGTTCAAGCATAACATGAAGGAATCAGCTCCCTGCTGAGTGGAAAGGAGTCAGTAACTCAGCCCCTGCAGAGCTAAGGTGAGACTGAGCACCCTGGTTAGGACTTTAAAGATGTGCTAAGGTTCAGATATTTGGATCTGTCTATTTGACCTCTGGATTCATCAATGTTGATTATCATGGTAATCCTTGCAAATAGCAGGGTCTAAATGAAATTGGAATAAAATTAGTAAGGGTAACAGTGTAAGAGGCTTTCATAAATGGGGTGCAAAAAGGGGTAAAATAGCTAAATAGACCAGACTGTACTTTTTTCAACCTGTGTAATTTCTTCTGCACCTAGACTCTTCTTTCCTACACAATCCAAAATAAGACATCTTGATTTCTTCTTCTATCCGTGCCTGTGCTGTGTAAAATACCACACCCCCACTCCTGTCCCTGGCTTGGGATCCTGCCTGTGCCTCCCAGAACTGGCAGGAACAGGATGCTCCTTTCCATCATTACCCTTGCAGGAGTAAGTAGTAAATACTCTGCCCTCATTACCCACAGTGCACAATCTACTTAAAATTAGATCTGGCTGGGAACCAAGATTTGAGGACTGTGGAAAACTCTGAAATTGTAAATAAAACCTTAATACTCTCATTTGGAATGCAAAGATAATGGTTGCAAATGTCCTCTAAAAGTAGCACTCTGAAAATTGTTGTTTTGGGTCTGTTCAAGCTTTGCTTTTTGCTATTACTTATAGTTTAATTTCTGTAAGACTAAATGGTATAATTTTAACATGGTAAACAATTTTGTTTCTGCTTTCTCTTACAAATAATTATCTTTTAGCATTTACAGTACATTATATCCTTACCTACTGCATATAAAATTTAAAAGATAATTCTGAAATGTGCTATTTTAAATCTGCCCAATAAAAATACTGCAGATGGCCAAGCTGAAAGTAATAATTTTAATTTTTTTACTAACATGACTTTTTAAAAACCTTTCCTTGCAAAAATAACTGCATTTTGCCAGCAGAACACAGAAAAGAATTGTAAGTTCTCTTTGTTCCCAGGAAGAGATTTGTTCTAATATTTTACCCTTAGCATTGATGGATCATACAGAAATAGAAAATCATGCATCTATAATCTCATTTCTTAAAACAAAATGCAATCCTCGATCAAACAATTTTCTCTTTGATCTTATCCCTCATGGAAGGTAGGAAAAGCCAGCAGGAGTTTGCCTCTGCTTTGACATCCATTAGAAGAGAACAATACATTTTTGCAAAAAAATATTAACAAGATCATCAGAAAATATACAGAATAAACCTCATTGGAAAACTGTTCAAGCACCAGCTCAGTTCTCTCCCACTTCTCCCTTCCCCCTCCCCAAATCCATTCCTTATGGAGAATTACACCTAAACTGACAGTGTTTTAATTAGAAGTGCAAATCTGGGATCCTGAAGCCACAGTTGCTTTGGGAGGATTTCCCAGATTTGCTGCTAAATTCAAGTCTAATAAAGGCTCACTTGCTCAACTGACATATTTGTCACTGAATGAATTTATGCAAAAACTGTTGAAAGAAAAGCTCTTCTGTGCCTGTGCTACTGATTGTGGGTCAAATCCACTTTTGGTCTTCTACCCACAGAGAGCCTCTGATCTCCAACACAGCTCTGTGAATTTGATACTGATCTAGACAATTCCATGGTTCTGCCTGAAATCTGACTCGGTAGTGAATTAATTGCAAACATTTTGCACCATTTTTCTCTTATTTTAAGCAAATTTTCAATATCAAACTCTGTCAATGTAAAGAGCATTGCTTTTCCTTTTTGTCACAGACCATCTGGCATGGCTGGTCTCACCACTTTGCCTCCTGACATGAACCCCAGATTTGCTCAGAAGGCAAAGGAAGAAATTCAGTGTAGGGCTGTGGAGCTGGGATCAGCTCTGGCTGCATCCATCAAGTACAGACTGCAGAGCTCTTATCCTCTTACTCTCTACTGTACCACAGAGAGTCTTGAATGAGCTCACAACTGCTTGCCACAAAATTCGAGGGATCATAATGCAAGTTTCTCTGTTCATGCTGCATTACTAATTTTCTTGCCATAGGAGTTTGCTTTTACTTGTTATTGAATCCTAGCTCCTGGTACAAGACTTTGGAGCCCTGACTGCAGTGCTGGGTTTCAACATGCAGTGTCAGGAAAGCCCTTACAAATACAGAAGTAAGAATGTTTTCCACTGATATTCTCATTTACCTCTCCCAGAGGGACAAATTCTTTCTTTATGTCTCACAACTTTTCTACAGAGCTAAGAGCTGCATATTTTGGTCCCCTGTGGGTAACACTAACCAGGGAGGCAGGGTAAGGAAGTTGAGGGTGCACAGGTACTGGGAGTCTCATGCTGGCTCTGTCCTGGTTTTCTTTCTCTAATTCTTGTTAAAAAGACAAGGAAAAAGAATTTAGGGCTTCTTAACTTTTACATATGGGCTGCAATCTTGTGATTTCAGGCAAACCCTGCCAGTCCATCTCACCCCAAATCCAACGTGCTGGAAGGAGGCCATATGGATTATGGAATCCCAGCAGAAGTGCCTTTAAGAAGGGGCCTTGTGGATACTCACAGTGTAAATATTGCATCAACTGAACGTGATCTCTGCAAACACACAGAATCTCCCAGATTCAACGGGGGGATGTATATCTGTGAGGCGTTAATTATAAATCATGGTTTATTTACTGTTTCTTTCTGCCTAAGCTAATGGCTTTGGACAGCAGTGTATGCTCTCTCTCCTACTGTTTCATCTCTTCTTTTGCAGAATATGTTGGCATTTTTTCCCCCTTCAATTTCCCTTTAATGGGCAAAACCTCATTCTAAAATGAGTTTTCCTGCTTAGTCAGAAATGCATCATGCCACTTGTGGTTCTCCACTCATTGGGCCTTGGATTACTGCAGTGCTAAGTATAAGCATGACTGCAGGAGCAGCTCCGTGCTGTTTCCCAGACATTCACTTAGCATTTTGACAGGCAAGAGGTGCCTGAGCCTAATCAGAGGACCAGCATCCAGGAGCTGGGTTTTTCTGTTCCCTGTGAAGCCCTGCTACTTTATGGGATCCTGGATAACTTACTCCATCTCTCTAATTTAGTTGCCAGCTGTGGGAGAAGAGGATGAATCACATTGATGAACCTGTCCTGGGTGGGTGGCCTGAAGCAATGGCCACCAGATGGAATTTACCTCTGAGCTGCTGCTTTGCCCAATTCCCCTTCCTGAGACAATCCCAGCAGGCAGAGGCAGCATCAAATGGGCCCAGCCATGCAGAGGGTGGGTGATGTGTGCACTCCACAGCACTCTGCTGGTTGTGCCCTTCTGTGTCCTCAGCTGACCCAAAACAACACCTGTGGGTTCTCAACAAGCACAACTCACCTGCTCACCTAGAGGGGTGTTGGAAGCACTAGATGCCAAACAAACTGGCACTGACATGGGCAGCAAGCCCTCTTGAACTTCAGCAGGACCCATAAAACACTCCAACAGAGCAGAACTGCCGGACTGAGGTATCACTGCCATCCCTGCACAGCATCCCTGGCTGCTGAAATGAGATGTTTAACCCTAAAAATGCAGGATAATGGACTCAACTCTTCCAGAGGGCAGCTAAAAACAGTACAAATGCATGGCCAGGATAGAGGGATGAGGTGGGATCCTAAGAAAAAATAAGAGTGTAGCTGAAAGGCAGAGAGGTAGATCTGAAGACAGGCACAGTGTGCCTGTCCCTGTTGCAGACAGGGTGCTTGAAGGGATGGATGTTTAGACAGTGATTCGCTGAGAAACACGTGGTCACTTTGAGCTGCTTGGCAGCTCCAGAGAAAGGCAAAGTCATCCCTCTTCTGCTGTTTTGCCAGCTATCACTACAAGGATTAAAACCCCAACTCTTGTCATGCCTTTGAGCAAAAATTTCACTGCGAAAAAGGCTCTTCATGTATTTTTCTCACTCTGATGACATTTGTTCACGTTGCTGAGAAAAACTCACAAGGTGACAAGCATAAAATTTTGTCAGAAGCTGTTGCTGGAGAGCCCCAGGAGATTCATTATTCAGGAACTTCCTCAACCTCAGGTGGCCCCAAATTTAACAGCACTCATCCTTCTTTTTGAGCAACAGTCTATTGTGCCAATGTCCTTTACTGAGTTGCTGGATTCCATATGGTCTCCCACAGTCTCTTCTTCAAAGTCTACTTGATGAAAAAGCTGCTTTTTTTCCCCCAAAAGATTGAATATGTTTTGGATTATATGCCATCAGTTCTTCATTTTTCCAAGATCCTCTTTAGCCATCTACCTTTGCTCACACTAGAGCTCCATTTCTGTGACTTCTGGGCAATAATGCTACAATAACCTAGTTCAGACTTCTTCCAGAGAGTCTTGCCTTGGTTCATTTTGCTTTATTTTTTTCCTGTCTTTTGTCAGATTTCCCAGTCTGATGAGAGAAAGGCTTTGATCTGGAAGGAGAGTATTTTCTGCACTGGAAGATATTAACTCTGGCAATCTTTACAAATATTCCCTTAATTTTATCTCTCATTTCTAATTTAAAATGTGATTCCTCACCAGGACTGTACAAGTTGGAATTTCTCTAGTTTCAGTTTGGAGCCTTTCTTTTTTGTACAGGGACATACTACATCTCTTGTAGAAGTGGTGAGGAATGAATCTGCTCTCCCCAGACAGTGTTTTTAGAAGAGTTTTATGTGCACAGGTGTGCCTGTGTTTTAACATTAAAACTCCCAAACCGTGAAGAGAAAACAAATTCAGGTTTTCTGCTCTCCCCTATTTCACCTGCCAAGATCCATTTGGTGATTTTTTTAAATCTTTTTTTTAAGGCTTCAGAAGCACTGTTGAGATGAAAAGCTGCCCCCTCCCTCTGTTTTCCTCTCTGCAGCCTGAGATTTTTCTTCTTATTACAAGCTTCAAGAAAGGAGAGAAGAGAAAATTCCTCCTCTGGGAGAGCATCCTGTGCCCTTGGCTCCTGCAGCTGGACCCTCGTGGCTTCTTCATCACATCTCACACCTATACACAGGGCACAAGTGCTTATTTTATTGCCTTTCCCTTTCACCACATGAAGACTCATCTCCTTCCCCTCTACTCCTCTGTTCACACACTCTCCTTCTATTACTCCTCATCAGACTGAGTTGGGAGAATTCATTAGTGTATAAAACATGCTTTGAAGTTGTCCAAATAACGGTGATGTAACACTTTTGCACTTCTATAGACTCTTTTATCTGAAGATCAAAGTAGTAAGTTATGATTACCATGATTGGATTATTGCTGCTTAGCCTTTGGATCTGAGGGTAAGCAGCAACTCTTCTGGGCAGGCACTAATCAGAATTACTGCATGATTTTATTAAATAGATTGAATGCCATCAAGTGTGCTGCTGCTGTTTAAGGAAAAGGCTGTGTGCACGAGCTCTGTGCCCTTTCCTGCCATCTGAGCATGTGAATCAGCTGCTCTCCAGCTGCTCCTTTGATCCATGTGGAAATGGAGGGAAGGCCAAGACAGCATGGAAGACTTCAGAGGTGACACCAGGCTCTGCCCTCTCCAACTCCAGACCCTGCCCAAGCACACAAGGATTTTTGCCCCAAATTTCTTAGCAAGATCCACATTTTGCTTTTCCCAGTTACTTGGATTCCTCAAGCCATTCACAATGGATAACACAATATCTCTGTCCTATTTCAATAAATTTTTCTCAACTGCTCACCATCTTGGGGTGTTACCACGGGAATTGCTCAGTGAACAAATGCATTCCTGGACTTTTCATGAAAAAAGGGGTTCTTCCTGAGTTACAAGGACAAGCAGGTGGGATGAAATCTGACACAAAAGCAGAATAGGCCCCATAAATGCCTGTGACCATGTTCACAGGGGTCTTAGGATGAGGGGGAAGAGATGAGGATCTGACTCCATGTTTCAGAAGGCTTGATTTATTATTTTATGATATATATTATATTAAAACTATACTAAAAGAATAGAAGAAAGGATTTCATCAGAAGGCTAGCTAAGAATAGAAAAGGAAAGAATGATAACAAAGGCTTGTGGCTCGGACAGAGTCCGAGCTAGCTGACTGTGATTGGCCATTAATTAGAAACAACCACATGAGACCAATCACAGATGCACCTGTTGCATTCCACAGCAGCAGATAATCAATGTTTACATTTTGTTCCTGAGGTCTCTCAGCTTCTCAGGAGGAAAAATCCTAAGGAAAGGATTTTTCATAGAAGATGTCTGTGACAAATGCCAAATTCCATTGGAATAAATGCAGAATTCTGAGCCTCCCAGTAGAAGGCCAGCTGTGGGGGTGACACCAGCAAAGAGCAGCTGGGGATGCTTTTTGTGGTTTTTTTTTTTTTAGCCAGAGCAATTTGAATCAAGGAGTTCAAAGCTCATTGGAATGTGTATCCAGTGAGTGTGCACATGATATCTCAGTGCTGATAAAAGTAATGTACAGCATATGGAAGAGTTATTTAAGCAGGGCTTCCCTGTGAAAACATGCCCAGGGCTTCCCATCTTAGCTACAATATTTTTTTTTGGAGTGCCAACATTAAAGCAGTGTGTGAGAGGCAGCCTTGCAGAGGACAGCACCTGAGGGAGGTGGAGGCCATTCAGCTCCTCACAACCCTTATTCTTTGACAAAAACACTTGGCAGTCAACCTAACTATTAGAGAGACACAACCACACTCAGTCCTGACTGCAGAGCCCAGCTGAGCTGACTGCTCAGGAACAACTCGTTACTGAGAGGAAAGGAAATGGAAAAAAGCCTGCTTCTCTCACTGACTGAAAATCAGCAAGTCTGAATGCAGCAGGGGGGTCCCTGGAGGCTCTGAGAGCCTCCTGCTGCTGTCAGGGAGGAGGCTGTGAGTGCCAGAAGGCAGCCCTATAAATCTCAGTGCTCCTCACCATCCTGAGTCAGTGCCCAGCACTAGAAACACAAACAGCACCTTCCAGTTCCATGTCAGAGAACACAGAATGGTGTGGGTTGAAAGGGATTTTTAAGTTCATTTCATTCCAATCCTATGCCTTTCACAGGTTGCTCCAAGCCCCATCCAACCCAGCCTTGAACATTTCCAGGGATTGGGCAGCCACAGCTGCTCTGGGCACCTGTGCCAGGGCCTCACCACCCTCCCAGGCAAGAATTTCTTCCTAATACCTATTCCAAATCTACCCTCTTTTATATAAAACTTCCCAAGATATTTAAAAAAAAAGGGAAATGCACTTTCCCCCATGCTATTTTCAACTTTGTTTTCAACGAAAAACATGAGAACCATTTATTTAGTCCTGAAGAAAGAAACTGCAAAAGTATTTTTAGGCTAATATATCTGCTTTTAGATGAAGTGTTTGATGGCTTATTTTAAACACAGCTGGTGGAACGATTAGTGAATCTGTCACTCAATGGGAGGAGTTTCAGCAAATTTCTTGCTGTCCCCCAGCAACCTCAATGCCAAAGGCCCAAAGTCAGAACTGTGGGAGAATGATTAAATATGCCTGAAAGGAAAAGCATCCTGAGGAAGCAGCTTACAGGTCAGTGGAGGAAGCATTCATTACCTCTGCAGCATTTAGACATTTTCAGATGGCAGAGTCTGCAAATTCAAAAGACTAATTTTTCCTTTACAGAACAAATTGCATCGTTCCAACAATGCTCTCTCGGTTGGTTATTTCCTCCTTCTTTCCAAATGAAAAAAAAAAGGACAGCAAGGATGATTATTTTAAAAGAATTTCCATTTTCCCCTGGCTGCCACACTCTGGTTGCCATGGAAGTGCACAGACTCCAAAGGGGACTGTTCAGTGGGATATTGTGCAATTTGTCAAGCTGTTCCTCTGGTGAGTAACTTTCCCTGGTTAAGTGCATTTTAGAAATAAGTGTGGTCATCAGTTCCTGGTGATTTGCAAGTGCTGCTGTTACCCTGTGACCTGAGTTTGCTCTCCCTGGACATAATTAACTCTGCCAGGTAGAGATAATTACAACATCATTTGCAATCACTTTTAGAAGGCAAAGAGACTTTTCCAGAATTTGGAGTCCCGATTTTCTTACTTTTATTCTCAGAGAAAGCCAGCTCACCACTTCAAGCAAACCAGCACAAATGAATGAACCTGAGCTTTGTCCCCACAGAATCATCAAGGCTGGCAAAGCCCTCTGAGATCAGTCCAACCATTACCACAGCACTGCCACTAAAATTCACCATTAAACCACGTCCCCAAGTGCCACATGTACGTGCATTTTGAACATTTCCAGGCATGGCAATTCCACCACTTCCCTGGGCAGCCTGTTCCAATGCCTGACCACCGTTCCAGTGAAGAAATTTTTCCTAAACTTCAATTTAAATCTTCCCTGGTGCAATTTGAGGCCATTTTCAAGGCAGATGCTTGGAGTGTCAGAGAAGACACTTACTGAAATCAAGAAGAGCCATCAGATAAATACCCCTGCTCAGCCTTCTTTTCAGGAAGGAATTAAATTCCTTTTGATTGCTAAATGCAGCTGGTTCTAATTTCTCTAATGCTAAATTTTTAGCAAAATAACTAAGTACCCTGCAAGTGTAAGTTTACAAAGGATGGAGCAGAAATAATTTCCTTGAAAAAAATCCAAATCAAACCTCTCACTAAAAAAAAAAAAACCTCCCCAAAAAATCCAAAAAACTAAACAAAATCCCCCACAACTTTCCTTTTTTTTGTTGTTCTAATCAATTTCTGATTTAGATTTTGCCCAAAAACCCGTGAAACCCTTTCAGTATTGGGAAGATCTTGATGAAATTTAAAATGCTGCTCTCTTTCAAAATCTGAAGTCTCCTGTGACTTTTTTCAATTGGGCTAAAAAGAAATGTAAATAAACAGGAAAACGAGCAGAGGAAAATGCTTGGCATTAATTACAGGTACATGATAAATAGCTGGTTTGCTGTTCCCCAGACAAACCACTCTGATGGAGTGCAGGAGTGAGCCAGAGGAGGAGCGGTGAACACGAGCACACAGCACAGATCAGCCAGAGCACTGTTTCCATGTCACGAAAAAACAAATAACCATGTCCACAAGATGCCTATAAATAATAGATTGTATCTATTGACTGGAGAGCAGCCAGCATCTATCTCTCTCCTTCCTGCCTGGGAGTGCAGCCATTCATCATCTCTGCCAGCAAAGCTCCCTGCTCAGCACACCCAGCCGTGGTCACTGCCTGGCACAACCCACTGCACCCTGCAAAGCCTCTGCTCTGCCTCTGCAGGCCAGGGAAAACCCTGTTAGCTCCTTATCCCAAACCAGCTGGAGGGAGGATGGTGCCTTGTGCCATGTCTCCTTGCCCACATTGAACCCCGCAGTCTTTTGGGCACACTAAACAACATCCTTTGAATCACCATTTCAAAGTGTGGCTTTGAAATGGAAAATGAGAATTATTCCATCATTGATATTTTAATGTTGGTGGGACCTGAGCATTTCCCAGCTGTGGTCCCTCCTTGCACAGAGGCCCTCCTTGCTCAGGCAGCCCTGCTGATGCTCCCAAAACATCCCCTGTCCAGGCTGTCTCAGATACAGATGGGATGAAAGCTTCATCCACCATTTCACTCCCAGCACAGGCTGACCACGACATCTCCAGCTCTCTTCTCAATGAGACAGATTATAATGAGTGATTTCAAGCTGTGTTGTCTGGGTATCATGACAAAATACCCTAGTGTGCCATGATATGAGTATGCATTTCCCTTCTAATCACAGTAGATTTTGATCTGAATTCAGAATACGTATCCTTTTTGTTTCAACAGTAAAGAGAGGCTCCAAGAAGTGGAGCTAATTTTTGGAGATCTTTATTTAATTCTCCTCTGTCAAGGCACAAATGATGGCTGCATTCACCAGGTGATATTGTGTGATATTTATCCACCTGCCAAACCTGACATGGGACAAGGTTCCTGCCGTCAACTCAGCTGAGAGTAACTGTCTATTTTATCTCATGGTATTTTCAAGTGAAGAATAAATGCCTTTCTGGAAGATCTGTTTTAACCAAATGTATTTCATTTTAGTCAAACATAAATTTTCTGAGTCACAGGAAGAATAACTGGATTAAATTTAATAGTCTCCAATATACAAGAAGTCGCTTTTGGGCTCAAAAGCATATGAAGCAACATCTTTTGTGATAACAAAGAATAGGAGATCAAAATAGGAAGCTGACAAGAGATGCTATTTTGCTCCTTATTTTTCCATCCTTTTCACAGCAGTCAAATTATTTATTTTGCAGAAAATGATGGAGAAGATGAAAAATTCTGATGCCCTGTTTTGCTGCAGAGGAGATGGGAAGCCCAAGCCTCCCCTCAGCCTCCTTCTCAAAGGCCTCAGGTCCATCCTAAGTGAGGAATGGCTGCAACGTGCTGGACTTTAGCAAGGTCCTACCCCCCACAGCTGCTACACACTGCGGTTATTTTAAGCTCTGAAGACAATTTATCAAATTACAGTTCTGAAAATGGCACAATGTGAGTCATATTTGCTTCACATTTTTCTTTCGGCAGGCTCTTGCTATTGGCTATGGGTTATTTATTACCTCTGATGCCTGCTCTGAGAAGCTCCTTTCTGGGTCTGTATTTCACCTTTAATGAGTGCTTTTGCAATTTCATTGCAGTTTTCTGAAGCTAAGGTGGCACTTAGCAAAGCCTAATGGTTTATGGCCCATTTCAGAGTCACTGATTCCTGCCTGTCCCTGTGGAGCTGTGCACAGCTCCGAGCTGCTGCTTCTCCCTGACCCTGCTGGGTACCAACCCCGGCTTTGAAAGCTTTAAGGGCAGCAACAGGGGCTGTCTCACCTCAACCAGGGCAAATTAGTCCTGGCAGGGACTGTTCCACACCCAGTGGGGCCAGTGGTCAGTGGTGGTGCAGAAGGTGGGCACACACTGCAGTGGGAAATGTCCAAGAGCTCTCAGCCCCCTTGGTTTGAAGCCACACATTTACCACGGAGTCATTCCTGGATGGATTCCCTGCTCATGCTCCTGTTTCAGCACCCAAAGGCACAACACAGAGTGCCACCAGCTCCAGCTGGGAGTCTCCACGACTGGTTACTGCCTGCCCTTTGTCACATTCACCCAGTTGATGCCTAGACATGAAGGATTCAGAGCTTCAAAGATACCAGCTGACCTCCTGCACAGAGGCTCTGAGCAGGTAACCCACAGCTCTGCTCTCTCTTGGCCATCCACAGGTCACCAAATTCACAGCGTGTCTTTAAAGTCCTTGGTAGGTTGTCCCCAATGTACTTAGAAGCCTGTTTAAAGCTCTGCCTAGTAAGACTGTCCTTAAAAAGGACAACAATTTCCTTCAAAAGCGAATTTTTGTCTCTTTGGGGCATTGAAGTTCCCTGGGGACTGGTCTGAGACTGAGGAATGCACATTTACAAGAGCAAGTTATTGCTGAAAACCTCACCACCTGCTGTGCTGAGTGATGTGTCTGTGGTTTTGATCTTACTCTTTTTTTTTTTAATGATAAATACATAGTGGCATATGCACTTAAAACAAGCACGATCTGGAAAAAAATAACAAACAAACCTTCAGACAAATTTCCCCTGGTCCTTTCCAAAACAAAACTGAAATAAACAACCCAAAAACCTCTACAAAAACAAAATACACCCCTGCACTTGCTCCTTTCTGCTGGGGAGAGAATGACAGAACAGATGTATAACAGAAGCTATTTATGTTGGCTAATGCATTACTGGGGAGATGCTGAGAGATAGTAGAGATAAGTTTAGAAGCAAGCACATAGGAAATATATTAGAATAGAGCAGATATCCCCACCTGCCCACAGTGTCATTCTACCAAGTGTTCATTTCTAAGTGATGTGTCACAGAAATCCTGCACTGGGTTCGTGTGAAAAATACATGTGAAACAGGGAGCGGGCTCAGAGCCTTTCTGCACAACAACATCCTACAGAAATTCTCACTCTTCTGCTTCCTCCTGGCTTTCACATCACACAGAAATATCCCTCTCCCCTTACAACCATCTCAAGGAGCAGTACTCAGAGTACTGGGAGTTATAATAATTCCTGTATTTAATTTTTAAGTTTTTACCATCTTGCCAATTGTTGTAGCAGTCAGAAACGGCTCTTGTGTTCCATGGGAAAACATTGGTTTCAATGAAATTGTAATTTTCATTATCAGGATGATTAAATCAACCAACATTAAAATAACAATGATGGAATAATTCTCATTTCCCATTTCAAAGCAAAATAAAACCACACTTTGAAATGGTGATTCAAAGGATGTTGTTTAGCTAGGGCAAATCTTGTTATCTGGATCAAACCCACTGATCTTTCCCTGACACTTTTTATTAAAGATGTTACCAAATTTGCTATTCCTCAAAGCCTCAGCTTTGCACCTCTCCCTGCTCCTCCTTGGATCAGAAACCACCTATTGAAATGGCCTCAAAGGAAGACATTTTATTTTCTAAATAAAAATAATGACAAAACCAACAAGGAGAATAAAAATCACAATAACCTGATCCTAATTCTTGGGGCTGGTTACAAGACAGCAATAAAGTTGAAATTCCCTCTGCTGGGAAGACTTTCTGGATTCTCTGCCTGGCCTCCCACTAATCAATGATCAGATAATAAAACATATTCATAAAGGCTGTCACTATCAAAGTGCCCTGCAGGCTGTTATTTCCCTGCTATCACAAGCTCATTAACATTTGGATAAATTGGCATCTGATAGCCAAAAAGCTGGTGCTCATTCTTCCCTGCCATCCCAGGGGAGCTGTGCTGAGCTGCACGGAGTTATCTCCCCTTGTCCATGGAGCTGTGCCTCCTTCTCATCCCCTGAGCTTTGATGCCACCACAGCAGGCTGGAAATCAACCTCTGCCCACTGCCTTCACCCATAAGATGGGTATTTCTGGATGAAACTTTGAAGAGAAGGGAGACAAAGCCTCCAAAATGAAGGAAAAATTATCTAAGTAAATCACAAGAGTCATTCACCAAAAAGTCCCTTTAGGTACACTTTGGATGTTGGGTCCTACTAAACACTCAGGCAGCAGAGCTGTTGGCTGAAATGGGAAGCAGGATGAAACTTGGTCTTTCTTTAACCTTTTTTAAGGCCAGTAACAATTAAGCCACTCATTGTGCTCCATAATGTTTGGCACAGACCATATAACCTTTCACTAGGCACCTACTGTATTATTTCTCCCTACCTTGCTGGAAGTTTTTATCTTCCCTATAATTCTAGAATCATCTTATTTCTAGTAGCAACAAAATAAATGACAAAATTTGATTGCAATTGGGTGGCTTTAGAAAAGCTTGTTATAATTTCTGTAAATTCCCTCAAAAGAGCTCCCCAAGAAAAATTTAAATGGCATTTTCATGGTGTCAAGTTTGAGGTCCCAAGTTCACAGCTGTGAGATCTGTGAATTTTTGGATCATTTCTGAATCTGTAACTGATTCACAAAACTACGCTCTGGCTCAGGAAGGGAGGTCAAAGTAGAACCTGTTCAGCTTCAAAGCACGCAGAAAGAATAAACCATGAGAACTGGAAGAAGGTTCATTGGGGAAGGCAACCCACCTTGGAGAAATATCACATCCTTGCTGCATGAAAGCTCCTAGGGAGAACCAGAGGCTGTTGAATATCCCAAACTCATTTGTCTGGTCATTGGCTGGCTGGTCCCGTCCTTCCTCGTACTCCTCAGTGTGCCACTCATAGGGGCTGAAGCGACTCACCAGGAAGAGGACAACGCTCACTCCAATGTAGGCAAAAACAATGCACATCCATATCTCATAGGCCAAAGGATCCAGAAAGGAAAAAACTCCTGGTTTGGACTTTTGAGGTTTTTTTATCATTATTGATATACCTAAACTCATGAACGGTTTGGAAAAGTCTATGACTTCTTCTCGAACCAGGGTGATGGTTAATGGTGCCACAGCCACATCTGCCCTCTGAAAAAGGAGACAGAAAAAAGATTTTCAGACTGGGAATAAAATGTATCTACTAACTGCAGTGTATGATCCTTTGATCTCTGTTTAACCTCGCTATTTCAGAAGAAATCAGACAAAACCAATACCAAGAAAAAGGTTAAAAAGGAGAAGCCCATAATATTGGTGGATTATTTCCATTTTATCACTACTGATTACCAGATCTGTTTTGAAATCACAGCACTTTCTTTTTGCAGCCACCCAGCTCTTCTCATCTGATTTATCCACTGATGTCACAATATGATGAAGATGATTTTCTCTAAAAGAGCTTTATCATCCAGACATCAAAAGAGGCAAGGAAAGGCCAATCTCCTGAAAAAGGATGTCAGGATGTTTACTTCCATCAGGAACTGTCTTTTGATTGCATAACTGATGCAGGAGAAGAGGAAAAATGTTCTAGCAACACTGATATGCACTCTCCACTAATTTTGCAGTCCATCTTGAAAATGGAGAGGGAAATGCATTGAAATGGCTGGCAGCATTTACAGTGGAGCTACCATCAGGAGACAGATCATCCCCACTCCAACACAGTCTCACACGG
>NW_005054308.1:6959180-6974309 GCF_000277835.1 Geospiza fortis | reverse complement strand
ATTAGATCCCCCTGTCTGAGAGATGACCTAAACATCACAGAGCATGAACTATCACACCAAACGAGGTTTAGAAGTGTAGGGTGCAGGCGTACATCCCTGATGATGGAAATGAGTGGCTGGACAAAAAGTAATCTCATCCTTCCATTCACCATTCATGTGCTGAGTGTTTGAAATCTTTTTCTTCTTTCATCCTGCCATTACCATGCAAATATAAAACAGAGTAAAATTTAGAGATTCTACCCATGGGAAAATATGACCTTTTGATACTTGTTCTTCTAGAAATGTAAAGAAAAAGAATCTTGGAACTGTTGAAAGAAAATGTTTTGACATTTCCATAGGCACAGAATGTGCCATCTCTCCCCTAAATTAAAACATTTCACTTGGGCTGATTGTTTGAGCTGCAGTCCTCTGGAGAGCTCAGGCTGAGAGAGGGCAGGACTCCTTCTTGTCGGGATCTTTGGCTTGTCACAGTGACCCTGAGAAGAGTTAGAAAGTCTCTTTTCCCAGCCCGGCGCTTGAAGAAGGAGTCAGAGCTCTTCATTTCTCTGCCTCAAGTTTGTTTATTGCGTCTTATATATAAAAATTTTTCTCCTGCCCCGCCGAGGTCTGTCCAGCAGGACAGTTCCAGGCACTCTGCCTGCCCCCAGGGCAGTGTTATGTCTTTATACTAAAAACTACGTATACAATGTTTACAATTACTTTCCAATCCCTATCACCTATGTTACACAGTGAGCTTCTACTCTAAACCAATCCAAAAGTGCCAACATCACAGCAGAAAATGGAGGCCAAGAAGAAGAAGGAGAAAGGCTGGACATGCCCAGTTCCCTCCATCTTGCCTCCTGAACCCCCATACCAAAAACCTCAAAAATCTACTTTTCCACCCCATGATAAATTCACTATCATTCTACCTAAACTGTTGTGGCTTGCTGATCTTCATCTAAGGTTGGTAATTTGCTCCACGGGTCATAATCAAACCCACAGGTGTTCTGGGCTCTGTGCCAGGGCTTCTGAGCCCCCTGGCAGGGGTCCTGGCCATCCTGGACTGCCAGAGGGATGCTGAAGTTGGAAACTCACCCCATAGACGAGCTCTCCCACCATGCCGTTCCAGGTCTTGGTGTCGGGGTCCCGCGCGCCGTACTTGCCGTCGCGCACGATCTCCAGCCGGTAGTGGTAGCCCACATGCTTGGCAATCTCGGCAGCCAGCTCCACGCAGTAGCCCTCGTACCTCTCGTTGCCCTCAAACTGGTTGGCGTTCTTCTTGAGCATCACGTACGGGTCCTCCTGGCACACAGAAGAGCAGCAGTGAGCCCCACTCCTAGTCCCAGAGGTGCACACCAGCTTTTGGTTGCCCTGCAAAGCTCTGGCTTTGTGTTGCTGTGCCAACAACACACACAGCCAACACGCCGTGGGCTTATTCTAGAAGGTACAAAGTCTGATTTGTTTTTTATTGTGGCATATTCTTTTTATTCATGCAGAATCTGTGTGCAGCTCCTGCAGTGATGGACCTGAGGGGAATGGAGTAGCTGGAGGGATTTGGGCAACAAACCTTTCAGTGTAATTCTGTAAGGGGTATTTAATGTATCTGAGCTGTGAATTTTTAAAGGCATGCTTGCCTGTGTGGGCACAGGGAGAATCAAATCTGCTGGACAGGAGAGAGCCTTAAAGTGTTTAACCCAGTTTGGGTATTGTGCCTTCTCTGCAGACTCCCAGTAAGCAATCAACAAACAAATTAGTAATATTTCACGTTTCTGCAGGGTAAGTGTATACAATGACACAATACATGATACCATACTTTGTGGGCTACCTATTATTCCTTTGTGATTACAGTGGAGATTTGCTTTTAAAGCAATGATTCATCTCTCTGAACAAAACAGCTTATCCTTCCCAAAACTGCAGCCCCTATTCTCTGGGATAAATACAAACCACAGGTACAATGTTCCCGATTTGCCTGTGTTGATGCCTCTACTATCTTGTCACAATCTTTTGTATTTTTGACACTTAATCATGAGAGCTCTTTAATACCTATTTAATTAGCCACAGCAATTTGAAGATACCTTTATGGAGCTGGCAGGAAAGAGTAAGTGCTATTATTATTGTTATTATTATTATTATTATTGTTATTATTATTGCCATTATAAAAATTATATAATACAAAGAAGGGCTCATGAGTGGGAAGAGGGAGCCTGCACATCAGGGAGATCATGGCACTTACCAGGATAGTTGTGACGATGTAGGTCCTGTTCTGCAGGCTTGTAGACTCATTGCCACTTTGAGCATCTACAGCTATTGGGACCAGCTTCTCATCCTCATTCCAATAACCAATCTGCTCAATACAAAACCAGAATTAATATGTCTTTGGAATATTAGCCAAGGTACAGTGACAGGGTCATCCAAACCGGATCAGCCTTCTCTGCATGTTCATACCCAGCCAGAAATCTCCTCTCCTGATTTTTCATGTCTTTGATGAGGGGGATGGGGAAATTCCTCATCCCACTGTGCCTCCAGCCTGAAAATAATAATGTGCATGGTGTGCTACAGTAGTACAGTGCTTTTATGCGTGCAAACACATTTATCACATTGTACTGGTGATTATTGCCATTCCTACAAAGAAACTTCACACTTTCCCTGTGTGACTTCCAAAATTATTCTAATGGTGAGTTTGCCTGCTGCAGGTGCAGGTGCTAGAGGGTGATGAAAAATTATCCTGCAGCTGAAAGCTTGCATGAATACAGGACTGACTCTTGGGACATCTTGAGACACCAGGACAAAAAAAATCAAGTCAGAACTTCCCCCCCCCCATTCCTGTGCCAGTGTCAAAAAGTTTGGGGTTATGAATAAACTGAACATTTACAAAGGGAAAAATTCTGAGGTTAAATTCTGCTTAATAATAATCAGGGATTTGGGCAGCTCTATCACTCCTTGCAGGTAAAGCAGAGTGCCAGCAAATATCTCTAGGAAGATCATGCTTGAGGTTATCCACTTGGAGGGCTTGATTTTATAAGAGGTTTTCCATCACCTCATGTAAGTATGAAGCTGCCTGAGCTCTGCTCATATGAAAGGAATTTCTTATCATAAATGGGAAAATGTATTAACCAGGGCAGGACCAGGAACCTGATGATGGCAGATTAGAGATCATGACAGCTGAGGAGAAAAAAAAATCTCTGCAGGCTTCTAATCACTCTTCATTGCACAGACAAAAAGAATGGAAAGTGAGGAAAGGGCTTTCAAAGCTCTGCCCTAGGGCAACTAAAGTGGACACATGGATGTTTGCTTTGCACCTCTCACCTGCTGGATCTGGAATACAATATGCATCATGGCAATGATGTACATGTCTTCCAAACAAATATTATTTCTGATGGTAAATACATAGAAAAATCAATACACTCAGCCACTCAATTTCATCTCCTCTAGACTCTCTCCAGACTGCCAACTTATTGAAGTTCAGAGACCCAAACTGGGCATGATGCTGCCTTTGTCCTCTTATGAATACTTGGCAGTGGAGGACGACTGCTTTGTACATCTTCAAAATGACATTTATTTTATTTGTCAAAGAAAATTTGCCTTTTTTCGCTTGACTGTGGGGGGCTTTGATCTCACACCTGCTGCTCTTATATGTAAGCATAAATTTGAGATAGGGGCTGTAAATATGGAACTTTCATTATTTACATTTTTTAGTTTCAAACAAGTTTTTTATCTTTCAGGGGACTGAGGAGATGCAGAGAATGCCCCTTTCCAAAATACGTAGTAACTCTCCTTTATCAAGGAATAACTGAGTTAATCTCTGTTCTTCAAATACATGGTATCTAAAGTGGGACATAAGCACCTAGAGCCACATTTTCAAAAGGATTCATGTTTCAAGGGCATGGCATCTCTGAATAAGGCCAGATTTTTCAAAGAGCCTGGGATACAGAAAGGGATCAAGACTTCAGAAGAGCACAAAGGTCTGTGTAGCTATTGGGACGTGGTTAGTGCTAAAGCTTTTGTCACTTCAAGGAGAGCAGAATTAGGTCAACATAAAGGGTTCACTTACAATGGTTGGGGCAAGCAGCTTCTGCCTGGCTCTGCCTTTGTTTATCCTTGGAATAGTGGAAGGGCAAAGCCAGACCTAGAGCTGGGCCTGCACCAACACACTGTACCAATAGCAAAGGTGAGCTGACCAAGTTTTAGCATCCTGGAAAATTTTTTGCCACACCTGAGATGCCCTTGTTGCTCTTGATAACACCTTCCAAATGTTGTATTTTGTTAGCAATACCCCAAGTTCTCCCTAGTGCTTGGCTTTGCTCATGCCTAGAGCTGGGGATGCCCTTGTTGTGCCTCTACAAACAAACTTTCATGAACAGGAATCCCTGCTGAGACCCTGCCACTCCAACATGGGCTGGAACCTGACACAGAATGTGGGGTCACTGTCTGCTTTACCTTTCTGATCCCATCGTGCTTCATCTCAATCACATGGAGGGTGTAGTTGGTCCTGCGTCCTTTCTCGTTAAACTGCACGTTGCCAGACAATCCTTCAAAACGGACCTTAAATACACAAATAGCAATGAAGACAGCAAATTGGTCAGCTTCTCATGCAGTGGTGATTCAGCAGCAGTGAGAGGGGAGGGGAAGAAGGGTGCTGAGTGCAGTCATTACTCTCAATTCCATGCAGGGAAGGCAGCATATCTGCCTGAAACTGGTTTGTCACTAAGGCTCACTCTCTACAGCATGCCTGGCCGTGGGCACAGCCATCCTCTTAGCTGACTCTTTCATTAAAAAACCCTTTCTCTTAAAACTCAGTGGTTTAAAACATAGAGCAGCCTAAGAGCTACATCACGAATGTGAGCCCATCACCTCTTGGGATGTGACAGTGAGCTAAATCAGCTCTGAACTCCTTCAGTTTGCAGGGTTTTGTATTTTCTAAATCTGACCTGGAGTCGGGATTTGGTAAAGAATTTGTCAGCTCAAATCAGGAATTGTAAATCAGGAGGAAACATGAAACCATAGCCACAGCTCCCAGCCGTTATTTTGTATAGAGAGAAGTCTATAAGTTATCAAGGAAATTTAATTACCTCTGCACCAGATTAATAAAATCTAACAATTTAGTATTGACATTTGCATAGGAAACTTTGAACAGTAAATCTCTGCTGATAACACAGCCGAGCTGAAGTGATGCTCACATCACATCCCACATCCTCAACTTCCCTTGCTGCAAAAGTGCCCAGCCTGAAATGGAGAAGGGCTCCTGAATAGAATCACACACTCTGTGGGGACCAGGCAGTGGGGACCAGGAACAAGGAAAAATTAGTGCAGATTTGGGTTTCTATGGAGACCACCAGAGAAGTGCTCTTTTTCTGCCTTTCCACTTGCTTTGGACAAACCTCTTGTCCCTGCAACTGAAGTCTTCCCACATGAAAAATGGGGACAGGTATTTAACAGCCTTTTAAAATACCCTGAGATCCTCAGAATAAAGAGCCATGGTGAAGAAATGAGGCTGTATCATTACAGAGGAAATTTGTTGTTAATCTGGTTAAGCCGTGTTTGTTTTCCAGCTGTTACAACAAAGGTTTGTCATGAAAATGAGCATCTGCCAGCATTTTCTGAAGCAAATCAAGAGGTATTCCTGGTGACATTTGGACAAACATGCTTTTCCCTTTTCACAAGACACAACATACTCATAAAAAATAGATGGGCTGAAAAAGCACCATTGTCTTAAGCACCCCCAAGCCTGCTTTTTTCATGTCTCCTTTCATTTTCCTTTCAGGTTCTGACCAATTCTGAAGCTCAGGTCACAGGTGCTTGTGCTTTGTAGCTTTGTATGCACTGAAAGGCAGGTTTACAGCATCAAATTCTTCTGTCTGAGTGAATGAAACCTTAATCCTGTGATATCCATGTGGCACTGAAATGGCAAAAGGGATCTCTGCTATCCATGCTCCAGGAGGCAGCACAACTTTTCTGCCAACCTTTCTGAAGGTAAATGCAAAATGCAAAAATGCAATGCAAAATGCAAAATTGCAGTGCAAAGTACAGTAAGGACTGACTTCAACAGTGCTAAGCACTACTCAAGTCAACTGGAGACCTTTAAGCACATTTGTGTGTAAGACAAGAATGGGCATTTGGTTCTTTGCTGGGACATCTGGAGCAGAAGGATGCTGTTGTGGTCTTCTGTTTTACAGGGTTAGTCAGCAGTTAGGGACCAGCTTTCTGCTTATTAGATGTGCTGACCACATAATGATAAAAAAATAATTTGTTTAAAATTATCATAACCTTTTCAAAGTAAAATCGAAACCTTAGTGCAGTGGTTTTAAGCAATATTTTGTGGGCTTTTTCCTGCATAAAAAGAAAAAACGTAATTATGTTTAATAAAAACATACATTCTCCTGGAACATGCCAGATTTCTGTTTTTAAAAAAAATGAAGAATGCTTCCTATTTCTTTTCATCTTTGTTCCTGCCATCCATGAATCCTCGTCAGGTGGAGGTCAGTCTATTCCCCCAGAGAGAACAACAGGACAGGAGGAAATGGCCTCAAGTTGTGCCAGGGGAGGTTTAGATGGGACATTAGGAAAAAATTTCTTCTCCAAAAGGGTTGTCAAGCATTGGATGGGCTGTCGAGGCAGATAAGTGGTGGAGTCACCATTTCTGGAGGGATTTAAAAGATGTGTGGATATGGCAGTGCTGGGGACATGGTTTAGTGTTTTACTGAACTTGGAAATGCTGGGATGATGTTTGGACTCAATGATCTTAGATTTTCCAGCCTAAATGTTTTTATGGTTCTGTGGTTCCTTCCTACACTAAACAGGAATAAGGCAATTTGAGAGCTTAATCCAGATGTTTGAGTAGAAGCAAGTAGAGAAACCTTTTGCTTTTAAAAAGCTTATAAAATTTTAGGCATTAACAAATGGGAGGGGAAGAGAAAGCACACTGTGAACAGCTGTAAGAATTGCCTTAATTGTGAGTCTTTACAGAAAGGATAACTCAAACCTTCAATTTTATCATAAGTTATTCTATTTCCATCTGCCTCTTTCTTGCTGCATTACTAAATACTGCAAGATTATCAAATTCATACTTAAATTTTTTGCTAGGAGGCTTCTGGCCCTGCCTGTTTCAGTCTTTTATTTTGATCATCACAACTGAACTGGTCAAGCCTTTTAAAAATTATTATTTTTCATCTGTAAAGAAGCAACTTTTGCAAATGGGACTTTGTGTTCTTTACCCAAAATCACTCCAGCTGAAAAAATTAAGACTTTTGAAATTGTTTTAATGAAGATACAAGGAAACGTCAGAGGAGATTTTCCAACACGCAAAGAACAATTGTATTTTCTAGCTGTCTAATTTTGATATCTTATTCTCATAAATTCAATAAAGAAAAATGCTGGAGCAGCTATTGCTCATCAGAAGACTTCCAAGTATTTCATGTTTATTAGGTAACCTATCTCCCTAATGCATCAGGGAGGCTGATTTTATTATAAGGGCTTGGAGAAGCTATGACAGTGGTTTGCCCAAGGTCATGCAGAAAGTCGGTGACAGGCTTGGGAACAAACTGAATCCAAGCAACAAAATCAAATCAGATGCAAGATTTGGTTTTAAAGGAATTGTTGTTTACCAGTAAGCCAAAACCAAATCAAAACAAAATACTTGAGGAACTTTACATATTATACAAATGAACCACATAAATGGTGCGTTTTTTTGGCTTCTTCACAGTTAAGGAAAGAAGATGGGATAAGCTATATTTGGATAACACTGAACTAGCAGTATTTGCAAGGAATCCATCTATTTCTGTCAGGAAAAGAAAGGAAAGTGCTAGAAGTAAATGTCAGTCTTGAAATTTAATGAAATTTTAAAATATTCTACCTTGATAAGTCTTTGATAAGAGTGAATTATTTTTCTCTCTTGCTGTAAGTTTCACATTGTATTTTTGTTTATTCAAAAATCTAAATTTTATGCAGGAGGAAAAAAGCAAGACTATCAGATTTGAGGAATAAACTATCTAAATGGCTGCTCTTAAGACTTTTATGAGCCCTCACAGTATGAAACAAGCCATAATCTGCACTTTGAGAACATTTTGGTGACAGCCAACACATAAGGCAAAATTCACATGCATTCATTAGCAGGCTGGAACTAAAGCTGAGTTCACAGAGAGTCAAATAATCTGCAGAAAATACAGTCTGAGCAGGTCTGTGTCTTAGGGACCGGAACATAAGGATAGGGACCCTTGATTTTATGGGACAATATTTTGACTTTAGAACAACAACAGAAATCACAACAGGCAAGGTGTCCTAGGGTGATGTTATGATGCTTGTATCCCCATTTGTGTGTTCTGTCTATGCTGGGTATCATGTTCTGCGCCTTCAAGACTGGCTCTGAAGAGCGAAAGTTTTGTTTTTGTTTTGCTATCAGCTGCTCCCCCATGGCTGGTGGGACACAGAGACAGGGCAGTACATGGTGCTGCTTTTGCTTTTTGCTTGGCTTTTCACTTTGCTCTTGCTTCTGCTTTGCTCCTGCTTTGCTCCTGCTTTTTTGCTTCTGCTCATTAGGTAGTTTAGCTAAGCAGTCCAAATTTTCCCCGGACTGTTTTTCCTTTCCCTTTTTTGGAACCACTCGAACCTGCTCTGGACTGGAACCTGGGAAACACTGAGAGTTTGCACCTTGTGGCTGGAGCAGAGGCCGGACAAACGGATAACAGAGCGACCGCCCCCAGGAGAAACTTTCTGAGTTTGTCATCTATTTCAGAGTGGTGGAAGAGTGGTGTCATCTGGTATTGTTCATTTTGTGTGCTGGGGGTGCTGTGCCTGTTAAATAAACAGGTTCTTTTCACTTCTCTCCAAGGAATCCTTCCCAAACCGGTTGATAAGAGGGGCTGTGTGGGTTTGCTTTCTGGAGGGGCCCCCTTTTGGAGGTTTTCTCCCAAATTTGCCCTAAACCAGGACAGAAGAACACATCAGATGGTACCAGGAAAAGCAGTTTGCTGGAAGCACCCCTGAGCTTTTCAGACCTCTCTTCTCCAGAAGGATCAGCTCCTCCTCATCCTGAGGGACTCGTGTTGGTGATTCTGCTGCTGCCCACCCATCCTGCCCCACTCAGGCTGTGCCCAGCGTGCCCCCAGCACACCCACACCCCCCGGGCTGGTTGCCAACCTGCTGCAGGGCTCTCTGGATGTCGATGCCCTGTCCCCAGGGCACGGCGGGGTTGGCCAGGCAGTCGCCGGCGTTGCCGCGGCGGGAGATGTCGATGCGCTGCCGCCGAAGGTTCTGGAAGGCCTCGGCCATCACCCGCACGCCGTCGTAGGTGAGCGCCGACGTGTACTGGAAACAGAAAGGGCACTCAGGGTAACCCTCCAGCTGGCTTGCTCTGATGCCCTTTGGTTTTTACCTTTTTGTTTTTTATTATTTTATATGTTCCCTGTATTCTTCGCACATGTATTTGTAGTTCTGCAGCCTATAATGTGAGTGGCTAATTTTCCTGGTAATTTTCCATAGCCCCCTAGGCAAAAAACCAAAATGCATTCAGAGCTCTAAGTCCCAAGAAGTACAAAGCCCCTGTGCTCCCTTGGTCCTTCCAGGGAACTAAAATTGAGAGCAACAGCTCCTGTGCTACCTTGGTTCTTCCTGGGAACCAAGGTTGAGAACAACTCTTCAAGATACATTTTATGGACAGAGCACAGCTAATGCCAAGGGAAAGACTCCAAAACAAAACTTGACTCAAGAAGAAATTACATCACTACTTGTCCTCCTAATTAGTGCTTTTAATCAATTATGTTAATTCCCTAAAACCTATAAAAACGTACTTATCCCTGTGGGGTTAGGCTTCTGTGGACATCTTTTCATAACTACCCCTAAAAGCCTTTAAATAAAAATCCACCCTTATATCACCTCCTTACTAAAAGTATCTCAAGTTTAATTTCCAGGTTAAGAAAAAGGCAACACTCTGTCCTCACCACCTGTCTATGAAGTTCAACAGCATCTTGCTCCCTGTAATCTCCACTGCCCTGTTGACTCCTAAAAGTTGGTTTTGACTTTCACAGCTGGGAAGTGAAGGAGAAGCTCCTGATTTTACTCCCTGAAGAAGACTCAGCCCTAAAAGTTCTTCACCTTTTACCCAAGCATTTGTGTTTAATCAGAAGCATTGACCTGAACTTTTAAGGAGCACATTATACTGTGCAAATGTAAGCTACATGAAATCAAACAAGGGACGTTTTCTGGTCACGGATGGAGACCAGAAAATTCCATCTCAATTGGCAAAAAATTCTGCGAAACAAGAGTTTATTCAAGCAGAAACTTGTACAGAAAGCAGTGTAAAACTTGGCAATAACCATTAGAGTTAACTCTTTTTTTCTGTGATCACCCACTGATTTAGTTGTTTTCAACATTCTTAAACTAATCCCAAAGCTAACATTTCTATGGCAGAGTGTTTGTCACAAATTTATTCATTTTCAAATATTAAACAGAGAAAAACAACCTCTCCCTCCACTCATCCCTCAACAGCTTCAGGGCCTTCTGTGTCAGGAATTAAAATACTTTTTCCCTCTGTTGTACACACTGATTTGAAATTCTCAAAAAGAATATCTGGAAAGACTTTATTATCACTGGATGTCTTGTAAACAAGTCAAAGGTTAAGGACTTAAAGAGACTTTTTGTTTTTTATATACTGAACATTATGAGATATTTAACTCTTAGCTTTGAGGGGGTGAAAACTGGGAGAGTGAGTGAATACATTAAATTTTGTGTTTCTTAAGAGGCAGTAACTGCAGCCTAGTAAAATTCAGATAATGTTAAGGCAAATGGAACAGCTAATGTTCACAATTATACTGAGTTCCTCAAGTGAGAATAAAGAGCCATGTGTGATCACAAAGAGGGGAGCAGAACTTGAACTGAGCCAGATGGAACCAAATGAAATGTATTTTTTTAATACCACTTGCCTTTGGTCTCTTCCAGTCCACACGTGGGTGCTCTCTGGCATCATTTTGCCTCCACTGTTGCATGATCCTGGCAGGAACAGTATCTGTGTAATTCACCAACTGGAAGCCAGTGACATTGGCTCCACTCTCTCTGAATTTGGTCAGGTCAATGTCCATGAACCCCTGGAACAGGAGAGAAACAGGAGAAGCTCATCAGAGGAAGACACCTAGATGGGAAAGAGGAATTCTGCCTATGTATGAATATGGCAGACAGCTCAGGAAAAATATCTTCCCTCTGGGAGGAAATGTCCAACTCAGGAGAGGCACCAGTTCCCCAACAATGGTGTGAACTTGCTTTTCTCACAGGTTCTGAGCTGGCCATATCCTGCAGTTACCACCCAGGGAGACAAATAATCATATTAACAACAGCTCACTTGCAAGAAAGCTACCAGAGTAATGGAAAAACATATCCTGAATAATGGATAAATGAACAAAATTTGTAAAATATATTAAAAAGTATTTGTCAACCAGCTCTAAATTTTATACAGAATTGTTCACCCAGTCCTAATTTTCATGGACTCAGTAATCACTGGATAGGCTACTTCTTCTCAAATCACAGCTCATAGGGAAAAACAAATTCTGAACAATGAATTTTCAGCAGATCAGGAAGGAACTGGCTGGTCAGCTTCTTAAAGAAGTCTTACTACTAGAAAAGTCAATTTGCTCATCTGGGAGAAAAGAAGGTGCTTTTAGATTACTAATGAAATACATTTCTTTAATTTTCTTATTGTCCTTGTCCACTTCTGGCTCTCTGCATGTGATGAACGCGTGCGCAAATACACATGTGCATTGATCAGGGTGGCACTGCAGAATTAGTCACCCCCTTGAGTCAGAGGTGAAAAATTAATTAGAGACACACTGCAATATGGAGGGAGGGGTGATTTCTTGGTGTCCCAGCTTTGATCCCACTGCTGCTGCGCAGAACTGCTTGCAGAGGTGCTGGGACAGGGGCTGTGCCCTCCTGCATGTGGGACAGGCTGAGCTCTGCTGCTTTTTTCGTTAGGAACACAAGCACAAGAGATGTACTCAATCATCTGCACTGGCACCATCAGCAGCCTTAATGCCTGAGGGGAGATGAATGGGAGGACAGTCACAATGCCATCACCTGAGCAGCAGAAGGGCTGGCTGGAGCTCTGCCTTGCCCCTGCCCTGCTGCTGAGTGCTCTCTGCAGGCTCCTCCTCAGGCTTCTCTCCCTTGCTTGTTCCCAGACTCACCAGGATGGTGTGAGCTAAAAAAGCCAAGTTATGTCATTTCCAGGAAAACACCAAAACCAGGTTCCCAAAATGATGCTCTCTGTTCACAGGCTGAGGGAGCTAATTAGCTGATCAACTCCCAAAGTCAGATGGAGCCATTAGATGGGAACTGTTTTGGGAATAGACCTTGCCAGGAAAAGACTAAATTGCCCTCTCCCATAAGTGTCAGACTGAGGGAGTCATAAGTGACTCAAAAACGACTTTAAAGACTTTCACATTTTTTCTTCCAGAATTTTGTAGGCAATTTGGCATCCACTTACAAGGCTGAGGATTGGATACTGGTGTACAGATGCTCTAAATAGATGGCTTGTTTTGCTTCAAAGTACAGTGATTTAGGTTAAAAGAAAAAAAGTGATATTTTGTGCGTGCATACTCCTCAGAATGCTGGTTAAGCCCACATCAATCTTGTTTGTAATTGCTGGCGTAGGGGTTTCAGAAAGCCAGAGCTGTGATTAATGAATAGGAAATGCAGCAGGATAATTGTCCTTGACATCTTAATGCATTTCAGGCCAAGTGGGTTTTGACACGTAGAGCTCCTAAGGTTCAGTAAGAGGGACCTCACAGGTTGCCAACTGGGTATTCATGGCTGGGACCAAATTACACTGACATTTTGCTCCTGGGAGCTACTCAGGGGAAAAAGATCTGTCAAAAGAAACTATGGCAGAGCAACTTGAAGTTTGTGCTACCAGCTCCTCTTTGGGAGACCTACAAAGGCATGAAGAAAAGTCCAAGTTCACTGCAGAGTATGAATAAGATGACTGGTGTGTTAAGCCCCCTCAGAATGCAGATTTAAATAGAAAAAGAAAAGTTATGACAGCAGTGATGAGACAGCAGTGGTTGAAACCAGTGTATTTCACTGCTTTCCCCAAATAAAACCATTCTAAAACTGAAGCAAATATTCCACAATATTCATTGGGATTCATTGCATAAAATTGGGATTCATTGCATAAAATTTTTAAAGAGTCTGAATAAATGATAGGAATTATTTCTTCCTGAAGATTGTACTATTTTTTCTCCACTGAATCTTGACATAATTCAGGTTCTTTAAAAAGTGTGGAGACCTCTGAAGATTTTCCAATAATTTGAGGCAGTTGGGACCATAGAGGACATCATTAACCTTGAAGTCATCTTTGCATTTTGGCTGCTATCAACGGCTGAAATAATTGTTTTCACCTGTTATCCCTCCTTTACATGCCCCAGCACAAGGATATTATAGAAATGCTCCTAATTACAAAGGAATTTTAATCACCACACTGAAATCTGCTCAGAGCAGGTCTGGGGAACATGAAAGCCAATGAACATGGAAATCCAGAGGTCAAATATTTTAGAAAATAATTCCCAGAGCAGGTGAGTTCTTGCTAGCAAGCATATAAACAAAAAAGCCATCAAGAGTTATGCAGACTGGTTTTTGAAAATGCTTCTATTGACAAAGTGGGAGCAGGAATTCAACATGCTTATCTGTCCTTCTGGAATATCAGTCAGTGCTTGTAGGAAACAGGAGAACAAGAGAATTACAATATTTGCAACTAAAGAAATCATCAATCATCTGTCACTGTGTACTAACTATAGACACATATTGCAAAAAAAGAAAAAAAGAGAGAGATTTTATTTCGTTTTCAACTGGCTGTATATGAGAAACAGAAAACAAACTCTTAAAACTTGGCTAAGAAAAGACTGTAACCCATGACTAAGGGGCAGCAGCTGTGCTTTTGCAGTAATATGTTTAGCATCAACCAGTTTGGGAAAGAACTAGCCCAGAAATGCCTCCCTCTGTCATCCAACCAAGCACAGCAAGAAGTGAACACTGCTGCAAGGATGTACTCCATGTCACCCCATGGAGTGATCAAATGGTTTTGAAACTGTTCTTAAAATTTGCTGGGGAATACTGAAAAAAAACCCACTTTGCAGCCATGTCTGGAGCAAGTTCAGGGAAATGAGCTGAGCCCCTGGAATTTGGCTGTGTGTGACTTTCTTCAAGCTCTTGACACCCTGAAGCATTTGGGATGTGTCTGTGGGACATGCAGGGATCATCCTTCACCTCCCTGCCCAGCACTGGAATCCCGCAGGGAGGAAGAGGAGGAACATGGGAGCTCAGAGTGCAGCTCCCGTGGACAAGCAGGCACCCAGAGCACAGGGCCAGTGCCCAGGGTGTGGGTGCTCCAGGGGACACAAGAATCCTGCAGGCACAGCTGTCCCTGGGAACCAGCAAACATCCATCAGCCCCCCCACGGCAGGATCAGCTGTCCCTTGGACTCAAACTCACTTCACAAAAGCACCTCAGCAGCCCAGAGGATGTGCCTTCCTGCCTTGCACACCCCTGGAAACCGCCTGGCTCTCTCCAAATGCCACGGAACGAGCAGGCTGACAATGAACCACACAAATCTGGTCCCTCCTCCAGCCTGCTCTGACTCACAGCATCTGCAGCACGCTGCTCCAGCAGCAGCCAGGCTGGGTTCAAAGGAGGGAAGAACTTGCTCTTTAGCCCTTCCCACAGGCTCCTCTCTGCATTAATGGACCTCACAGAGCAATTAAGTGCAGGGTGTTGCTGTGAGGAAATAATATGGGCAGCTATTACAGACCCTTGTGGCTTCAAATAGAAAACAGTACTAGGAAAGGGTTTATCCTCCCTGTGCTTTCCTTGATGCATCTGTTCTTTATGCTGTTCTTAAACTGAAAGCAGTTTTCAGCCAAAGGTTGTTTTACTGTCCCATTTGCTGCTTTGGTTGCTGGGAGAGGCATCAGCAAGTCACACATTTATATTCCTCTCCACTGCTTGTGGGCTCAATCATCAAAGGAAATGCATAATGCAAGAAGACTGATGACTTGAAATGGGCCTCATGAATCCATCTTGATTAAGTGGTCCACAAAGGATCTGCCTTGAAAAGAAAGTCCCTCCAGAAATGAGCCAGCTCCTAATTTGTACCCTGGACACTGTGAGGAGCCA
>NW_005054308.1:6937687-6959167 GCF_000277835.1 Geospiza fortis | reverse complement strand
AAACCTCATCCCTTCGTCCACAACCATGCTCAAATCTAGATCTTCACAGACTGCCCTGCATCTCTCCTTTCACCCTCATATTTCACTGCCTCACTGTCCTGAACTCTGCCTCCTGATGACCCTTGGTGGCACAGCTGCTGGTAGGACACCATCCCAGCAATGGCAACGCACCCACACCTCCAGATTCTCTTTGTATTTCACTGAGCTCACATTAACTGCTGGCCCTTCCCCTGCAGGTGCCTCCTGTGATGCCTTTGAAGCTGCAGAAGCACGGGCTGAGCTCTGGGCAGGCTGTGGGCTCAGAAACCACCCCAGAGCCCAGCTGAAAACCTCCCTGCCTGTGCTCCAAGCCTCCTCCTTCCCTGGGATAAAGAACATTAGAGAGTCTCCTTGAAGACACACACGTTCCTGAGAAACAGTGCTGTTTTCTCTCCTCCTGCTGCATCTTCTGAACTCTCCAGGTCTCCCCCTGAGACTGGCAAACTCAGCTTTGAATGAGGAGAGGGGAAAACCACCCCTTTCTCTTGAATTGCCTGGAGAAGGCTTGTTGGCTGGAGGCAACAGAGCCCCCTGATCCCAGGGAGGAGTATTAGGTTTTTTAAGTCTCTTTCTGTCTGGGATGAAGAGACTGGAGTCTGCTTTCTCTTTTCTTTAATAGCACACTGAAATATTCCTTTTCAAGCCAAAAGCATTGAAGCAATTCACCCTGAGCTTGGGTGGGTGCCACAGAAACCTGTGGCAGCGTTGGGAAACTGGCCCAGCTCTGTTTAAATGCATGACTTGCAATGCCAGACTACTTCCTTGCAGCAGATTTTATGATTATAAGAAACTTTGCAAAGCAAAATTTTTGCTTCTGAATGGCTGTAGATGAGCTGAGTGAATACAAAGTGGTTCCTGTCACTCCAAGGTACAGCAGTGACTTACTGCAGGGAGCAAGAAATGGAGTGCTTCCAGACAGAGCAGCTCTAATACCCCAAATTATCTTCAAGCTTAACTTCTCCAGTGAAGCATCATTCCTCACTCCCATCACTTTGTATTAATAAGGAGGCAATGTCAAAAAAGAGCCCATCTGCTCCAGTCTCATTCCACTGTGCCTTCCATTGGGAGAGGAGCTCTCCTCTGCAGAGTTATTCATGTGTCAGATCCCACTGGGGCAGCAAAACGTGTGAGTCCCCACTGGGACTTAGGAGTGAGTGAAGAAAGGGAAAAGAAAGGAGAAGGGGGCACTGTCAGACAGCTTCCCAGCCCTGCAGCTTGATGAGAGTGTTTTGTCCTGTCTGTAGTTACAACACAAGCCAAGTGAGGTGAGAATCCAGCCTCTAAGCACAAGGGGTTGGAGGTGAACAGCAACTTCTCCTTGGTGCAGCTCTGCAGATTTTTTTTGTGTGTATTATTTGCCCAATCTTGCAGCTGCAGCACATTGTGGATATAAATGACCACACACATCTTGTCAGAAGGCTCAGTCCAGGCAGGGGAAGGGATGCTCTGGGTGGATGTTTGTGCATTAGAGAGCTTCCAGGGCATAAACTGATTTAAAGGTTTGGGAAATGTGCCGTGCAGTGGCAGATGCCATGAATTCAATCAAAGATATGATTAAGGGATGACCTGATCCCAGTTTGCAAGGACCTAAACATCAGTAATGGAATATTTTGTCTAGCAAACAGAAGCATAAATCTGGTCGAGGAAGCTGAAGCTAAGCATGTTCTGACTAGAAGAGAGGACAAATGAAGTCACCATGAGGCAGATACTGTGGATTTACACATCACCACTTGCAGCTGAGCTGGGATAATGGATTAGGAGACTGCAAATGGCTGAGGAAACCTTTTAGTTTAACACCATTTTGCTGAAGTTTAAGCAAACACATTTTTCCTTCCAATAGCTGTAATATAATCTGTCAGTTACTCACCTGATGCTCTGATTTTTTTAAGCCACAGTAAGTCACTCATGTTTTTGAGTCCTCATTAACTACTGCAAAAATCCTCCCAAGGTTGCTGCTCATATTATCCTGTGTGGGCAAGTTTTGTATCAAACCAGATAATTTTCTTATACATGAGACACTCAAGTTCAAGCAAAATTTAATTCAGGGCACTGCTGTGTCTCTTACTATCAGTAATTCAGATGAGATAATGTTATATGGGGTTCTTCTGCTTGATAATTTTTGAGTCAGGACAGAAAAGCTGTTTGGAAGTGAAATGCAGAATTTTCACTGATATATTATATTGTCTTTCTCTGAGCAGAATGATTTTTGGTTTTTTTTTTAATATATTCTCTATTTTTTTATACATGTATTTGTAGTTCTGTGCCCTATTGTATCTGTGGCTAGTTTCCCCAGTACTTTTCCCTACCTTTTCCCTAGGCAGAAAGACAAAACACATTCCAAGACCCCAATTCCATCTTGGTTCTTTCTGGGATGCAAGGCTGAAAAGCTCTTCAAGACACATTTTCATAAAGTTTAGTTTCCATCTGAGGGGGGAAGATTTAGAGATGGTTGAACTGGGGGAAATTGCATCATCTCTTGTGCTCCTAATTGGTGATTTTTGTCAATTATGTTAATTTGCTAAACTTATAACACTGCATTCACCCCATGGGGTGGTGAGCATTTTGTGAACATTTTTCCATATCTGCCTATGGAGGCCTCCAATCAAGACCAACCTTTATATTACCTCCTATACTAATATTTTCTCAAAAGTGTGCTGTTTTATTTCTAGATTCCCTAAGGCATCACAGTAACCTCCACCAGCACCAAAACTGCCAGCAAAGGGAAACTGTCCATGGCCTAACTCAGTGCTGACACAGGCTGATGTAGAATGGCACAGGAAAATGTGCTTATCTTTGCTAATCAACACTGTTTTTACCTTTACTTTTCCCTGCTACACCTGCCATCAGCAATCTCGTACACTTATCTATTCATCTTGAAAAAAAAGAGCCCTTGCTGAAAGAACAACTCGGTCTAATGCACCAGGAAAGAAAAAGAGGCTGAAACACTGGATGTGGCAGCTGTCTTTCATACTTCTCCTTTAAAGACAGGTCACATGAATGTCCCTCATTTAATGACAAAGATTTTTCTCTGCCCAAGCTGATGCTCTCCCACTCCTGACAGTAGTCAGCTCACATCCATGGCATAGGACAAACAGATACACAAAGCCAAGGTTATGGGCAAAAAGCCTGAACATCAAAAGAAAGGAATCCCAGAAGTTTCTAAGCCTGTTCCTCTGATACTATTGACTGTATTTTTTTTACTCTTTGTGGTTGCTAGAACTGATGATCTCAAAGGCTGAGAACAAAGCTTAGAAAAATGAGACTCACAGAAACAAACACTTTTAAAAGTTGCCAAATCTCTTTGAGCTCCACAGGGGGAAAGAGAGAGAGAAAGATGACTGCAAACTGCCAGTGCACCTGACAAATACCCAGGTTAGCTCTGGTAAAATCTCACTGGGGTAACTCTGATGGGTACTGGTTAAAAAGACCAGGATTTCATCAGTTTGCAAAAGCCATGAAGAGTGCCAAAGTTGGCTCGAGGAGAAGGAGGGATGCTCACAGAAACCCTTCCCCTGGCAGGGATGTTGCAGTCAGACCTTCATGGGATGGGCAGGGCTGGGGAGACAAGAGAAGTTGTGTCTTTAGCAGGTGTAGCACATCCAGAGAAGGATGTTTGCCCATGGCCTAGGGTGCAGAATGGTTTCATTTTGTTTGTGAACACAGAAATATTATTGTCTCACCTTGGCAACAGCAATTTCACTGAAAAAGAAAGCTGTTCCTGCTAGGAAATACCAGCTTTCACTTGCTGCTGTCAAATTCTGCTCAGCACTTTACTACAGCTCACCCAGAGCAACTGCTGGGCAAACACTCAGCAAGGCTAATGCAAGGCAGTGACTGCCCATGGATTGGCTGTGGACAGACAGGGAATTCCTCCATTCCAAACTGTGCCTATGGATGATTTTTTTTAGACCTTATTCAGCCTGTGCAATGCCTTACAAACTCATTTTGCATTCCTGATGGAACACCAGTTTGAAGCTGCTGTGACTGGGCAGTGGTGTGCTGCTGCTTGGGTTTTTCAGCTCTGTATAGCTCTGAACAAGCATATAGCTAAAAAAAGGAATTTAAGTGGGGTTACCCAGAAATGTTTGCCAATATTTGCTTTCAGTGTGTCATTTCCATAACCATGTCCCCATTTTTCCATGCCCAAGTAGGTCAGGCAAAAGGCAGGGGTTGGAAATTCCTCCCCTTGCTCCAGCTAGTGCAGGAAACTTGGTGGCTACGAACGGGCTGAGGGTTCCCTTGTCCTGATCTTTACACAGGGTGAGAATCCTAACTCAGGACTGCCTCAGCCAGCACAGGGCATGAAAAATAACTCATTTGGAAACCCAACACTTCCGGGTTTTAGCTCTTAATGTATTCTCTGAGGACTCAGTGCTCCAGGAGGAGGCAGTTCCCCAAGCAGGGCTGCTCTCCAGGCACGCGGGCGCGCACGAGGGTACGGGAGTGTGCGTGGGCAACGCACGCCCTGTCATCCTAGGACATGTCTGCAGGGGGAAATGAGGGGTGTTTGAGGTCTACCACTATGAGTGTGAGTCAGTGGGAATAAATTACAGCACGCTACACCCTCTGGAGGCTCTAATCCAGCCATGAGGTGTCCTCAGAAGAGGGTAAAACCTGCTGTGATCTCTCGGATCAGAGCGCTCGCACCAGGGTTTAACCCTGCCAGAGGCCAGCTTCTGCCAATCTCTCATAAAATCCCTGGCCATCCTCACTCAGGGAGGCTTGCTGTCCTTCCTTGCTGCCCTGTGGTCTCAGAAACATGGGATCTTCAGAGCCTTTTTGCCATTCTCCTTGCTGAACCCATCATCCAGTAGCTCTTGCATGGTGCAGCACATTACAGGAGCTGATTTGGCTGCTGGTGTCTGAACCTGCCCACATTAATCTGCCCTGGAAAAGACCTTCTTAACCTTGAGGAGTGCCAGGATTTTTTTAAAAATAGTTTTCCCATGTTGTCTGATTATCCCCCACTCTTTTTTCTTTTTTTTAAGTACTCCCCTCTCTGACTTTTGGCTCTTGTGTGATGCTGGGTTTTAAGGAGCAGGAAAGACCAAAGGTGAAGCTTGAATTCCTTTCACTCTCCTCCTTCTCCCCAGAATCCAAGCTGCTTGGAAAGCACACCAGTGAATTCTGGTGGTCCTGTCAGACGCTGTGGGACCCAAAGCCTCCTCCACTGAGCTGCAGCGGAGGCAGAATGTCCCTGCAGAGAGGCTGGAGAAATGAAAAGCCTTTTGCTCCAAGTTAATTATTTATAAACCCTGTTGGCTGAGTATGCAACCTCTCCCAGCCAGCTCTGTCCTCTCAGCATTTGTGCAAAGGCTGAGAAAACACATTAAAGATGGGACAAGTGTACTTTTCTCTGGGTGAAGGTGAGGGAGAGTGGTATCCTAAGAAATGTCCTTCAAATCTCCTACACCTGAGTGGTAGTTCAGCTCACCTCGTGCCTTTCATGCATTTATCCTTATGAAACTGTGCAGGGGGAAGAGGTGATATTGTCATTCAGCCTTCTGTGTGGGTGTACTTAAAATTGCACAGGCATGTTCACTCCAGTGACTCCAGCTCACTTTCCTGCTTAACTTTAATGAAGGGACTTTCATAAACATCCAGGACCTGGCTTATGGCAAATAATAATTTTTTTTTAAATTAGCAGCTGAAGTTATTGGCTGCTCTGTAGTTTTGCATGTCTCTCCCTGCACAAGGTAACATTTTAATCTCTGTAATTACACGGTAGGCAGCCAGCACAGGGTGCAGGGTCAGTACAGGGCACTGCAGGGTAATGATGTGGCCATTTTTGCCTGGTAAATTACAGAGTTATCTTGGGACTGAGAAAAGGAGAAGGGCAGCAACTGCTTGACTAATTGGTAGTTTAAAGTTTAATTACCCCAGGGCTGACGTGCTGCCTCCCAGATGCTGCTCTGTGCTGAAAGAACAGGTCCAGAGCCTGCACATGGCTCACCCCACAGGGACACAGAAATCCCAGGAGAGCAGCTCCAGAGTGCCAGCAGCAGCCCAGCCTCTGCAGTGCACCCTCCTGGACGGATGGACACATTTGGGGAGGAGAGGGAAGGAGCTCTGCTGTGGAAAACCTCAATTTCTCTGTTACCTCTCCCCTAATCTCCCTAGGCAAAGAAATTTTCCATCCTCCTGTGAGACTTGCTTCAGGAAGATGGCCCTGCCACTGCCCAGTGCTGCCCAGTCCTCAGGCAGCACCTCCCTGCAGTAAAGGGAGAATCCTTTCCTTAAAGAAATCTTTGCATTCAATTCTCTCCCTAGAGCCATGACAGTCAGATTTCATTTAGCACCAAGGGGGGAGTGATAAAATTACTTTGGCCTGCATCTGTCATCCAGCCAAGGTCAAACCACTGCAAAACCCCAGCACACTTGGAGATACCCTGCAGATAATCTTGCTGGATCAAGAGAGAAAACTCCACAAGAAGAGCACAGCAAAAGACTTTGGTATTTTTTTTTTACCTAGAAGGTGGATGAGAAAAAGAGTGTACAGCTCAGTAATTATAAATATAGTGCTTTACGAAACTGAGAGATAGGAAAAACCCCACCAATTAGGGTAACTCACCATATTTGCCAGAATGTAGTGGTATCCATTCCCATTTTTTTCAAGCGAGATGATCTGCAAGATAAAAAACGAGGATAATTAGCAGAGATCAACAAAGGAAGAAGAATATCTGTTATCTGCCCTTTCTCACTCTTATTTTTCCTTGCTGAGACTCTTCAGCTGTGAGCAGGAAAACATAGCAAAAGAAAAGTTCCCAAGCTTATTAGAGGATGGCCAGAGCTTTCACACTTGATACCTGAGCAGCAAATCTGAAATTAGACAGGACAAGATCCCCAAGAACATTGTGCAGGCAGGGAGAGAAAACGACCAAACCAACCTGTTTCCTACAGGCTCAGGCAGAAAAAAAAAGCCTTAACAAGATTTGTATTTTAGACATCAAAGGAACAAATGGGGAGTTGGAGTCTCTGTGTCCTATGAAAGCAACTGAAACATTAGGTAAAACTAGAGAGCAATCCTGCACATCCTCCCAGCTGCAAACACCTGCCTGGGAGAGATGGCTGGAAGTTTAGGTTATGGGTAAGTTTTTGTGCACAAGTGGAGTTTCAAACTACATCTCCAGAATGAAGCTGTTTGGGCAAGCCACAGAGGATTCCCCTGCATGTTCATTGAGATAATTTATAGGTTCACATGCATGGTGTCCCATACATGTGCTTTGCCACTTATTCCTTTGTCCCTGACACAGCAGAGTCAGGTTTTTATTTTCTTTTATCATCACAATTGCTTACCAATCTGTAACAACTAACTTTTTCTGTGTTAGCTGGAAAAGTTTCCCTTTCTTTTCCCTTTGCTACCTGTTGCAGATTTGCCTGTGACTGGGGGGAACAGAGGCACTCATCAGTTGGCCTGTGTATTTTTCTCCCTTAATTTAAAAAGGGTACAGAAAGAATACTCGTAAAAGTCTTCATTATTCTTGCTGACTCCATTTTTTCATTGAAATCCCTCTCTATTGATTTCCAGCAGCACTGTTAAATTCTTACTAGTTTACTAGTCAGATACCATCTGCAATTGAGCCACTCTACAAACAGAAAGAAGAAAGTGGAAAAAAAAGGCCCAAATGCCCTCAAAGCCTGTACAAACACAAGATTTGCCAGTTTCTGAGAGAACTCTGCTGTTTCCATTAGGTTTCTTGGCTGGCAACACTACCTCTTATTTCCATTGTCATATGAATTGATTCCGAATTGCTGCCTGCATTGCCAACAGGCACAGGCAAAATCTGCACAAACTGCAGTGAGGACAGAAAGATACTCAGAGCCAGAATGATCCTAAAACCACTGCAGATTCAGCCAGAAATCAGTGTACCTAGGACTGGTCTCTGGTACCAGGCTGGCAGCAGGTATTTGAGAAGTGTCAGATGAGGGCAGAGACTGATCCTCCCCATGGGACAGCACTCCCAGATTATCATGAGCAGTCATTTAGGGATTTCCAAATGGATAATAAATGAGCTGACACTTGCTCTGTGCAACTGGTTCGTCTACCTTAGCCCTTCTCTGATGAAGTGCTCTTGTATGCATAATAAAACTCATCTGGTTCTCAGCGTTAACGTGGGGGTGGCAATTAACTCCAATGAAGGCTTCATTTAGAAGCAGTTCCTTACACAGCTAATGCCAGCTCCACCAGCTTCCCTGCACAGGATCCCTCAGTGTGGCTTCTGCTGAGGCGTCTGGAGCTCTCAGAAAAATCCTCTGTCTACCTAAAGCTGTGAAGATATACACCTCATTATGGGTGGTTTTCTGAGTATCTTCCATTGCCTGATCTAAGAACAAAAGCAGACCAAACTCGTCCCTTTCCATCCATCAGCTGAGACTGACCTTTGCAGCAAGTCCCAGACCTCGCAGGAGGAAGGAGAATCTCTGGTGCACTGGGATGTCTAAGAATTATGATCCAATTCCCCTTTTCTCCAGTGTCAACAATAGCTGGCACTGGCTCCTTCAGCCCCAGCTCTCCTTTGTTATTTTATGAGGTGTCAGAGCCGATGAACCGAGGAGGGCTGCCATCCAGCTCTCCCTGAGCTGTTAATCTTACAGCCCATCCACCTGAATTATGAAGCTCGTTTCCTGTGTTTTACACAGTTATTTGTGATCTTAATTTATTTTAAAACGCTTGCTCAGTCCTAATGCGTCCGGACAGCAGTAGCAAGCTGAGGTTATAATAGCATTTATCACTCCTCCTGACTGTGGTGAGAGGCTGTGCTGGGCTGCATGCTGATTGCTCACTTGGGCCACCTAGGTTTCATTACCCACTTCTTAATGGGAGAGTTTGACATCTATTAGAGAGAAATCCTCTCAGAGTGAAACACTGGCAGAGGAGAAATTCCAGTTACTCATTTTAATGAGAGACAAGGAAGAAACAATAGAGGGCTTTGATGGAACGCAACCCACCCAGTACTTATCCCATTAAGGCTGCACAGCACAACCCCACGGCAACCTGCCCTGATCCAAGGCCTGCCTCACAAATGACAAATCAAACCCTTGAGACATGACGCAGAGAAATCTCCCAGAGAGAAACCAAGTCATTTTTAACACACAGAGCTCTGGCTCCTCCACAGCTGAGGGCTGCCTTGCTGGAGTCACTGGTGTTATTTGTGTTTTGTGTATGGAGGGAAAATGAAAAGCAGCGGTGTGGGTGTGAGAGGCACAGGTGCTGGACAGCCATCCCCAGCTCTCCTGCTCACTGTGGAGCACAAATCACAAATCCACTGCCACTGAGAGACAGAGACAGGCTTGTCAGGGAAGAAGATAAATGCATTGAAATGTCCCCGAGAGGCTGAGGCAGCTTTTGGAATACCTCAGACAGTCAGAGGGACGGGGCAAAGAGCACAGTGACACTCCCACAGAGGCTGCTGGTGTGGGGAGCTGAGAGACCAGCCAGCAGCCCAAGTTAGACCCAAGTTACAGTCCCAGCTGAATTTCACATGATAACGAGCTGAACGCTATCTTTGAATCCCTCCAGTCATCTGTACACTATGAAAAACCTGGCATCACTTTGTCACACTGGGACAACTACCTCTGCTCTCAGAAATCCTGGTGGACTTGGAACAAGAATGTTAAAAAGGATGAAAATGGACTACAGACATCTGAAAAAGTTGTTCAGAGCCCCATCCTTCACTGGAGTGTTACCTTCCAGGCACAGATGGCTGCTGGAATTGCTCTGTAATTTTTGTAGTAAAACACAGCTTTGTACCTCTTCTCCCTGGGAACTGATATTTTTTATAGCATTGCAAAACAAATAATCACAGTATCTGGATTTTTAGTGCTCTTACAAATAGCTTTTCCTATACCTAGGTTTAACACTTGCTCCAATGTGAAGAAATTTGAAAGAAAGCCTTATTTTCCTGCTCATATCAAGAAGACTAGTAATATTTTACTATACAATTTAAGATTCTTTTAGACAAACCAGGCTTAAAAGACTGACACTATTAATCCTAGAAATTTGGTATACTCTAAAGAAAACCCAAATTCACTGCCTAGGTCTTGTCCAAAATTTTGTTCAATTGCAGCTGTTCCATAGCCAGAGAGAAGATTTAACCCTCTGGAATAACCTGTTTTCTCTTTCATGAATGCAACCTTGGCTTTGAGGTTACAACCTGCTCTCTGCTTTGTTATTCCACCTAACAGAGGAGCACTCAGAGACATCCAGGATGGATGGTGCTTATCCCTGAGCATCTGGTGAAATGTCAGTCCTTGTCCCAGATAGGGAGCAGCTCAAGTGTGAGACAGAGATGAAAGGTACCTTAGATAAGGAGACCTGGGAAGCACAAGGTAAGAGTGAGCTGATTTTGAGGAGTAAAGCAGTGGAAATGGCCCTTTCCAGACCCTTCCAGTGGTGGAAGGGTTGTAGGTGTGAGAGGGAAAGGTCTCGTGGCTGGAGGTGAATTGTGCACTCAACCTACCCCTGGGCTTGTATTTGTCTCCAGTCCACATAAATCCCTATTCAGGACAGATGTACCATAATCCTTCTGTCCTGCTGGCACAGGTGTGAGAATTTGGTGCAGCACATGGAGGCTGGGGGACCAGGAATCTGGCAGTGCCAATCCACACCTCCAGCTTAACTCAGCACCTGGAGAAAGACGCTGCAGAACCAGGAGGTGCCACATCTTGTGCACGCTGCTCGGAGGAATTAGCACAGAGCAAACTCACTGGGGAGCAGGGAGGTGTAAAGGGCTCAGCAAAGGAGTCAGGCAAGGAGGGGGCAAGGAGCAGTGGAGCTCACTCAGCATGAATTCATGAGAGCTTGTGCTATTCCTGCAGCTTTACTGTTTCCCCAGTAACACAGCAGAGAAATGCCTGAGAGCCCAGCAGCTGCAGGCACACACCCCAACTCCAGAGACACAAGGAGACCAGGATCAGGCAAAAATGGGGAGAACTCCAGGGAAAAACAACTCTTCCTTGCATGCAAGACCCCTCCCAGAAGGCCCACACCAGCACAACCTTGTTAAGGATGATGTGCAGCCTCTCAGACTCGCAGTCCACCACCACCAGCCTTTCCTTCTTCTTCTCCAGCTCCTGGAAGAGCATCCTGTAGCCCTCCTCTGTTGTTGTCAGGATGTTGACAGCTGTCACCTGCCAGTTCTTCTCAGCTGCGGTGTCCAGCACTTTCTGCAGGACTGACAACCCTGGGGTGGGAAGAGAAGGGGGAGAGCCAGGTTTCAGTTGTGCAATGGCATCTTTCCATCCTCCTGGCAACCTGTGTAGCTGCCTCAAGCCAGGCTGGAGACAGTCATGAGAGTGCAGCAGAACTACAGAGAGCAGCTCATAGTCTTGATCTAACCTAACACCATCTGGGCTAGAATTAATGACTCCTGCTTTTTCTGGCCTGGCACAGATGACTCCAGGTCTGATTTTCCTTTGTAACTGGCAGATCAGTCTCGTTGATCAGGCCCTGCTGTGGGATTCAGATAAGAACTCTAATCCCCGTCTTCCTGTTCCCCAAATAACTTCATTTCTCTCTCAATGACTTGATTTCCTTCTCATCTTTGATCTGCTTAGGCTGTGTGCTCCTAGGGTTAGGGACACCCTCATCAATCACAGCACACTGTCACATTCAGCATGCTTCTCTCTCAGCAGCATCTCATCAGGAGACCATTACTTTTAGAATTATGTTGCTTAAATTACATTCACAGCTTTCTAGAGGAGATGCACATAGCAATTCTCTGGAATCATGCTGGACAACCCTGAACAACCCTGTGCTTTTGGAATATTCTGAGTACCCGTGCCTCATGACAACAGAAAGCAGGTGGGATGCTTTCATAGCTTCTCCTCGTCTCTAAAGCCCATTCTGTCCCTTCATGGGATAATAGCTTCTCCTTGTCTCTAAAGCCCATTCTGTCCCTTCAGGGGATAATTAAAACTTCCAGGACGGAGATGTGAATCACCTTACCTCTGCCCTATCCTCCACAAGTCTGCTTTGCTTGCAGCCTCCAAGCCTGGAGCTTTAAAGGCATCTGAGGGCTGGGAAAACTGAATCGTGGAGCAATGAGCTTTCTAGCCCTTTTTTGGTTTGTGGTTTAGAAAGTTAGGTAACATCTTCCATTACCCCACATAGGGTTTTGTTCTTTTACATAGAAAACTGACATGCACCAACATGGGGAGTTTGGAGTTCCCCAAGCTATCTGCCACAAACACACATTTCACACCTGGCTGTGGGCTTAGGTGAGATCTGAGCAAGTGTCTGCCCATGTTTAAACTCAGGACTCAGTGCCCTTGAGTTTGACAGCCCAGTTCAATATGGGATCTATTGAATAGAAACAATTTCCCCATTTTGAATTCCAAACCATTTGCACATCAAGTATTTCCCTTGTGTTGATGGGGCTTGGATCTGACCCCATAAACACACACACACACACACACACACACACACACACACATCAGGTCAGGCTAATGCTTCTTTAAGATCAATGCTCACCTTCAGCAGAAAGGGATATTTAAAAGAAAAACAAACAGGGCAGGTATAGGTTGACCCAAACCCACAAATTTTGGACGTTAAGACTCCTTCTAGACCACTGTCTTTATCTGCCTGGTAACCCCTATAGCTGTGCTGAGAAGGCCCTGAAGAAGGAGGAATGATGAGGAGGACTCCATCTTATCAGAATGCTAATTAATTACTTTATTATACTATATTATTCTATACTATATTACATAACATCTAAACTGAATCTGCCAAGCACTCAACTGCACACAACTGCACAGAATCTCGTGACTGTCAGCCAACAGTCCTGACACACACACACACTTGTGTCACTATAGGACACGAAACAACACGAGCGCACACACTGCTGCTCTCAAGGTGAAAAAAGGGAAGTTTATTTTCTGACTCCAACATTTATAGATTTCCAAAAGTGACAGTGGATTGGAGGGTGAAAGTGCCACCTCTCCAATGACACTGGACAAACCAACAGTCCATCAAATTTCTCCTCCTCCATAAAAGAATGCAAAACAATAAATTATTTACAGAAAGTGCGTGAGAAAGTTTGTTACAAGAATGTAAATATCAGAAGGCTTAGAAAATCTTAAAAAATCAGGGTGACACGCTTGGCCCTGATAGGCCAAGGAACCAAAACACCATCACTTTAGGTAAACAATCTCCACATTGCATTCTACTTTGGCACAAACACAGGCACAGCAAATGAGATAAGAATATTCTTGGGAGGAACTGTGCCTTGCTTTTCTCTGTGAAGAGAAATGTGGGGCTGCAAACCCCTCCAAGGGAGCTGCGACTTACCGCGGTCGGCGTCGTAGATGTACACGAACTTCTGCCAGCTGTAGTGCTCGATGACGCTGATCAGGGCATCCTGCAGCTCGGGGCGCAGCTGCAGCACGAACTGGTTGGAGGTTTCCACGGGGAAGCTCGGGGTTATGAAGCAGACGTGGAGAGCCCCGCAGAAAGACGTGAGCATGTTAACGGTTCTCCTCTCGTAAAACCCGAAGATGGCATAGACGCCCTTGGAGAACTGTGAGCAGACTGCAGGAGCAGAGGGGAAGGGGGTGAGGGCAGAAAATCAAGGAGGTTTCTCAGCAGTGTCACCAAAATAAACCTTTTCCCTGAGATAAGCTGCAGGGTTTTTCTGGGCTAGAAAATTTTCCCCCAGGTGGGTGGGTGGGTGAAGGCAACCTGTGAAGAACAGGGCTTGTGGCCATGGAGTGCCCTGCTCTTGGTCTCCACAGACCTGCTTTACTTTTGATAGGAAGAAATTACCCAAAAAAACCCATGAAATCAGTGTTCCCAGGGCTCTGCTGAAGATTTTGCTGCTTCTGGAATAAAATGAGTTATCTGAACATGGGAACCCTTCAGCAGAAAGAGGCTACTGCAGCCCTGGATGCATTCAGGGAGCAGAAGGAAAGCCTTTGCATGGCAGCACAGCCCCAACAACTCCAGAGGGAAACCATGGGTTTGACCTCAGCAGCTGAGGAAACCACTCTGAGAGGGCATCTCAGCAAAGGTTCACAGGGTTCAACACAGCCACAGCACAGCTCCAGGGGGATCTGTCCTGGGGCATGAGCTGCTGCCTCTGAGTCAGAGCCTCTGGCACTGGGAGTGTGTCGGTACTTGGGAACACAACTTTGGCAATCTCTGCTTTCCTCACAAAGCCATGGAGATGGGGCTGTGAGCCCAGTGAGGTATCAGCAGTGTCCTGGGAGGTCTCCCCCAGGAGGGCTCGCTGGGTTCCCCGGCAGGTGTCTGTCTGTCTGTCTGTCTGTCTGTCCTCAGCCCCTGTGCTGTGCAGGGAGGGCTCCCTCGGGTTGGAGCCCTTCTCTGCAGAGCACTTAATGAGATCGTGGGAGCTGCTGGGAAAATGCCTGAGGACCTCAGTGAGGCAGAGAGAGTTCACACTTTGTGTTGTAAAACTTAGCCCCTGAGACAGTCAGACTCACTCAATATCACCCCTGTTTATGGCACATCCCAAGTTACCATCAATAAATCTCCAAGCTGGAGGTGGTGGCAGTGACAGCACTTTTCCTGTGTCAGAACTCTTGGCACCAGTGTTTCCTCCTCTTGTCACTGTGACTCTGAAGACCTTTGGCTGTGACATTTATACTGACTCGACACTTCACACATCACTCGCTGCTCTCCCAACGCCAGTGCAGGCTGAGGAGTTGGATGTGACATTCTGGGGTCCCCTGGCAAGTGCTCTGCACTGCTTGGGAATCCCCTGACCTGATTTCTGCTGCTAACTGCCAGTACCCAACCTTCTGCATGTGTGGCTGCAGACAGCCTCCTAAAAATGAGCTTCTTGCACCCTTAGCCGGGCTCCATGCAAGCTCTGTCCCTCCAGCAGGGACACAAAGTCAATTCTGGCTGGCTTTGAGCCATTGTCTTGCTCCTCACTTTGCTACTGCCAGTGCCAAACATTCAGAGGGAAGAGCAAGAAATCCTGCTTCCCACTGTGCAAAGCAGTCCCTGCTCCCGTCTCACCCCTGAAACAAAGCAGCCAGGCTTCGTGGTGGTGCTGAGAGCTGAGAATGGAATCTCATGAGACTGAAGACATTTTTTCCTTTGTCTTGGATCTGAGCCCAGTTTTTGGGCATCCCAGTCCCGCAGTTTGTTCGCAGGGTTGCTCATCCTCTTTTCACTGATTAGCACCTGTGATCTCAGCATTTTCCTCCCACAAGGGAATTTGCTGTTCTGCAGGGCAGGGACGCCTCAGAAGGCCCAAACTGAGACGGAAATAACCCCCTCTTCTCTTTATGTTCACAGCAGTGCCTCTCTTTGCAATCAGCAATTGTGTCTGTATCAGCTGGAGTCACTGCCCTCATCGTGAGACTGACACATCCAGGAAGAAAAGCAGCAGATACAGATGGAAATAGTCTGAGCATCTTTTCCATGTGGCTGGAGCAGTGGGTCTAATGAAGGGTGTGAGATACCATATGTGAGAGATCAGAACGTGATCTCCAGAGACCCAGGCTTCAGCCTCACTGAGTGATTAAAGAGACATTTTCAGGACAGATGAACAATCCAGTACAATTAATAGTCCAGACAATAAACTTAGCTGGCTTGGTTTGTTTTGTTTTAGGCAAGGCATGGCTTTCTTGGATTTCTTTTCTATTCAAAAGGAATCTATCCTTTTAAAATTTATTTTTTTCTTTAACTTTGTGGCTCAGTCACGCTCAGGCATCCCTCCTACACTGTTCTGAGACATCATCAGTGCCAGCATTTGAAACAGATTGTACCAAAGACAACTGGGAAAGTGAACACTCTTTTAGTAAGTTTGGAAAGAACCCTCACTTGCTTTGTACTTGCAGGATAAGAGAGGCCATGGACAAGGCAGATAATTTGGAAAAAAAAAAAAAGCTTACCAAGAGTTATCTCCAAAAGAGAAACAAAGAAACTCTTGTGTCAGTTAATCTGGAAGAATGAAGAGTGAGAGCTGTAGCCACCTTTCTAGGACTGAACATGGCATAATGTAAAAGCAGTGGCTGCAAAATTATGTAAATCTCAGGGCTATTTTAAATTACAGATGCTCCAAATGAATTTACACAGCAAAGCTAAAAAGAAATTACTTGCTTGTTCTTTAATATACTAAGAGATCACTGGAACTCCTTACATTTCCTTTAATCATTTTATGAAGCAAATTTGTTAATTATTCTATTCTCATTTGATTGCTCTGCAACTTCCTAATAATCTACTACTAAGAAATGTAAACCTTAAGTAGAGGAAGCAAATATTTTAAGCTCTCTTTGTTTTTGTAGTGAGGAGTAGTCACTAGCCTCTGACTGATGGATTTCTAAAAAGATTAAGAAAAATAAAAGGGATGAGGATTGTGCTGGAATGCAAGGTCCCAGAAGTTGAGCTGTTCTGGTCAATTGGCTGGTAACAGCATCCCTCTTTCCAAGCCCTGTGCTGGCTATCTGTGAGCAGCTGGCCCCAGCCCAGCTTTTCCTGCAGAGGAGAGCTGCAGTCAGCCTGGAGATCAGCTCCAGCAGCTGAATTTGGACAGCTCCACCTCAAGCTCCTTCCTGCAGGCAGCAATCTGGGTGAAATCCAGCAGCATAAATGTTTGCCTATCCCGGGATGTGAGCACGAGTGAGGAGGGTTTGCTTGGACGCAAGTGCAGACATCTGTGGCTGTTTGCATGTGCTGTTGGTGGCCTCTGGGCTGCAGGGTGGGAAAGGACAGAGAATGTCATTCTGGGCTGTGCCTGAGCTCATATCCTGTATTGAATTTGTAATTTATTGCAGAAAAGTTTCCCTCTAAAGTAGCCCTCAGAAAATACAGTCCATAATGATTGATAACCATGGCACCTACTGCTGTGTTCTCTCCCTTATCAGTCTTGTTTAATTGATCAGTTTGGGATTTGTGGCCGAGGCATTCCCAGTGTGTGCTGCACCACACCCCAGGGACACCCCATATCCCTCCTTCAGGCACAGGATTTGTCCCTGAGATCTTCAGTGCTGCTCAACAAGGAAAATTAGATAAAGCAGAGGCATTAACAAGATTGTCACCTGGTTATGCTGAAGAGACAATCCAGTGACAACCAGCTGCTCTCTGGGCACCCCTCTGCAGAGTGCCTGTGGCAGCCAGGTGAGGCCAGAGCTCATCTGACTGCTCTAAAAACTTTTCTAACTTACAGCAAAAGTCAAAATAGATTATAAGTTAGTTAAAAAGTGACTGATGTGGTAGAACAAACAGGGGACTGCCCCTATCTCCCTGTGGAATGGTAGCCATCAGGGAGCTGATGTGTCCTTGAATTCAAATGAGGAAAAAGGCATCTGTGATTCACTCACTTGGAATCCACAGACTCCAGGATTCTTAGTCCTTGCAGTGTTTCTCCAAAGCTCTCTTTTCATATGGAAATATTCGAGGTAAAGAATGTACATCAGAGAGAAACACTGATTTTACTGAAAGCACACACAGGAGAGGACACCTATTTGGGAGCTGAAGAGAGGCAGCTCTGGCCACCTTTGCAGATGCTTCCGAGAAGGAGAAAAATACATCAGTAAATACATCAACACTCACAACTTTAAATTGCACATTTTCTCTGTGGGAAAGGAAAGCAAAAGTGGTGTTTTGAGTCTGTAAAAATTCATGCTAGAATTTTTTTTTGGCTGCAGCTCTTAACCAGAATGAGCAGATGAACAAGATTGATTTCTGCATGGGGAGAGTCAGAGGTATTTTACAAGTGGGTGTTTGGCCTGATCCACATTGTCGAGGGTGAAAGGCAGATGTCAGATAAAACAGATATCTCTTTCAGGTTTTGGTGAAAGAAGATAACCCTAAAAGTTTCTCTCAGAAACCATCACCACAAAGAGGGGCTGAAATACTCTTAGGATTTGAGGCAGGAGGAAGGGCAAATGGGCTGCACAGAAGGATGGAAATGAGGATTTGGTTTCCAGCAGTGAAAACTGTGCATTCTGCTGAGAATCTGCAACCAAGACTGCAAAAAGGGAACTGCTCTCCAGGGACACAGCTGGGGAGGAAGCCTGGTAGGAGATCCTGGCAACTGCTCATCTGCCATCTCCTTTAGAAGCAGAATTTTCACCATTTCACTGAGTTTAAGACTAGAAAGGGACATTAGATCATTTCTACTGACTTGTTGTATCTCATGGACTATTAAGTTTCACCCAGCTACCCCTGGAGGGAGCCAATAATATGGCTCAGTTGACTCTTAGGAGATTCAGCTGCTGCATGTGCCTCTGTCAGAGAGCAGAAGTAGCAGAGACAGTGCTAATACCCAAAGCCACAAGAGCGGTAAAAAACCTGATTAAATGAAATATCCCCAGATGTTCCTCACAAATGACTCATGTTCTCACTTGCAAAAGGGGACAGGCAGCCCAGATGGTCCCTGCCAGATCTCAGAGGCCTTCCTGACCCTGGAGAATGTCATGGCACCTAGGAGGGAAGACACTGCATTTTCTCCAGGAAAGCTATTCCTACGATGCTGAGCTGCACATGTGACCAAATTATTCCCTGTAGCCCAAACCAAAAAAATTAGAGAAAATATAGATTCCAAAACAAGAAGAAATCTTTGAAACCACTTAACCCAGCACACACCAAAATGAAAAAGTGCCTTTTAAAAATTGCAAGGGTAATAAAATAGTGATCTCAGTTATCCCTGCAAGCTATTAAAGATGAGCCCTGCAATGCCTGCAGCCCCAATATCATCTCCATGTGCCCAAACCTCCTGGGACACAGAACCAACACACTCACTTGCAGCAGAACATACTCACTGGCAACAGTGGTGTCAAGAAGCAGCTCCCACATGCTTCCCTTTGCTCACTTGCAGTGTGCTTGTGCACATGTGGGAAAGAGGAGGGAGGATTTGCATGCATAATTAATTCTCAGCGTGCCCTGCCTGGAGGCGACCCTACACTGAGATGGAGAACCTGACATCAGGTTGGCAAAGCTGGTGGGGTTCCAAGGAAGGAGCTCTGGTGTCTGCTGCAATTAGGCTCAGCTCAGCTTTCCTCCCCAATGTTTGTCCTCACAGCTCTCCTCTGTGGCGTAGGTGCCAGAGCACATCCCAACGACAGCATGTTCCCACAGATTTCTGCAGCAGGGGAAAGCCAAACAGATTCTACACTCCCCCATTGTTCCACTCGTGTGTTTAGCTGACAGCAGATATGTCCCACATATTTGATCAACTGCAAATCAGGCTGATGTGCTATCACAAGAAATCCATGTTTTTCTTTCAAATATACAAAAGGTACAGAACAGTGCTCCCTTCCATCATTTCCCTGCACTGCTGCTCTAATGATCCTGGAAGCTGGAAAGTAGTGTTGGTTTTTACATAAGGATCTGCTTTCCTTCCCTCATATTTAAACAATAATCTGTGACTGAAGAGCTGCTCAAAAATGCATATGCTGATAGCTTCAGTTTCTTCAGTGAAGTTTGCCAGCACAACAAATAAGTCTTAGTTTGCCTGGCTGACAAATGATAAATTTCCTTTGAGATCAAATTGGATTTGGGTTTTTTTCTCACATGCCACTGAGTTTTAGGAAACAGAAACAGCATGGTGGTTTGGTCACCTAAAATTCACAACATGGATTCTCATTTATTCAAGTGAACTTTTGAATTAAAATCATGGTGGTGGAAGATAGTCATGGGGAGTTGACTTTAATCTCTCTAAGGAGCCAGTTGAACGTTCTTGCTCTTCCACTTGTGTACTTCATATCTCAAAACCTCTTTTTATTTTTCTACTAGAGTCTTTGAATGAAGTTCTTATCCAGTGTGACTACAAAACAGAAGAAAAAAATTCAAATATCAAAGGTTTTAATGAGGTCACTGAACTTGTTGAAATAAGGAAAGAAGGGAAATGATGATGTTTGTGTCAAGATTCTACTTGCTTGCTTTATTTGTTTTTAAAAGTGTTTTAGCAATTTTGGGGTTGCTAATACTTTGTTGAGTCACATGTAACCAAGAATTAAATATATTGAAGGGTTTACAGTCAACACAAGCTACTTCTGATCACTTTTAATAGGAATTAGATGCAAATCCCTATGCAGAAGACAGTGAGATCAGAAGCATCCTTAAGAGGGTCTCATTTCTTCTGTGGGCAGAATTAGATTATTATTCTAATAGGGACAGTTTGGTTAATGGGGATCCTGTGGTTGACAGATCCGATTATGTGTAAGGAGAAATGGGTCCATTGCCATCTCTGTGTCAGGTTTGTTATTAATCATGGTTTGGATCTTTGCTTGTGAGGCAACTGCTTTTCTCTGAGCCCCTCTGCTCCAGTCCCTTTGGTCAGAGGTGACTTTTGCACCGTGCTCATTCAAACCCCAAATAAGGCCCATTTCTGAGCTGGAAGCACTGGTGCCATGCTCTCAAGCTGTGTGAGGCTCTTGTGGTCCACTGCCTTCATGTCTCCAGTGTCCCATAGCAGAGCCACAGCTTTTCCACAGCACCCTCTGCTTTCATAACTTAGAACCAGAAAAGATGTGCAGAAGGGCTCTGGCGCCTGGAAAAAACTCTGCATTTTTCTGCTCTAAGAAAAGATCTGAGCTTTCCACCTTGTCTCATTGTTTAAATGGGAGTGTTTTCCCCCATGCCAGGCTGGGTCCTTTCTGGGGGACAGCTAACAAATCCATTTGGGACACAGTCTTCTGGGAGCCTTTTGCAGCACATTTTGTCTTTGAAAATCCTAGAATCATTGAGTGGTTTGGCTTGGAAGGGACCTTAAAGACATGCCAGAACTGTCTGACGCTGTCATCAGGTCTGCTGGGCAGTCTGGCTTTTTGCTGTGTCCAGAAAGAGCCCAGCAGAAAATGCTGCTGTGCTGGGTTCCCTTGGAGCAGCAGGAGCTCTGCAAAAGCAGCTGAACTCTCTTACCCCACAACCCTCACCTGGAGCTCCCCTGCAGCCACTTCAGAGGGAAGGAGTGACCCCTGTAGGGCCCCCAGCTGCAGATGGATGTTCCCATGGGACCCACGGACTCAGGGAGACCAGAGATCCCTGCTCTCACCTAACCTTCCACAATGACATTGAGAACTCATAATTTGTCCTCATTGAACTCTCTGTGTCCGAGGCAGAGACATAAATATTAAAGCAAGATTACTACAAATGGAAAAGCGACAGCGACGTTGTAAAAGGAGATGAGGAATGAGGGTTGAACCAATTTTCCTTCTGCTTTTTTATTAGATGGCCTTTTGTATTATATTGGTCCTTCTGAAATGCTGTACAGTTTCTTGTACAAGGGAAACTAAGTAGAGGAGCATGGTGTAGATTCTGCTGGGAAACATGAACAACAACAGAGGGAAAGAACAGAGCACCAGCATCTTAATAGAGTATACAGCACACATCTCAGCTCACCACAGCATTTACTTCTGGGCTGTAAGTGCTGAATTATTAAAACAGTAGAAAGAGGGGAGTGAGGAGTAGGAGGGGGGGAGATAAGCAGTGGCAAAAAGCAAATGTGTCACATAGAGGAGGTCTTGCTG
>NW_005054308.1:6930383-6937643 GCF_000277835.1 Geospiza fortis | reverse complement strand
TGGTTCATAGACATTAGAGGCTCAGAGTTCAGTGCAAGCCTCAGGTTCTGGTGGGGATTTTGTAAGGGTCTATCTTGAAACTGTCTGCAGAGCTCTACATTTACCAAGAACAAGGACCCTTCAAAGAGAACCTCTCACACACAGGACGGAGCTTCATGTCCTTGGGGGCTTGAAGTGGCAAGAGGTACCTAAACCCATTAGCTGACACATTATTTATAAACCTTCACATTTTCTGTCCACTTTCAGAGCTACCTCACAGGTATTGCTGAGTTGGCAAAGCAGATGCTCCAAAACCTACATGTGCTATTGCTGCCCCAAAAGTGCCCCCCCCTGCTGCAGTCACTAGGGCCTTTGGTTTTCTGGGAAGAGGAGAGAAAAGCACAAACCCAACCAAACAGCTCAGCACACAAGGATTAAGCCCTAGAGCACAGCCCTTTTGTGCTACCTGGTTGCACGTTGTGTTCACCTGAGGTCTGTGAAAGCACCAATGGTTTTGAAACCTATTTAACATCTCAGCAAGGGCTGAGTTTGGTGCAGAATGACGAGATCCTTTGACATCTGAGAGTGCTGGGTTTTGTGGCCTGAAGTGCCTCCCCTGGCGGCTCTTTGCTATAGTCATGTCTTGCAGGGTTTTTATTTTCCCTTTTCACATTAATGTTCCATTCCATTGTGCTCATAGCTTTGTTCAGAGCTACTTAATGTCAGGGGGAATATTACCATTTCTTCCCTCTCATTAGAACAGCTTTAATCCTGTCAGCACTGCAAGGGCAATAAATGATAGGAGTTACAGCATTTTGATTTCTGCAGTGCCTCAGAGCACCAGGTTTGGTGGAAAATCCCAAACAAACAAGTTTAAGCTTGGGATCTTTTAAACTCAGTGGGAGACTGTGTTGTCTGGGGAGCAGGGAGGCAGCAGTGTGACAGATGGTGAGATCTGGACCTCTGGTTTGCAGCTTTATGGTCTCTGGTGGAGCTTCTGTGCGAGTTGCTCGCCGTGGGTGGTGGAACAAACAGTTTACATGAAGTGCATCCAGTCAGGATGCCCAGATGGAGCTTCTGCAAGGGGGAGATGCTTAAACCAGGGCTGCAAGCAGCTCTAGAGGCCAGTTCCCTCTGGTGGGAGGTGAAGACATCCATCCCTCTGAGTGATGTGCATGGTGGGGATGCAGGAACTGGGAGAACACTTCTCTGCCCCACTGCTCCCACAAACCTGTGGGTAAATGTGGAGCCCCTTGGGAATGTGACACAAAACACCAAATATCAGCCTGGCTACCCAGCAAGACCTTCAGCACAAATAAAGTGGAATTTGAGTATTTTTCTAACAAAACTTAGGTGAAATTTGTGTCATTTTACCAGCATGACAGAGGGGACTTTTACAGCTACAGGCTTCTCCTGAACCTGCAATAGGGCCCACAAAAATCATCTCCCATAGCAAACTCACAGGACTGAGGAAAGGACCAAGATGTGGGAGAAGCTGCAAAGCACATCACCAGCTACATAAAGGGACCTTAAATACACATCTTTTGCCTAAAAGGCCTTTGGGAAACCAAATCCCTTTAATGTTAGTGACAGGGGGTATCAAATACGAAGCAAAACTTTGGGAAAGGCTTTTCAGCTGGATGTTTTACTTGCAGAGCTTGATATGTCACAGTAAAGATTTATGCTAATGAAAGATAATAAATCAACTCTACACAGGGCCAGTGAAGGCACCAGGAGCCCCTCAGTTATCCTGCTGTAGGACTGAGAAAATAACCTGGAAAATGGGATGTGTGGCTTAGGGAGAAGAATGTTAGAGCATCCTTAACATTAGGAAAACACTGAGATCCCTTCCTGACGTGCCTACTTACCAGCAAACACCTTCCCTACTGATTTCTATTCTGGGAGAATTTTTAGGCTGCTGGAGAAAGAGACTGTCTAGTGAGCTGCAGAGAGCAAGAGAGATCATGTAAAGCACTCTGCATAAATGCAAATTGCAGGGAGGCCAAGCAGAGCACAGGAAGGGGAGTTGCTGCAAACCTGGGGGTTGTTCATCATTGCAGAGCAGTGACACTGCACTCTCAGATGCAGGTTCTGCCTCAAGCAGTCACTCAGCGCAAACCAAAGCTGATGACAGGATTTAGGCAGCCAGTGAGAAAACCCCACTGCTTCTCAGCAGAAACTTTACCTGTAAAATATTATTTAGACAGAAAAGCAGCAGCAGGCTGGGGGATGCTAATTTGTACCACTTCTCACAAGCATCAGAGACTCTTGCACCAGGTGCTGCTGAGCACTTCTGTTGACATTACAGAGAAATGCCTCTAATGAAATCCATTTGTTCATGAAACCAGGATCACTTGCCAGCCAGGGGCAGGACTTGCACAGAGAGGCACCAGGAGCATCAGCTTTTCAAGGAGTGGAAACATTCCTTGGATTTAACAAATGTTGTGCAAGACAGCTGAGCCATGGAAAGCTTCACACTTCAGGACTTGCTTCCCACAAGGAAAACTGGGAAACAACACCATGTACTGGACTCTGACTGCGCAGCTGAAGTGAACACATAGCTAAAGGTGTAATTAACATAATTAAGGCACCATTTATTCCAGAAGCCTCTGGGGGAAAGGCAGGTGGAACTTCCTGCTACAAGAGAAGTTTGGCAGGGCAGAGGCTGTTGCCACTGGTGGGAAGAACCCAAATAAAAACTTTAGAAACATCCCTGGGACAGGTTTTTTTCTCTTGGTGTTCACAGGAAGCTCGAGGTGCAATGTAAAACCTGTGATTTTACACCTCTGGGACTGTCCTAGCTAACCTGTGAGCGCTGTGATTTTCTTCCCTCTGTACTGCAACCCACTTTCAGTGCTGAATGTGGCAGAGAGGAGTGTGCAGTGTAGCCTTCACTTCCAGCTCCTGACCCTCCTGCTGGAGTAAGGATTCATTTCCCTGTGAGAGAAATTCTTTCTGGCTGCCCGTATTTAACATGGCAGTGAACATCTGCAGAGGTATTTCCAAAGAGTTTGTTGGGATCATTCCTCTGCACTGCTGGTCCTGACAGCAGAGCAATGTCAGCTGAGAGCCTTGCTGGCATTTCCAAAACATGCCTGAATTGCTGAGTTGGCTGCTGTGTCCTGTTAAAGAAGAGATGCTGGGATGATCTTTAGGTGATTTGGGTATGTAAGGAAACCACATGGTGCATGCAACCTCTGAAAATGAGGCTTTTGCTAATTTTATATATATACTAAGAGCTTTTCTCCTGTGACAATTTTACCAGTGCACTCCTGAGGAACGATGCTTTTCTGGCATTGTCTGAGGAGCGATGGAAGAACTGGGGTCATGTGCAGGTTTGGTTGGCAGAATCAACCTCTGTCCATGTGCACCTTGCACCACCCTGATGGTGCAGCTGTAAATCCATGGCTAAAATCCACTTGCATCCTCCTGCAAACTTCTTTCTTGAACCTTTCATGTAAAGAGAGTTAAGAAAATCATCAGCTTTCTGCCTGGTTGGAAATATTAGTCTGTGCGGTATAAGCAAGACAGCTAAGAAAAAAATTTATTTCAGTGTAGGAAAGTTGTCTACGTAATAGTTTCCCTGGTAACTACATCGAGGCCAACAGAATTACACTGGGTCTAGCTATGGTCTGGTTTTGTCAGGTGGGAAGCACATCATGTTTCCTGCAGGAGGGATACAGGACCTGATTTGTGGGTGCACTCAGCTGTGACTGGCTTGCAAAGTGTGTTTGCTTCATGTCTGCTTGAGCACAGGTCACCAGGTACTCCTCAGAATGAAACCAAAAGGAATTTGTGATAAAAGACCCTTGAGAAACTTTTCTTGACATCCTTATTGGAAAAATCCTTCAAAGGAAATGGATGGGAAATAACAGAAACATGAGGAGTTGTGTAAGCTGGATGGGAGAGAGGAATGGGGAGAGGAGATGTAAGCTTGAGGTTCACTGATGGGAGAAGAGCCATTTAAATTTCAAAATCAATTGGAGCTTTGAAAGAGGAAAAACAAGGACGAAAGAGAGTGTGAAGGGGGGCTGAGTGCAGGGGCACTCAGGGATTCAAGGGTGAGGTGCCTTTTTCTGGCAGGTGAGGGAGGAAAATGGTCATCAACACCTGGGTCGCTGGTTTTCCTCTCTCTGAATGGAAAAAGTAACATTTTCCCCCTCTTTAATGCTGACCAGTTTTGTCTAAGATGGGTTTTTCCAAACCTCACTGCCTGAAGCCTGGCAGTCTGTCCTCCACTAAGATTTTTAACCTCATTTCACAGCTGGACAGCCTGGGGCAGCCACCTATGCAAAGACACAGAACCTTTTTGGGGTGGCCCCCCAAGTGCCCTCACATGGGCACCCCTTTGTCAGACAATGAAGAGCAGGCCCATTGCAGGGCTTTTCCAGTAGGATGCTCACATTTCACCCATGAAAAGCCCTTCCCCGGTGGGTGGTGCCTGCTGCACAGGGCACTCCCTGTCCCTGTTCTCTCCTCTCACCCGTCCTTTGGAGGAGGGAACGTGCTGACAGCAGAACAGGGCAGCTCTGCAGTGCTGTGATGCTCCTGCCTGAGCACACACACACACTTGGCATCTCACCCCCAAATCTGGGGATTTTGTGGCCAGCTGTTGAGTGGGCACTTTGCAGCAGAACTCATGTACTGGCTTTAGCACTAAAACCATTGCAATTCCTCTCACAGCTCAGCCTCAGCCCCCGCTGATTCACACTGGGCTGGAGGGAAGAAGGACAACATGACCTCTGGCCTGAGAGGCTGGAGACCTTCCCGAAACGAAGCCATGCCCCCTCCAATGCCTTTTGTTTGGCTCTCTCTGCGTGATTTCATGGTTTATTAGCTTTTAAAAGCACAAGGCTTATCTAATGGCTTGACTTTCAGCAGGGCACTGGGTGCCCAGCTGGTGGCTTTTGAGTTTCTGCCAGCCATTGGTTTCTGGGCCAAGAAAATCTCTCCCTGTGGGGCAGGGATGGTCTGGACCAGCAGCTCTGGGGACCTCAATTCAAGTTTATCCCATCTCCACTCCTCAGTGGGACAAAGGGGAGCTATTTTCCCCGTTGGCTCTGCCAGGTGGGTGCAACATGGACTGTGGGTCTCAGTTAAATGAAAATGTACGAGGAGAAGGTGGCCACCTTTGCCACAAAACTTGTCCTATTCCTGCATCACGCTGGCATACCTTTGGTTGCAAGACAGAGCATCTTTAAGAAAGATAAAAAGACCCAATTTTATGGACAATCTATATTTTAGGAGCATGCTTCTAAATGAAATTTTCTTCCGTGCTTATACAGACTCTTCATTTCTGGTTGGAAGCCTCCCACTTTATTTTCTAGGCGTGAGATCTTATATTTGTTCAGTTCCTAACACCTAGGGGAATCTCAAATTGTAGCTACTCTGTTTTTAGCCTTCTCCCTTAAAAAAAAATAAATACATTCTTGAAAGCTACAAAGCAACTGGCCAGGCTTTTGATGATCTTTCAATACCCAGAAAGCAAACATTCAAATGGTCCATTGGACAAGCAAAGAATCAATTTGTTTGAAGAAAAGTTACCCGAGACGCCCCAGTTATTTTAGTTCATTTTACCAGAAAAGCTTTGGTAGGCTTTACTTTTAGCCTCTCTGAGACAAAACTAATGCCAATGGAACAGATCCAATAAAGACAGGCAACAAAGCTAGCTGAAATTTCTCATCACCTTCTTTTCCCCTTAAAATGAAAACTGAGGCTAGATCAAAAGCAGGAAGTTGCTGGTTTTGACAAAACAGCCTGATTTTCTCAGAGAAAAACAAAAGGGGAAAAAGTTTTACTGTTAAGGCAGAACATTAAAAGATAAATTCTGGGACACAATTAACCCTCCTTGCCTGCTCTGGGTCATAAATTGCTCTCCAAGAGCTGGCAGTGCTCTTTCCCCCTCAAAGAGATGCTGCAAGGGCAGTGAGCCAGAGCAGCAGGGATGAATCTGAGGTGAGAGGTGGAGAGTGTGGGGTCGGAGGAAATGTTGCCAGGTTCGCGCTCCGCTGCAGGTGGGATGTTCAGCCACTCCCAGAACTCTGTCTCCTGAGAAACTCACCCTTATTCTGTGTGTATTTGCACTAGCTCTGCACCCAGAGAGCAGAGCATGGCCTCTGTCCTGTCCTGCTCACAGGGGGATGTGTCACAGTGTCACAGCGTGTCCCAGCCCTCAGCCCTCTTCTCCCCACTGTCCCCCAGGTGCTCGCCTTTCCCTGCTCCAACAGGTACAGCCACGTCTCTCCCTGTGCTTCAGCTCCATCCCTGCTTTGTCACCTGCCCTGGAGCAGCTCCTTATCAGCCTCAGCAGTGCCCCACAATCCTTCCCACCCATGGGTCATGGTGGACTTTTTCCACAATCCTGTCCCTGTGGTGCAGGAGCCCTCCGCATGTCCCAGCACTGCTGCAGTAATGAGCGACACAGGGACCCCCGGCAGGTGCAAAGGAGTGCTCTTTATTGCCAAAACCTGGCCTTTTAAAGCAGTTAGCCAGGTATCAGTTTACACAGTTTTGAGGCACAACAAGCCCAAGCCAACCAACCACCAAACACCACGATGTGGACACGTGGCAGTCGCACATCACGTTTCTCACATCTCTCCCGTCTCTCACATCTCTCAGGTCTCTCTTCCCCTATTCCAACTGAGTCACTCTCCCACAGTTCCCTTCTCCTTAGCCTAAGTAACAGGCCAGAGCCATGTTACAAGGCCTTCCCTTTGTAAATCCTTACCCACTGGTCACACAACGCTGCATCCCACAAGTGCATGGCCATGGGTGACCCCATGGTGCTGCCGCTGCAGGAACACACACCACTGCATGGAGCCCCTCCAGCATTCCCAAGTCTTTCTGCCGCACACTTCCCAAATCCTCCTTTCCACATCCCACCCCTGCACACACACAAATCCTTCCATTAGCTAAATCCCAGGTTTTTACAGTGCCTTTCTCACACGAAGCCCTTCCTTATCACCCTGCTCACAGACGCCTGGGCTAATCTCTCTCCCTGTGCCACGCGTGGCCACCCGCTTATCCTCCCTCTCTTCTACACACACACACACTTTTTTACGCAGAGACTAATCCTTCTCAGTGTCATGCACCTCAAAATCCTCCTTACCACGCCCCCTCCTCACTGAGTAATCCCTTTTGGAGCACATGATCCCACTGACAGCGTCCCTCCACACGCATCCAGGCACGCTCCACACACACACAGCAACTTCTTTGTGTCACACACACCATCACCCCCCTTTGTGTCACACACACCATCACCCCCCTTTGTGTCACACACAC
>NW_005054308.1:6929175-6930373 GCF_000277835.1 Geospiza fortis | reverse complement strand
CATCCCCCTCTGTGTCACACACACACCATCATCCCCCCTTTGTGTCACACACACCATCATCCCCCTTTGTGTCACACACACACCATCATCCCCCCTTTGTGTCACACACACACACCATCAAGCACATATTTTTCCTAAAGTCTGACACGTCCATGTGAACCTGCCCCCAGTGCAGTAAAACCAGCATATTTTTAAAGTGAGATAAACCAATGTAAATGAGATATCTGGGGATGAAACCTTGGATATTTGGGCAACTGTCCTGAATGGAGATTGTAGAGGATCTGGCATGTTTCAGTGCAGGGAAGCAAAGGCTGAGAGGGGATGTGTTGCTGCTTATAAAAACGTCAGAGGGGTAAACACTAGAGAAGAGCTATTGATGCTAAAGGACAACACTGGCATGAGAACAAGTGAGAATAAACTAGTCATGAATAAATGCAGGCTGTGAACCACAGAGAGATTTGTAACCATGGCAGGAGAGCAGCTTGGGTTTTGCTTTCCAAAAGGAGCACTGGAGCAAAAGCAGTCACAAACAAGTCGCAAAAGTTTAAGTAGAATAATAGTTACTTTGTCACAGGGTGAAAAGTAGAATTTTGAGGTTTTTAGAATAGGGGCTCGGGGTCCCAAGATGGAGGAATTTGGGCAGGTTTTGTCCTTCTTTCTCCTTCTTCCTAGCTTCCATCTTCTGTGTCATGTTGGCACTTTTGGATTGGTTTAAGGTAGGAACACACTGTCTAACATAGGTGATAGGTATTGGGAAATTATTGTAAATAATGTACAAGTAGTTTTTATTATAAAAGTCAACACTGCCTCTGAGGGTGGTCAGTGTGCCTCAGACTGACCTGCTGAACAGACCTCAGCAGGCCAGGGAAAGAATGGTATAGATAAGAAAAATAAACAACCTTGAAAACCACAGCTGCAGAATCCTGACTCCTTCTTTGGCTGCCAGGCTGAAAAAAGAGACTTTCTAACCCATCTCGGGGTCATCCTGACCAGCAGAGATTCTGAGACCTCCACTGCCCTCCTGTCTCCAGAGACAAAGAGCACCTGAAATGTCTGATAGGAACCACAAATCTGTAACATGGATACAGAAAACCACAGGGAAGTGAATATTTAGTGGGCTGCAAACACTGCTGCATGAGCCATTATCTTCCCAGGAGAGAGGGTGCCGGATGCTTTCGTTTCCTTCACTTGCTGCAGC
>NW_005054308.1:6922903-6929158 GCF_000277835.1 Geospiza fortis | reverse complement strand
CCTACACTTGGTGCAGCAGATGAAGGAGATGTTGGCTGAGCACTGTGAGAGAAGCAGCAGATATAGAGGTCCCTACCATCTGTGTCAAGCTGAAAAAAAAATCTCTTTGGAAAGGGGCAGAGGAAACCAAGACATTTGAAAGTTTCTGTGTGTCTCACATTATCAAACATGGAGTTCTACCCCATGGGACAGAGCAAACTCTGCTGATGCTGCAGTCAATGACTTAAAAAATTTTTTGAGGTCTTGGTAAACTGAGAATTTTTGAAAGTGTGGCATTTATCAAAGTGTGGGTGCCTTTTATTACAGTGTAGTGTGAGGGCAAGCAAGTGCCCCCAAGGCAGAGAGGGCTGCAGGGGCAGGAGGAGAATGGAGATGCACAAAGCACCTGGCAGAGCTTCAAGGAGCAGCTTCAGTGATTCTCCCAGAAACCAACAGAGCAAAGGGGAAAGGAGGGGGTGAAGGTAGGAAGATGCCCTCCTCTATTCAGACAACACCTATGTGTTTGAATTGGTCTCTTTATTGTAGCTGTAAAACTCAGAAGAGAACTAAAAGGGAAATCTGGCAAATACAGCTATCAATGTCTCTTCTTTAAAAGTCAAATCCCCCAAAAAAGCAGCAATTGTTTTTGGTTTTTTTCTTTCTGGAAATATCAAAATGGAACAAGAATATTTATTTTTGTGCTGTTTCAAGTAGCCTTAAGTTTCCTTTTGGTCAGAGGAACTGGTAAAAATAGTTTTATTTCTTTACTACTTTTCACTCTGTAGAGAGACAATGTGAAAACAGAGAAATATGAAAATAGGTGGAGATTGGCATCACATGCTGGGGGATTTTTTCTGTTTTCCAACTGGTAGGTGGGAGGTAAGTGGCAAACTGGCAAAAAAAGTGTGAGCATACATAGAAAATCTCCACGTTTACCTTTTATTTCAGATTTGCAAAAAGATAGTAAACATCCATTGAAACCACTATTTCCTTAAAGGGAGAAAAAATCTTTTGTGGCAAAGACCTGTGTTGAATGAAAAAATTTTCTACAGGTTTTCAATCACCTCTAGACAGAAACCTGTGATTATCTGCAATGGTCTGGGGTGCCTCAATGGGGAAAAAACAACAATGTTGAGGGAGAAGTGGTGCACTGGCATTGGCCACAAAACCCCAGGATAAATCCAAAAGAGCCAATCCAAATTAAAGGAGGGAGGAAAACCAAGGAAAGACCCAAGTACCTTTTAACTAGAGAAGTAAAAACTGTCTCATTTCCTAGCACACAAGGAGCACCATGAACCAGTCTTCTGCCACAATGATTACAGGCCTCACATCTGAGGAGAAGAACAAATTTTCAAGCTCCTGGTAGAGGGATTAAAGCACTTGAGAAGCTGCCAGATCCTGTAAAATAATTTGGAGATGTCACAAATTGCATGGGGATAGATCCTCCCTTGGTCCATAGTGGCTTTGGACTCAGCCTGAGCGGGTGGTTTCTCTGTCTGCACACTTATTAGAAGGTGAATTGATGTGCAGGATATCTCATTTTCCTATTTACAAAATCTGTACCTGGTATCAAAGAGGGGAAATCAGTGACTGGATCAAGAGACAGCAAGGGAAGTGCAAGTGTGAGAAGGGACAAGTGATGAGATCAATGACCTGAAGACAACTCTGCAGTCACTAAGGGCTGGTCACTGATTCTTTCCTTTGAAATCTCCTCTCTTTTCCTCTTTTCTTTGCCCCATTCATTAACTCTGCATTTTTTCACAGCCCAATTCTCTGATTTATTCTCTCCTTCCCCTTGGATTTTGGTGTCCCTGTTCCAGTGCTCTCTTCCTCAACATCTCTTTCATGAAAACAATAATGTCCAACCAAGAGGTTGCTTCAATGATGGTGGCATTGAAGCGTTCTTGATATAAGAGAAATTTTATTCTTCTACTCCTGGAAAAATCCAGAAACTGCAAAGAGGACTAAAAAATATCAATTCAAATAAAATTGTGAAAAGAAGAAAAGTAATTTAAAAAACACCAAACCAAAACCAAACCAAACCAACCAAAAAACAAACAAGGAACAACAAAACAAAATAGAAAAGCAAAATACAGTGTGTAAAAGAAACCAGCTCATGGTATCTGAAGGTAGAGACTAAGTGAGGTAAGAAGGTTGGATACAGGGAGTGAAGGTCATTTTAAAATCAGCATCACTGGGGTTGGTGCTGGAAATGTCAAGGAACAAACTCAAGGAAGAACTGCAAAAAGCTGTGTAGCACAAGCACTGCAGGATGAGTTGTTTACAGAATCACAGAATTGTTTAGGTTGGAAAAGACCTTTAAGGTCATTGAGTCCAACACATTGAGTTACCACTGCCAAGTCCACCACTAAATCACATCCCTACGTGCCACATCTACATGTCTTTTAAATACCTCAGGGATGGTGACTCAGCCACTCCCTGGACAGCCTGTGCCACTGCTTGACAATCCCTTCAGTGAAGAAATTTTTCTTAAGGTCCAATTTAAATTTAGCCTAATCCAGAAAAAAAAAAATTGCCAGTAATGGGTGGAGCTCTTTTGGAACTGAAATAATATTGCATTTCTTCTCTTTTATGGAATTTATATAATTTACTTCAGCAAATGGAATTAGGGAGATTTTATCTTTTAATTTTCAAAAATTCCCTGGGTGGTAGCTTAGAGTCACTGGGGCTCTGATTTCAGCTTGGGCCATTGCTTCTAGAGAAGGTGAAATCTTGACTACAAGACCAAGAAGAACAGAGGTGTGGTGGAAATCTCGATATTTTGTGATAAATATTGAATATCTTGTTCTGAACCATCCTCTCCCAAAACATGACATTGCCTCTTTATGGAATGACTGGAAACATAAACAACCTTCATAATCGTGTTGTCTCTTTGGAAAAAAAAAAAAATTTAAAAATTGGTGGCATTTGCTAACGAGGCCATAAATATTGATGTCTCTCTGAGGTCCCCCAGAGCCCTATCATTCCTGCAACTGACTGATTAATAATAGATTAAACACTTTAGTTTTGCTTACTCTGGGCTTCGTAACTTTGAGTGCATCTGCTGTGTTGGTAACAGAAGGGCCTGGAACGGTTGGATCTGGCAGATATTCAGTAGAGGAATATGGCAGGAGTCTACAAATACCTTCAAGGGCCAAAACTCAACCAAAATCTGTGCAGGGACATCAGAGGCTTAGAGTAATTCAGTGAGGAGCTTCAGAATGTGTTTACTACAGATAAGATGTTGTGCCTTTGGAATATCTGCAGTGTTTACTACATTAGGAGTGCACATGACATGGCACTGTGGATGTATAATAAACTTTGCATTCATAATGTTCCTTTCATTCCAGGAGCTCAAAGAAGCTTTAGGCTGTGCTTTACACAGGGCCAGGCTGGGCTGGTTTCAGATATGCTGAGCTGCAGTAATCGCTCAGCACCTCCCAAAAACAGACTTCAAGGAACTATTTGGATGTCACACTATGAGCCTGTATCAAAGCTGATGAAAGAACCAGGTGTTCCTGGCTTCTCAGCTCATGTTCAAATCCACTGGAGGCTGCTGGCGTGGAGGATTTGTTCTAGCTCAGCAAGCTGTGAAACACCAGGGAAAATACCTGGTGCTACTCTCCTTGTTGTTATAATTAATAGAGCCTCGTTTATAGTGCTTATTAAAAAGATCCAGAAGGCTACACAAGAAATCACATCTGCTTTCCTCAGCTATGAGTTCAGTGTCAGTTTTGCTGCTCATGAATACTTGTCACCCCAGCAGCACCACACAGAACTGTGTTTAATTACCTTGAACTTTGCAAGGGCAGAAGGAGCTGATGCCCTGAGGGATGTCCTGCAGCCACACTCAGCCTCTGTGGTTTCAATGGCAAAATTAATTCCCAAACTTCAGCTAAGTCCTCTGTTCCTGTGCAAAGGGCAGAGTCACCTTTCAGTGCTCCAAAGACTGCCTGCTCATTTTGGTGTGAAAATGGAACTCAGTGAGTTGAAGACACCCCCAAAAGCAGAGCAGGTTTTGCTCCTGTGAGGCTGCTGGACTGGTGCTGGGGATGGGACCCATAGGAAGTCTGTGGACCCCCACTCACACCTCTGACTTCAAAGTCTCTCCTGAGCAACTGCCTCTCACTGGATTTTCTCTTTATCTTTTCAAATAATTCTAAATAGAAAAACCCCAAACGAAGGCAGGGCAATTATCCACAGGAAATCACTGCCATTCAGCCCTCTGCCCACACACACATACAGACACAATATGACTCTGAACAGCATGGCAGCAAAATATGTGCCTAATGTCAAACATGAGTGAGGATTGCGAGGTCACAGCCTGGCTATGCAGCACCTTTGTGTGCTGTAGCTGTGGGAGGACAGCCTGGCCAGGTGTGTGGGGCAGCACAGACACCCCAGAACATGCTCTGCACATTGGGGACACTCAAAATTCCCCCTCTGCCTATTGGCTTGCTCTCAGTGTGCCCCTGTGCTCCCCTGGCGAGGGCTGGAGCCAGCAGCAGCAACACTGTGAGCTAAGTAAAAATTGAACAGATGTTCATGTGTTTTGTTGATCAAGCTGAACAAATTGGGAACAGGCACTTGGGATCAGTGGGTGACACATTCAAAGGCATGATCCTCACTGTGTGCTGCCTTTGCTGTGAGCACAGCCCCCCTGTCCCAGCCCTGCAGCATCAGAGCCCTCCCTGAAGTGTGCAAACAACTTCTGCAGCTTTCCCTTTTGTGAAACACAGATTGCTTCACATTTCTTTTCTTCCTAACAAGAGGGGGTTTCTGTGCTACCACACTGATTTGCAGCAATGCTTTGCCTGCTGTTGGCTGCCCAGAAGCCATCTCTAACTGAGCCCTGGCGGGCAGGATTCCCCGAGCAGTGTCAGGGGAGGAGGAGGGCAGGGCAGAGCTGGAGCTGACTTTGCCATGGGGCACAGAAATGCTTCTGCTTCCCAAGCACAGCCTCTGGTGCCGAGGTGGAGCAAGCTGCACTGCAGCAGAGTGCTGGAAATAAAAAATCTGTTGGTTTGTGCTTGTCTGACCGGTGTGAAAAATGCGTATTTTACGACTGGCTTTTCGCAAATATTAAAATGAATATTATATGTGTTGTGTTAGAAAGTAATGCTGTATTAATTCTCTTAAGTAGTGTGTTAAATATAGTTTTAGGTTTTAACATAATGTTAAAATAGAAACTATGCTATGTGGAATACTTTTTTTCTAGAGAAAGGACTCACACTGAGATAGCAGCCACAGGACACCTAAATCTTTTAGAGAAAGAGAATTTATTGCTGCATTATCAGGAGAAACAAACTTCTTCCCACCTCGCTCAGGCAGGACGATGCCATTAATATTAAGAGGAAGAAGTTGATGATGACCAGACAGAATCCTGGATTTGAATGGAATTTATGCATCATGGATGAGGTGTATGAATATGCAACAGGTTATTATTTTTAAAGGTTAATCCTCTGTTAATGTGGGTCCTTTTTCAGGCTTATGCTGCCCAGAAAAAGGTACCTGGATGTCTGTAACTCTTTGTTTCTGTTGTCTCATATTGTCCTAATTCAAACTGTCCAAATTATTATTACTCTAATTGTATTACTATTTTTATAACCGTTTTATTAATTGTATTATTATTTTTATAACCATCGTATCATTGTATTAAAATACAATAATTGTATTTTATTGTATTAAAAATAATTGTATTATTATTTTTATAACCATTTTATTACTATTAAACTTTTAAAATTTTAAAAGCAAGTGATTGGCATTTTTCACACCGGGGAGCAGGGAGGGCACTGCAGGAGTGCTGGGAGCAGGATTCCCTGCAGAAACCCACACAGGGAGGGGATGGCCTTTGCTAGAGACCTCGAATCACACCTGGAAACTCACCTTGTTCACTGGCAACCCGACTGGCAGGAAAGCCCATCTGCACTCCTGTTGATACCATGCAGATTGCAACATCAAAAGCAAAGCTCAGGAGAGAAGGGGTGTGAGCCTACAGGAGCGCTTTTTGTGCAGAAACACGGTGTAACAAGGTTTCCCTTTGATCCTTTTCCCAAGCAGTCGATTGCAGCTCCCCGTTGTGGGTGCAGACCTGCTGCTGCTGCTCAGCACTCACACACCTGCACAGGGACACATCCTCAGGCACTGGCACATCAGGAGAGTCACACTGCTGGTTTCCCTCCTAGGGATCCTCTCCCTAAAAAAAACCAGCTTTTGCACCCTGCCTTCCTCCCTGGGAAGGTGTAATCTGTTCCAAAATGCAGTGCCTGTTTTAGC
>NW_005054308.1:6888231-6922893 GCF_000277835.1 Geospiza fortis | reverse complement strand
CCTGCTGAATGTTGGGAAGAAATGTGCCTTGGGAATGCTGTGAAATCCTCTGTCCTCTGAGCATGGAGTTCACTACAGTTTGCAGCACAAAGTTTCCAAGCTGGCTCTGCCCAGGTGTGGGTAACAATCTGCTTTCAAATCTGGGGTGGAAGGAGGTTTTAGTAGGCAGTGTGCACCACTCTTTGTGTTTGTTTACTCATTAGTTTGCACACCACAGCTTCCATACAGCAGCTCTGAGCTTTCCCGTGTGCTGAACTGCTTGGATTTCTTTTTATAACATTCCTCATCCAGTTTTTGTTGTTGTTGTTTTTTCCTTCTTTTTTTTTTTTTTTAGAAATTCAGCCAAAGAAAACATGATGTTGGATTTTTAGTCCTTTACCCTTGGGCCTCATTATGTGTGTCTCCAACCCTATTTATTTACATTTCAAGGGAGAGGCTGGCAGAGAAGCAAAAACATGAGGGCTTCCCTACAAATTGTGATCAGCCACGATTTTCCCTGTGTACAAAATCCTGCATCTCATGCTGCAAAGTCCAGAGCTGTGATACAGAGATTTTCCTGAGAGAAAATTCAGGGACAGCAGAATCATCTCCTTTGCACCTTCTCAGGGCATGGTCTGCCCTGTGTGATTCTCCTTAAAAACAAATCCATCAGGAAAGGACCTGCTGATCAAAGCTCCCCCTCAACCCCTCCACTCTCATTTTCCATCTCATCATTTTTCTTCCCATTTTCATCCCTTGTTTTCTCTGGTCTTTAGCAGGGAGAACAGAAGGGGGAGTGAGGTTCATGCCGTGCCCCTCTCTCACCTAGAACATTCTTACATTCAACCACATGAAATTTCCTCCTACAACACATCTTCTTCCTAAAAATGCTCAAAACACCTACTTCCAATCAGCCAGTGGCTGAAGGGCTTCTCTCTTTACCTCCATTACCTCCTTTTCCAGCTTCTCAGCAAACCAAAAGTAAACACTGGGGAATATTCCATCTGGGAAGCCCCTTGCCCAATCCAGAATTTCTTGCCTGTGAGCCCACCATGGAGTGCCTTGCACAGTGCCTGGAGCAGGATGGCCCCTCCCCACTGTGGCTGAGTGCCACCATCGTGGTGCTCTGGTGTCCCTGGGCACAGCTGCTGTCACATCTGGAGCCGCTCTGTCACAGAGTGGTTCTCACAGAATCACAGAATTTCTAGGTTGGAAGAGACCTTTAAGATCATCGAGTCCAACCCATGTTCTAACACCTCAACTAGATCATGGCACCAAGTGCCAGATCCAGTCTTTTTTTAAACACATCAAGGGATGGTGGCTCCACCACCTCCCTGGGTAGATGATTCCAGTATTTGATCACTCTTTCTGTGAAAAATTTCCTCCTTAATTCTAGCCTGTATTTCCCGTGGCACAGTTTGAGACTGTGTCCTCTTGTTCTGTCTGTTGTTGCCCGGAGAAAGAGACCGACGCCCAGCTCACCACAGCCACCCTTCAGGAAGTTGATGAGTGTGATAAGGTCACCTCTGAGTCTCCTTTTCTCCAGGGTGAACAACCCCAGCTCCCTTAGTCGTTCTTACATCTGTCCTCCCTGCCAATCAGCAGTGCCACACTTTCCCCTGGACTTTTTCCTCCCAAGGGACAAAAAAATACAATATGGTGGGAAGGAAACCTCCTCGATCCCCACAAAGAGCTGAGGTTCACCTCCTGCAAGCCCCAGTTCTGCTGTGTGAACCTGGTCCCACCAGTCACCCTGCAGAGCCCAACAGGTGCATTCAGCAAGGACAGAATTGAGGGCATGAGCTGGGTCACAGGGGCTGAGCTGGGCCCTGCCAGCCTCTTGCATGGCAGCTGGGAAGGTGGGAGGCACTGCCAGGCTGTTGTGTGAAGCTCTCTGGCATGTGCAGGCACCTGCTCGTGCTCACACCCCCCCAGGAGGCTGCTCTGCCTCAGCAAAGCACAGATGGAACTGAGGGAGCTCTGCACAGGGCATCCTCCACCTGTATCCCACCAAATCCCACAGCCCTTCTGCCCACAGGAAGGTCCTGCTGGTTAGGGACACACCACAGGCCTCATAGCGCTCACAGACACCTACAGCCCGCTCCCGCTGCTGCACCCAGAGCTTTAAAGAAGGACAGAACCGTAAGAAAAAGCACTTGAATGATTTCTGGAATGTCCCATGCTCTGGGGGGTGCCTGGGGGCAGCACAGCAGGCAAGCAAAACTCAACACACGTGAGGCACAGAGTGCAGCTGGCCCAGGTTTCACAGCAACGCTTCCACAGAGATCCCTTCTGCCAAAACCTGGTGTGAAGGGTCCCTGAGGCGCATTGTGTTCTCTTGGTGTTGGGTTTCTCGTGCTGGTGCTGGTGGATTTATTCTCCCCTTGGCAAACACCGAGGATGAGGAATTCCTCGCAGCGGTGCTGCAAAACACAGATGTGCAGGTTTGTCTTTTCCAGAATAACCTGGGAGAAACCTCTGGCCTGGCACCAGTTAGAGGGAAAACAGAAATAACCCACTCTGGGAGCTATCAGAGTTCTCCACTTCAGGAGATTAATTAATTTCAGGATTAATTTTATGTACACTGCAGGATCTGAACCAGTAGTGGTGCAGGCTCCAGCTTAAGGCAGAGCAAACAGAGGCAATACCAAATCCTTCTGCTGCTCTGCCCAAGGAATGATCCCTTGCCAAACACAGGCTGAGAAGGAGGATGCTGAGCTCTCTGTTGGAACTCTGTTAGGGAACAGCAACTCACTCCAGCAACTCATATCTCAGGAGGTTTCAGTTTTTGGTGTTTTTGCTCAATCCCAGCCACTTCCCCATTATCCATCACTCAGGAAAGGTCTCAAATAGTTTCTGGACATGCAGTGCTGTAACTATTAATCTACTCAGGGTTTGGGACCTTTTTTCCTTCATTTTTTAATGAAAAATTCCTCTTACTTTCAAATTACCTCCAGGCAGGTTTTGCTGGGTATTTTTTTTTTAATTAAAAGTGCATACATTTTTCAGCCAGAAATTTCAATAATTGAGCTGCAAGGAACTCCTCAGATGTGAGATCCTGATTTTGCAAGTGCCCTGAGGAAACAATTTGGGAAATCTGCACTGCAAACAACTGGGAAGATAAGTGGACAAGTTGCATCAACAGGATGAAATATTAATTAAAGGGAGAATGTCTTGGCAGCAAGAGAGAAATTCAGACAGAGCTGATGGGATATTGCATCCCCTGTGTGAGAACAGTAATTTTGCAGCTCCCCACAAGATGGAGATCCCCAGATTGTGGTGTTTGGGATCTCACAGGCTGCCACTTCCTTTCCATGATTCAGCATCCATCAGCTTCCCTCTAAGAGGATTTGTTCCTAAAGTGGTGTTACAGCAACTACAGGAGACTTTGTAATGGCCATAAAATCATTTAGACAGAAAGTCTCCAGTGATTTATCCCCTCCATCTCTGCCTGAGAGCTGGCCCAAATTCACAGCAGCAGGGACTGAGGCAGAGCTTTACACAAAGCACCTGCAGTGGCACCCAGGGACTTTTCTCACTGGAAATCAGCACATGGGGCTCCATCTCTGAATCAGGGGTGTGGAGGGACCTGCTGGCTCTTGTACTCTCAGCACAGGGCTTGCAAGGCTGACTAAGGTCTAAAAATTCCCCACTCCTGGAGTAACTGGACTGAGTCATAGATCTCTCTTTCAGTAAGGTGCTGACTTACAGCTTCAGAAGGGGAAAAAAATCTAGAAATATGAATTATCAGTAGTAAAAAGGGGGAGATTAATAAAAAGAAGGCTCAGATTCAACATTGTATTAAAAATGCATGACTTGTAAAACAGCCTTATGGTTTTGGGAAGCTGATACCTTTTAACTGGAGGCTTTCAGGCAGCAGTTCCAGGTGGAAGAGAGAAGAGTTGCTGCAGCTGCAAAAGGCTCCTCAGCCATCTCCACATCCCTATGAACTCATCCCACTGCCTGAGCCCTGGCTCAGCAGCTGCTGGCTTTCAGCATCTCCCCTGCCTGAGGTGTGAGCTGAGCACATTTCCCTGCTGAGAGCCAGCCACGAGCACATCTGGATGCACAGAGAGGTGTAAAGGTTGTGATCCCACCGTTCCACCAGCTGGGTGAATTCTCTCTGGTTTTTTTCCTTTTTTTTCACAAATAAGATGTAAGGGCCGGTGGATTTCAGGTTTTGACAGCACCCAGCCTAAAGAAATGCAACCTAGCATATAAAGAAAAAGCTCTCCATGAATTTGAAAGCATGGGATATATTGTGCATTGAAGCACACTTTTTCCACTGGCTCTGGAGGGAGGATAATCCACACAGGCTAACAAAAACCTCCATTTGCCCACATGCAGGAAAAAGTGCTTTATCAAGGCTATTAGGAGTTACCTATTAAATACTGTAAATATCATTAAAAAGGAAGTGAGTCTGGGGGACAACAGTGAAAAAACCAAAGGTCTCAGAAGGACCATGAGAGCTTGTAGGGATTTTGTGGCTGCAAAGCACATCAGGGCCATTACTTACTGTCTTGGAAAGAAAACATGGTTATTTATATAAACCCTGGACAGTAATATGGCCCCACAAAGAAAATCAGTTTGCCTGAGAGATCTCTTGGTCATGCAGACCTGAACAAGCCAAGTCCCTTTTCTCCCAGAGCAAAAATTCAGGAATATACCTGCTGGTGTGGCATGAAACATCACTACTGCATTTTCACAAAAACATTGAGATTTAGGCCAGGAGGGGCCTTGGGAGGTTGTACCAGCCAGTCATGGACCTGGCTCACTGAAAGCATTGCTGGCAGAAGGATTTGAAAGCGACAGCTACATCTCCATGCTCCTGACTAAATCCCAGAGCATTCCCTCTCTCTTTCCTGCCTCGTGCTCCAGGGTTTGGGACACTCCTGGTCCCTCCCAGGCTCTCCCCAAGAGGTCCCTGTCTTTGTTGGAATGCAGAGCCCAGAGTCAGACACAAAACCACTGCTGCTGAGCCATGCTGAACACCCTGACAAGCTGGACTGACCTGAAGGATTTCCTAAATTAGTGGACCTGTGTTCCCCAATCAGGTTCTCTGATTTTCTAAAGTATCCAGCCTGATTTGGATAAATATATGTAGAAAAAAAGAATGTGAAAATAATTCTTTACCATGTTCCTTTATCAAGACTCTGAAGAAATAAAGAATGGTTTCTGAAAGAATTTAGGGAGAAAAGAGAAATCAGCACCTTCCTTTCTGTGATTCAGGGCATGTGGCATCACTTGTTACTGACCTGAGCCAGGATGTGGAATAAGGAATGCAAGAGATCACACCTAAAGGATGAGATTCCAAATAGAAGCCTTTGTGGTGAAAAGTGCTCTCTTCATAATTCTCTTTCATTTTTCAGTCTTTTTTCCCCTACTGTAGCACAAACCCCCAAGCTTTTCTTCATAAAACTCAGGGGAGCTCTATATCATCCACCCTTTTGCGAGACTAGCAACAAAAATCACAACCAAAAACCCACTTCTGATTCACAGAGGTGTAAATGTGATCAAAACTCACCCAGAATGATTTTCCATTGCATAACCACTTCCATGGTTTTACAATGGAGGCAACAGCAGGCAGAGGATGCCAGATGATGAGCAAGGGAGCACTGCTGGCAGCAGGGCAGCAGAGGAAAGCCTTTGAGGTTTCCAGCCTCAAAATAAACCTTCTTGGAGTTGGGAAGAAAAGGGAAAACGCAGAAGCTGGCACAGCACAGGTCACTGCAGCCCATGGGGAGTGGGATGGTGCAGCAGGGAGGGCAGCAGAGACTCTGATTAGTTGTTCCAGCTTGTTCCCAGCTCTGTGCCCTGACTGGGGCATTACAGAGTGCCAGCTGAGCAGGGCAGAGCCACATCCCCACCATGAAATGGCTCTGAACTAGCACTGCCCTCCCTGTGCTGGGCCAGCTTGCTCCTGCACCCTTTCCTTGTGGGCATCCCTCATGGGCACAGACCTACAGGCTTGAAAGCACCTCCTGAAGGCCACCACTGCTTCACCAGTGCCCACCAGTGTGAGGCTGAATTTCCCAGCTCACCTCAGCATCCCTGGGGACTGGAGCGTGCACAGAGACCAAGGTCATGCACAGGCTCTGTTTGGGATGAGAGGAACAACCACAAAGCTGCCCTCACCCTGCCAGGGACGTGGGAAGAGAAAGGGAGAGAGCTGAGTGGCACAATTACCCCCAGCATGGCTTATTCCAAATATCAGAACTGATATTGCTCTATAACTCCAAACTGCTGCCTTTAATTACTCTCAGCAGCTTCATTAGCAGAAATGTGAGGCTGGATGCTCCCATCCAATTCCAGGGATCCTCAAACAAAATGGGCTTTGTGGCTGTGCATGTGGGAGGTGGAGAGGCTGCTCCTGGAAGTGCCTCTGCCGGGCTGGGGAGGGGATTTCGAGGAAATGGTGTCGCAGCAAAGGCAGGCTCAGGTCACTGCTGGGCTGCAAACTGGTCTCTCCTGGGATACCTGCTGGGAGGTCAGGACACTGTTTGGCAGCCCTGTCTGCCACAGACTGCAAAGAATTCTTTGGTTCAGATGCAGCCCCAGTGCCCTCTGCTCTCGCAGAACCCCCCTGCCCTGATGTGCAGGTGATGGTTTTTATTCCTCATCCCCTGCCCTCCAATTCCTTTGCAAAATCCTCCTTCAGTTCTGACTCCCACACCCACACCACTTTTCCCTGAAAAAAAACAGCTTGAACAGGAAAAAGAATACAAAAAGGCCCAGTATGGAATGATGCTTGGGGCAGTCAATAGTAAACCAGGTTTGACTATTTTCAGACTTTTCATACATACATTTTCTTATCTATTTCATAATAATTGGACTGGAAGAATTTACACAAAATCCAGGAGGGCCACAAAAAGCACAGATCATACAGGTACCTGGATCCAAGAAGATTTTTAAATTTCAGCCACAATCCCCTTTGTCTGCAGAGGCCAGGCATAGAAGCTCTGTGCAGAGAGAGGGACACTGAATAGCTGTGCATGTTTTGGAGGCTTCTCTCTCCTGCCTTGCACGGGGCTCTCCTTAGCAACAGAGCTCATTGCAGGATCTGCTGCTGTTTTTGCCCTCTCTGCCACCAGCAGCTCATGGAATCTGCATTTCTGCCTGCTCAGACCAATAAAACACTGGTGAACCCCTGCCATCACCATTCTGTTGCTTAGTCAGCCTTATGAGATGTGTTGCAAATGAGGGAAAAGGGAAAGGGAAGGTTTTTAGTGAAATCTCTTCCAATTTCCAGCCTGCAGAGGTGGCAGCTGCAGAGGTGGCATCTCACAGCCCTGCAGAGGCTGCACAGTGCCCAGAGCACCACAGGAGCAGCTTTTTGGGGGCACTTGAGCTCTGATTTGAACTCAAGGTGTTCAAACCCATGAAACTGGGGCTGCCAGCCCTAATCTGCCTCCTTCACAGCCAATTAAGGTGCACAGAGGGGTGTCTCAGTGATCTCCTGTTCCTGAAGCAACAAGGACTGAACTCCAGAGGGACCCAGAGGATGGGAAGCACAGATCCCTCCTTCCTCTGCCGACAGACTGCAGTGCAAGGCTGGGCATCCCTGCACGTTGGTGTGAGCATGTGTGTGGGGGACTGTGAGTTCTGGGAAGCAAGGCAGAGGGACAGCACATCCTAAGAAACCGCTCGCAGAACATGGGGCCATATGTTTCTGGAAATGTCAGAATGAAAATCATTTCAGAAATGGAAAATTACTTCTCAGTCCTCTCACATTCCCATAATACTGGTTTCTCTCTATTCTAATGTTTGGATTTGTCTTGTTAGTAAAGCAGGAACAGAGCTGAGGAAAGATGGGAAGGATGGCTTGGGATGCTGCCACACAGACAAGAGGTTTGTACCCAACACCCCACAGGAAATGGCTTGAGCAAGGTTGTGGAAACAGATTTGTGCTTAAATGTTTGCAAGGTCAGATCTTCAAATGATTCTTATCTTTATTCATCAGATACTCCCTGAACACTTATTTTCCTACATAATATCTATAATATCTCCTGGCTCTATGCTGATGCTACTCATTTAAATACACATGGAAGTTATGTATAACAACGACATGGAAAATGCAGTGCTCTCCCATTAGGGGCATATTTTGCTATTCCTGCTACTTTCCAAATCAATTACTTAGTAAGAAATCATGCAAAAGGCTAAGGCAATCTAAAGAGACTTACAAAGTTCTTATTCTTGTTACACCCAGGATGAAGCTACAGGATATCTGAATTACTCCCATATGGCATAAAATTTGAAGCAATAGGCTATTGTGATACAAGGTATTCAAACCAGCTACCAAATCACTCCCTTTGGCTATCAGTGAGGGGAAATGAGTGGATGTACTTTTCTTTTAAACATGAAAGTAAAATCAGTTCCATTGCTGACGGGACCAAATTCATATGCAGAAAAGGGAGAATGCCTCCTCCATCAGATACAGGAGGGTGTTGGAGCTCTGGGAGCTCCTGTTCTTGTCCTGACAGGATACCTTCTCCCTGAGGACTCCAAAGAGGCACAGCTTACCTTTGCAAAGGAGCAAGAAACATGAAAGGGCAAGGGAGCTGGGGGAGGAAACTGAGGGGGGAAAGTGTGGCAGATCTGTAATCATGACATGAGAGTTTACAGTGGAAATAGTGATCGTGAATAATTCAACTGTTCCTCCCCTGGAGAGAAGGAGGCCTCAAAAAAAAAGATTCCTCCACATCTAATGGATGAAATGCCCATCACAGGTGCCACATCTGTCTCCATTTGCATGCCCATTTGATCAGACCCTGGAGATATGAACCGTGTGCCGTTCAAAATTAGGACCACAAGGAACTTGTAGAGCACAGCAAGCCCTGCAAGGGGTAAGGTCAGAGGGTTTCCAACCCATAAAAGGGCCAAAGAGCAGATAGAACCCTTGCACACGTCCCATGGATACTGTGGAATGCAAAAAGGCATCAAAAGGTTAAAATAACTTCCAGGGTCATGGAGTGCTTGAGGCACCCTGAGGACACCAGGACTAATAAAGAGATGAATGCCAGGGGATTGACAGAAATGCATAAAATCAGGAATGGTTTGGAGAGGAGGAAAAGGTTCATAATAACACATGTTCTTTATTTCTCAAAAGCCAAGATTTAGGGGAACACCCAGGAATGAGCAGGCAGTGGGTTTAAAAGCAGAGCTGCATTTTCCCAAGTGATGCAGCATTAAATCCTGGAAATCCGTGCCAGATGAGTCTCAGTAAAGATGAATGTTGAGACCACTAATATTCAGGGGGTTGCTCTGCTGCTGGCTGTTAAACACAATACTCTGGATGCACACTCTGGCAGAGGAAACTTTACATTAAACAGCATCAAAGCAGGAGGCAGTATGTTTTATACTCTCCCTTAAATGGCTTCTATACCCAATTACGAGACAGTGCACTGGGCAGCTCGATCTTTGGTTGTGCTCACTGTAACATCTATTGTGTTCCTGTGTTATGTTCAAAAAGAGGCACCTCCTCTATAGCTCATGACAAGTGAAACCAGCATATAAGGACTTTTATCACTTGTGTTACACAGCCTGGGATTTTCAGCTATTGCTCTACAAACATGCTCTGCATGCTCAGCCCTCGAGGGATAAGGGTTAATTCGCCACCAACTGCATTCAACCAAGTTTTTAATCCATAAAAGCGCAGCATTAAAAAGAAGGTGTGAACTTAGAGCCAACTTAAACCTCCTTTTCACTTTGACCTTCTACAGCAGCATGTGAGAGGGCTTTCATGATTTCTGGGAGAAAACAGGTAGTTTGTAAAAACATTAGAGCAGCATACTGAAAGTCCAAACCCTGATGGACTATGATGTGAAATAACTTGTCTGATTCAGTAGTTTGCTCCATTTACACAGAAAAGGCTCAAACCAGACAAAGCATGAGTCTGCTTTGGCTCATTTCTTTAAATAAGCCCCCAGCTTTCACAAAAGGTTTGATTTCCTCCTTTTGAACTTGGCTTCAATGATGATTAAGCTCTCAAGGGGCTGCTATGCTTGTCAGGGATTGTTTTTTCTGATGGATACTACACAAACCCCACACACAAATTCACTTTTCCTGCCTTCCCTCTTCCATTTAAAAATGACAAGCAGATGAGATGTTAAGAGGAGAGAGTTTATCATTGTAACTGGACTATTCACACAAAATGCAAACATTTGCTTTATCTTTTGCCTAGTTAAAATTCTGGATTGCCTTTTAAAATATAACTAAATAGAGATATCTTAAATATAATAATTTAGTCATTATTTTTCAATTATTTGAAGAAGGTTGGATTTGGTTCGGTTTTGTTGATTTTTTTGGTTTGATTTTTCCTGTGGGGTTTCCATGTTTATCCTCAGAAATAACACACTATTCCTGAGGATTACCTGTGGTCAGGTTTGGGATCCTGAAGCAAGGGCCTAATTCTGCTCTTGCTCATTTGGAGTAATGCCATTAAAAGCTCTGTGTCTGACTGATGTAACTGAGGAGATCCACAGTCCACAGACACACTTTCAAAAGACTATTTTGATTAATTCCGGATGAGAACAGAGCTTCCTGGGAGGGATTTTCTGCTCTGTGGGTTTCTCTGCCCACACCAACACTGAGTGCTCTTCTGACTTGAGAACTGCTTCTTCCTTCCTCGACTGTTCTCCAATGTGAATCTGAAAGTCGTGCATGGACAGACTCCAGATTTGAAACTCACACAGCCCTCCATGCCAGAACCACCAGAGCCTCAGGGAATGCAACAAACACAACTCATGAGAACAGCCAGATGACAGCTTATTAATACACCCTGAATGTTTTCTGCTTGTAGAGAAAACTTGCACTGCCAACACTGGGAGCTAACGTGATTCTCCAAGAGAAAATCTCCCAGTTGTTACAGGCAAGATGTAGATATCAGTTGCACCAAGGGTTAACTGGACTGCAGAGCAGAATGCAAGGAGAAAGGAACGTGGAGTAAGATGAAAGGCAAAAGAAAGCAGAATTCCCATCCTTCTCATAGAATTAATCAGTGGCTTTTTTGCCATCTCCCAAACACAGGAGCATCCCCTCACTTTGGAGAAGTTTCCTTCCAAATCAATGACTGGCAGAGTGCAGACAGAGGCAGAGCTGCTGCTGACACCAGCAGGAGAATCAGAGGCACAGTCTTGAGGATGAGCCTGGGTAATTTAGGTACATCACAAAGGGCTCATTAATGCCCCCTGAAGCTCTCGGTGGGATGCAGCCCATTGATGTCGCTGGGGTGCCTTCCTCCAACTCCTCTCTCTCAGATTCTGCCATCATAAATCCTTCTGCCTAGTGCTTCCCTTTGTCCTTTCTGCTCCTTTCTCTCTTTCTTCTCCTTTTCTCTTTCCTTGCCTTTTGTTCCCTCCTTTAACAATTTTCAGTCAACCCCAGGGAGACAGTCCCACTCTTATTTGCTAAAATAACTGGTAGTTAAATGACTGACATTTAATGTGGTATCTTAGGCTTCAGCACTGCTCCACTGGGAGAAGATGCAGTGATGAGTGTGTGGGGAGAGGGAAGAATAGGATGTGGATCATGTTTCTGAGAGCTTTTTTTTTCTTTTTCAGGCTGTCTGTAGACTCCAGCAAACATAATTTCTGCTGAAGTGCTTATGGGGAACACTCTTCTGAGTGGGGGACAGGCAGGGGGCGTAGTTAAATGACTGACATTTAATGTGGTATCTTAGGCTTCAGCACTGCTCCACTGGGAGAAGATGCAGTGATGAGTGTGTGGGGAGAGGGAAGAATAGGATGTGGATCATGTTTCTGAGAGCTTTTTTTTTCTTTTTCAGGCTGTCTGTAGACTCCAGCAAACATAATTTCTGCTGAAGTGCTTATGGGGAACACTCTTCTGAGTGGGGGACAGGCAGGGGGCTGTCCATGACCTATCAAAAAAAAAAAAAAAAAACCCATAAAGCAGACTGGAGCTCTGCTACACTGGAAACCTCAAAAAGGAGCATGTTTTCCCTTTTTGATTACTTGCTTTCATGATTCCTTTGGAGTCAGTGCTGCAAAATGACACTGAACTGCATTGGCATTTCCAGAAGAACGCTCAGGACTGGAATGGCAGCACATGGAGCTGGTCAGGATTTGGGTGTTTTAACAGAGCTTGGACATCCCTGCAGCAGAAGTTCTCCTTCTACTGAAATCCAGAAATGTGCCATTATCCTGCTGCACCCCACACTCACTGGGTGCTCCACAGTCACCCCTGCAGGGGAGCCCAGCCCAAGCCAGAAAGTGATTTCTGCAAAAATGGTCAAATTCCCTGGTAGAATAATGTGCATGGAGGGAAAAAAATAAACAAAGAAAATGTACAAAAGGACCCAAAGTACAGCAGCTTTAAAAACTAATAGCAATGAAGGTGTAGGTCAAACTAAAGATGATGCACTGGTCTGTGTCTGTCCCAGGCTGAGGTGGGCTGAAGGACAGCACTTACAACATTATACCAACACCTCAGGGCTTTTTCTCCCCTCTCTGTGTAACTCTGCTGGGACCTCAGCACCTCATGGCATCCTTGCTGCTGCAACTTTCCTTTCAGCTCTCCTGCTCACAGGGGTGAACCCAGAGCAAGCTCTCCCCACAGAGAGGGGTGCGATGATGCCTTTGAAACACCTTTAGCAAAAGTAACCATCAGTGATTTGTTCTGTTCTGCTTTGGTTGGGAAACACAGATGGAGATTTGCACTCACACCTGAGAAACGCCCTCCCTCATCTGGGTGAGATTCTGCCGCCCAAAAGGTTCCTCCTCCCAGGAGGAAATGCTATCATCCACCTGCCACATAATGAACAGATGAACTATTTATTTGCCTTGTCATATCCCTTGGGAATTTCACATGATGGAGCCGTCCTGTGGGAGAGCTTTTCTAAGACAGCTGTTAAATTAAATATCTGAAAAGCAAAGGGAATTACTTTCTCTACCACCACCCTTGTAGTTTCCCCATTTAATTGCCCCCAGGTTTTTTTTCAGAATTTATAACAGGTAAGACAATCTTGGAAAATTGCAGCAATAACCCTTGTGTGTTATTATGACAAAGGTGTGAGGATCAAAATCATCAATGTAAAGAAATTTTGTATCTGATGGGAGATCAGCTCCCAAGATGCCATTTTGCTGAAATCTCCTGAGGAATCAATTTTCTGCCTACGCCTGTTCACCACACTGGAGAACCTCCTGTAACATCCCTGCATGCTAATGCACAGCATGAATGTGTAGTAAAACACATGTGCCATGCCTCTGCTGGGAACTGCTGGCACCCAGCAGGAAAAAAAACACCAAAAAAACCCACAAAGGAACATGCTACAGAAATTCCAGACAATATAGTTTTGCTTTCTTTTTCCAGTTCTCCAAAATGGAAAGTTTTCATTTTGCATCCCTTCCTCAAAAAAAAAAAAGTACCTAAGGGATCCCCATTTGGCTCGGAAGGAAACTATGGGTACATCCAAAGAATCACTTTGCAACACACTCAGGTTCTGACACAAATGTGGCAGAGAGCAGGGAATGTGCAATAGAGGGGACTGTGGGCATTTGTTTGGAAGCAAAGGGAACTGGGCGTTTTTCATGCTCACCAGGCAAAAGGTGTCCTGAAATCCTAAACAGCACTTAGGATTCTGCTTCTCCTCCACTCTGAGCCAGGCTCTTACACAGGCACAGCAAAGCCACCTGACTGAACCAGCAGCTCTGATTGTTAATAAATACCCAGTTGGTTTAACAGTGCTGATCAGCTGCACAGTGCAGTTATTTGCTGTCTTTTTGGGGCACAGTCTACTCAAGCCTCCAGGAGAGCTGGGCTGGGAACATTCTGTCAAAATGAAAACGGTCTCCCAGAACATAACCTGACTACAGAGCTAGCAACCCCCCAAATACTCTGAGACTACAGAACTGTAAAAAGTCACTGCTCCAGGACAGTCTCTGAATAATGCCCCTGACTTTTAATATGAAAGCTTTGTAATCAGAAAGCATTTCCCACATTTTATTTCTTTTGCTTTTCTCTGTGAAAACTTATATGTGAATCAATGTCCCCAAGATCTCTTCCTCTCTGGGTGCCTTTGGTACAAGGTGGACAGGTGAATATTCATACCTGTGCCATCTAGAAAAAGGTCATGGGAAAGGAAGGAAAGGGGCCAGAGAAATCCCATTTATTCCCCCTCCAGTTCATTTTATAGTCAGCCCTTGGTTGATTCATTCAACAGAAAAAGCCCAGAGGCAAGACAGCTCATCTCTCTGTGACTGAAAACACACTCCCAACCCAACTGGATCTTGGAGAACTTGGTTGTAGGTTGCTCTTGGATTATTCTGCAGGAGATTTTTTGGTGAGCATTCAGTTTGAAGTCTGTTACTCATCCCCTCAGCTCACGTCATGATGAAGTCCCTTGCAGAGAGAGCAGGACCCAGAAGTAAGCTGTTCAGCATCCTGGATGGTGCAATTTAATTTGGAAAATTGCCTTTCCTGCACTGGTGCTCAGCTGGAGCCCAGACACTAAACCCTGGCTCCCTGTGGAAACAGCCTGCCAGTCCCAATGCCACATGGCAAACACAGCTCTGCTCTGAGCTGGGAGCTCACAATGCCACCTCTATCCCACATGCAGATCTTTTCTGGAATAAAAACCACAAAAGAGGCCTGAGGTACAAGGATCTGTGGGGAAGACTGACACAAAGCCTTCAAAGGTAGTGAGAGAATAAGCTCCTTTGAATGGATCCCAGGAACCAAAGGACAGGCAGAGGTAGGTCATCCCCCCTTTCCTGCACAGGCAGCTTGGATTTGTGCTGCACAACAGTGCAGCCTTAAATATCCTAACCCAGAATCAAGCCTTGCCTGAGCTTTCAAAATGAGGCACAGGAGGCACCCAGGGGCCACAGAGGAATGAGGAACCTCTCTGAAATGAGCAGAAAGCACTGGGCAGCTAAAACACCCCTTCCACGGGGCAGGGCAGAGCTGCAGCTCTTTTTCTTGCAGGTTTAATTTTAAATACACTCAGTACTCAGGAAAGTGGTGGAATCAAAGTCACTGCAGCCTGGTAGACACCAGGATGGATCTTTCTGTCCAGCACCACCTCCTGGCTCTTTCCAAGACATTCCACAGGCAACTTTTGCACCCTCCTATCTCATATCCACAACTGCAGTTTCCAGCAATCCTGGCTGTGCCCTCCTGGCTGCTGCCCCTCCCTGTGCTGTCCCTTCATGAGCTGCCCCAAAACTGAGCCACACCAGGGATTTCCCTGGTCCCAAATCCATCAGACACTGAGTGTTCTGGGTTTCACTGCTCATGGAGCATTTTGAAATGCTAAATCAGACCAGCCAGAGTTGCAGGAATAAAAAAGCAAAGAATCCCAGAATCATTTTGGTTGCAAAAGCCCTCCCAGATCACCAAGTCCAAGCTGTGCTCCATCCCCTCCTTGTCCCCAGCCCAGAGCACTGAGTGCCACCTCCAGCCCTTCCTTGGGCACTGCAGGGATGGACATTCCAAACCCCCCTTTAGTTCCTGCCCCACCGGTGAGCCACCACCACTCACTCCTCAGTGTTCCTCTCCTTCTCTCCATCAGAAACTGCCCCCTTGGGATGGTGGGGCATCAGAAACTGCCTCCTTGGGACGGTGGGGCATCAGAAACTGCCTCCTTGGGATGGGAGGAATTTGGCTGCAGGGATTTTCACCCTGCAGGTTTGGATCTGCTTCACCCACAAGCAAACTCACCTCCCCAGAAACGGGAGACTGCTGTCCTCAGCCAAACTCCACCTCAGCCTTGTCAAGGGTTTGTTCTCCCTGACAGCCTCTAATCACCAGCTAGCCAGTTTACCCAGGGAAAAATTCTATCCTTTCTGCTAGAATTCATTTTTATGACACCTACCATAAGAGACTTAAAAAATTTAGGCATTAAAATGGTTTATAGAGGGTATTTTTATAATCCACTAAGCTGTTTTCCATTTCCACTGATATGACATCTCTCAGCCATAATTCATAAATGCCATCAGTTAACAGGCACAGAACCTTATCCTAAATTTCTCCTCTCATATGCTTTTCTCATTTAAACTTTCTGTTAAATCTTTGCTGTGCTGCTTAATCCAGAGAGATTTGGCCATAGCTGGGGGGGAAAAAAGTTTAAGTAGCTAATTAATGTCACTGGATTTGGGGCATCCTGTCAAGAGAAAATATAGAGGAAGCATGTCCTCAATAAATATTTTGAACATTTAAATAAAGCTAATGCCCCCACCTACACAGGAACCTCTAATATCCTTAGAAAATAAAAATTTTTATAGGCAATAAGTGGCTGTTTTCCCACACAGGGATGATAAGGACATTGCATCAGGTACATAGATTTCAGTGCCCCTGGCTGTCCCAACAGTAATTTTTGTCATTGATTGCATCTCAGAAGGGAGTCCCAGTGGGAAGCACCTGCTTGTGCCAGGGTCCATCCAACCTGGGGACATCCTGGGAAAAAGCATTTATTTGCAGCCCTCCCAGAACTCACTTCCTACTTTGATAAAACCACAGAAAAGCCTAGCAATAATTATAATTCTTGTGGTAGTTAGATATATTCTGCTTTTCTCTGCCAAGATCAGGCTGGAAAACTCCAGGTCTCGCCGCAATCACAGCTACTAAACCACAGCATGAAAAACAAAACGGAATATACATTCCTCCTTATTTGAAATGCCTCCATTGTATCTACACTGGGTCTGCTGGGAAATTTGAATATGGGTGGAGTTTGAAATTTGGGCTGCATGTAGTCATTTGGTTATGGAAATTCCTGCCTTGGAAGAGGTGAGCCTAAAAAAATTGAGATTTTTAAAATTTCTTTAGGGTGGGCATGAAGATATCTCCTTGATCTCCCTAGGCTAAGGATGGCTCATGGTCCACTCAGACTCCTTAAAGGCCTGATGGGTTTCCAGTCACAACCAGTTGAGCATTTTGGGTGGGAGAGAAGTGTCCCCAAACTGCCTTCTCTACATGGAGGGGAGAGGAAGCATGGAAGACACATGGAGACAACAAACCAAACCACTTGCCCCTAATGTTTCATCTAATGAAGTCCTAATCCTGGTGGGATAAGAGTTTTGGCTCAGATAAGCAGAGTATCCATGGCATTTAACCTTTTTTTTTTTCCTCCAAAGGAAGTTTCAAAAGAAAGAATATTCAATAGAAAGTTATTGATAATCTTTGGCCTTCAAGATCCAAAAGGGAAATTAAAGGTACATTGCTTGAGCTGAATGGAAAAGCTTCACCCACTGCAGTGCTGCCTGGTGCTGCACAAAAGTGAATTCAAGAGAAGCCATCCTCCCCTGTGCCAGGGGCAGTGATAAATGCGCCTCTCTCAATCTCCTCCCACTGGGAGATTAAACTCTTCCCTGTGGGCAGTAGGGGAAGAAGCAGAGCTGGTTCACATCCTCCTCTCCCCAGATGCCTTGTCCCTGTCCCTGTCCCTGTCCCTGTCCCTGTCCCTGTCCCAGCCCTGCCAAGCTGCCAGAGCCACATGTGGTGAGGAAGATGAGGACAGAGACAAGCAGGTGATTCATGCTCGTGCTGTTATCCCTTGGGAGTGGAGATGAATGAGCCCACACTCAACGTGAAGGACATTTCCCTGCTGTCACCACAGCCAAGGGAGAGCAGGTGCTGACAAATAAGGACTGTGGCCACTCAGTGTGGCCCCTTGGCACTTCCACTTCGCTGCTCCATGAAGAGTCTGCTTGGGGAAAATCATTCCCAAGGATGCTGCATGCAGAGGCAGTCTCTGCTCACCCACTCAGAGCACCTGTGTGGCCTTTACCCATATGCTGTGCCTGGCACTGCCAGCAGAAGAGGGAACAGGAGTGGTTCCCCCACCACCTCCCAGACATCACAGGCTGCTGCTCATGTGCCAGCAGACATGGGAGAGCTCTGGGTGTGCACCAGACAGCCATCCCCACCTGCCAAGGATCTGGGGACCTACACAAAGAGACATCAGATTCATTAGCAAGAGGAGGAATTATAAATATGAGCCTAAGCTAATGAGGCCAGTGTGGGTCTGAACAGAAATTCAAAGCTGTGTCCTCTCCTACAGGCAAGTGCTTACTCAGGTCTCCCCACTTATTTATCAACACTGGCAGGCACAGAAAGCACACCCTGCCTTCTGAGCATCCAGAATTTCCCAGCAGAACCAGAAGGAATCCAGGTATTCTCATGGTGCCTTTGGTGTGCCTCGTTAATGTCGCTGTCGAGTCTCACTGAGGGAAAAAAACCAACAAAACAAACAACCCAAATACTGGACAACAGGATGGGACAGTATCCCAAATCCCCTTAAAATAGAACTTCTCCCTAAAGCCACCCCTCACAGGCAGTCTCACACACAGGAGGCAGAGCTGAGGGCTCAAAGGCACAGGTAGGTCACTTGAGGCTGGAAGTCAAAGTCTCCCTCAACTTCACGGCATGTCTGAGAAGTGATTAGCCTTTCACTCTTTGCAGAAGAGCTGACACTGTCCAAAGCATCAGGCCCTGCTCCCTTGGGAGCTCAGACTTTGTCCTTTTGTGTGCTGGAGCCTGCAGGAGCTGCAGAGCCCCACGGTGAGAGGGATCAGAGCAGACATCTCACTGCTGGCCTCAGCTGCTGCCTGGATGGGATGAACTGCAACAAATGTTCATTTAAAGAGCATGTTAGAGGCTGCCCTAATGCAATTGCCACGAGCCTTCAGCTCTCATTTATTGTCTGTGCCTGATTCTACCACCTGCCTAAAACTCAATACACCCTCTTCAGGATTTTTATTTTTTTTTAACCGTTGATGTCTTAGTGTATCCCCTTGCTTATTTTATTTTCCTCTCACTTCTTGAGGAAAGAAATTACACAAAGAAGGCATTAGAGCTCCTCAGCCATCTCATAACTCTGACAAAACAAAAAACAAGGTGCAAGACTGATGCCAAATAATCCCAAAATCTCTCTCTGGGAGAGACAAGGATTTGGGGAAGGGGGTGCCACATGAAATATCCCACAGCACTGTGACAAACCAAGGCAGAGAGGAGGAGCTGAGTGCACCCTCCAGGACAGGTCTCTGGCTGCAGGGACTTGTTTGGGGCTCCAGGGTGGCCCCACAGGCACTGTGCAGCACCAGACTTTGGGGAAGCACATGGGATGACATGGCAGAGGAAGCAGCTCTGTGCTGAAGCAGCAGGAAATCCAGGCCAGGCACAGCAGGTGCTGCCTGTGGGTGGGATATTGTGCATGGCAGACTCAGCCTGCCTGGAGCTGCAGAATAATCCAGAGAGGGGCTCCATACAAAGGGGCTGGACCAGCCTCTTCACCTTCCCTGCATCAGTATTTTGGGCAAAATACTCTATTCTCATGGAGAGAGAGAAGCAAAGGAGAAGTAGGAGAGAAGCACCTCCCAAGCAATTTTTCAGAGCAGGGATGCTCCAACTTCTCAGAGTAAAGAGTGCTCTGCTGCTGAACATCCTTCTCCCCTCTTCCTGAAGCTGGGAAAAAGAAATCTTAGTGAGGAAGTGAGGAAGAAATGTCTTCCCAAAAATGGACTCATTACTGGGTTCCAGGTGCCAACTCTTAAAGCAAATTCCTTCAGTCTCACACAGCGTCTTTAAGAAATGATAGATTGCACTGGCTCAGAAGAAACCCTCTGCCCCCTGATAATAAATGAGTTGTTAGCAGAAGTAGCAGGCTCCCAGATCCATTTGTGATCCAAAGGGCTCACAGATGCTTCCCATTTCTGCAATGCCAAAACCACAGAACACCAGAGAGCGAGGGATGGGAAGGAGCCTCCTGCTCCTGTCTGCCTGCTGCTCTCCAGGGGCTAAAGGGAGACTCTCAAGTGCAAGTTCCCTTTGATGGAGTCTTTTTTTTAATGTAAATTTGATGCTGTTGAAAGTGGAGAATTTGCTATATTGCCTGCAGGCAAGGATGGCTAGGGGAAAAACCTCACCCCTATGTGCTGCACCTCGTGTGCTCTGGACATGAATCATCCTATGGCACAGGCACCCCTTGTCCTACAGCCACACACCTCATCCCTCTGCACAGCTGGGACAACACACCTTGGATGAGAAAAACACACCTTGGATGAGATAAAGACACCTTGGATGAGACAAACACACTTTGGATGAGACAAACACACCTTGGATGAGAAAAACACACCTTGGATGAGATAAACACACCTTGCATGACACAAACACCTTCTCCAAAGGCTCCCCTGGTCCCACCTAGGGATGCTGCTGCACCTGAATGTCTTGGCCCCAATTCCCTCCATCCCCAGCCTCCACAACACTGCTCTAGATTTCACTCCACAGTCCTGGGGATAATTTTTTTTCACCCCCTGTTTGTTTTTAAAGTTGCTAGTTTGGATTCACACTTTTGCTGTCTGTCCTGAGACAGGCTTGAAGCAGGAAACCTGAATGCACATTGTTCTGCAACTCCTCTGAGATTGCTGCCAAATGGCAATTAGAAATCGTGACAGATTGGGATGGGATTCAGAATTCCCAAGATTTTCAGGTGTGTTTTGATCTAGAGCTCTGGGTCTGATTTGTCTCAGCTGCTACAGATGCCTCTATAGAAATTACTCTCTTTTTAAATTATTTTTTTTATGGGCCAAGCAATGGGCTTTTTTCCTTTCCCACAAGATTGTTAGCTCCAGTGCTGTATAAGGGTTAACTGTGGTCATCCCATTTGAGTTAGGGGGAGTTGCTCAGTCAAATCCCTGGGTGCTGTTTTGGAAATGCCACAGCATCTGCAGGCATTCCTCCCCTGATGACACCAACCCCGTGGCTCCCCAGTCCTAGGAACAGGCACTATCAGCCAGGAGTGCATCAACGGGAAGAGGGAGAAAGAGAGCTGCATAAAGACTGCAAAAGAGCTGTTAGAGCACTGCAAACACTCCTGCCAGCAGCAAGCCCAGGAAAAGTGAGAAACAGAAGGGGCCAAGAGGATAAAAGCACCTGACAGGACAATGCCAGGCCCCTGCCCTTGGGGGGCCACTGCAGTGCGGTACCAAAATCCAGAAGGAGAACCCGAACAGAGCAGTTTCTGTGCCATGAACATCTGTTTTCTTCACTTCTCAGCAATTCATCAGAATGGCACAACTGCAAAGAGCCTGTTTGCAATGTGCTGCCTGCTTTTATCAAAGCCTTTACAGGCTGCTCACAGAGAGAGCAGCAAAGTGTTTGATACTGCTGAGATGTCACCTTCAGCAGAGTATTGAGGAATTAGCAGAAGAGTACAATGCAGCTGCAGATGCTTTGGGTTAGGATTCAGCTCACCTGCCTCCTAAAGTCTCATGCTAAACTCAGCCAAGATCAACACAGCTCTGTTGCTTTACCTGGTACCTCACAGAGGAAGGAAAAGTTCAACCAGGGGACATGTGGGCACAGGTGAGGACTCACTCTGATGGGCTAAATATTCTCAAACAAAGAAGAGAAGTTTGGGAATGGCCACTGAGAGCTGCTGCCTGAGTTGCTGAGTGTTGGTACTTCCAACACAGTGTGACTGCTAGGCCCCATAAAACTGTGATGATGCTTGAGTGAGAGTTTCCTCTTCCACAGAACAAGCCTGTACCCCAAAGTAGTGCTTGTTTCTCCAGAACAAGAAATGGTGTGGGCTGCTTGGGGAAGGGCTCATCCCTGAAGGTGTGTGGTTGCTCTGGAAGCAGGGATGGAAATGCAGGAGCTGTCTCATGTCCCACCTGAGGGCTGCACAGTGAATTCTCTGTGCTCCAAGCATCAGCACATGGACATGGGCATGCCTGGGAGCACAAGATTTTCCAGTCTGTGTGTGGCTGGGGGTGGGTGACCTCCTGCAGGCCCTGGGACTGCTCAGGGCTCTGTGGGTTCAGGAGAGGTGCTGGGATCTGCTCCCCCCGAGGTCTCTGAGAGTCTGGCACTCAAGGCTGCTAAGGTGGAGGATGTTATGGCGTAGATGACTCAATGTTAGAAATCTGCCTGACTTCATCCACACATTTCTTGCAGGTTCCCAAACAAATGATGACTCTTAATGCCTGCCAGCCAGGGCTAATCGAGGTCCCAGACTCTGGGACCTGAGGAGATCTGTTCCCTGACAGTGCAGGAGAGGCTCCACTCCCTCACAGAGGCTCCACTCTCCCCACAGCCTCTGCCTTTGCTGTCCCCACAGGACAGGAGCACAGGGACACCCAGATTGCCATCCCCACACCTTGAAGCTGCAGACAGTGGCTTTTGGCACAGCCATAATGAGCTGAGCAGGATACCCCAGAATGCAGACAGGCTGGAAGACTGAATTAATTCTGATTAAATCCATGAAATGCACTCAGATCTGCCTTTGCAGGGGACAGGCTGGGGACAGCTGCTGTGCCTGGCTGTTTTTCTGGGACAGTGAGCTGGGCACAGCACTGCTGCTGGGGCTGCACTGCTCCCTGCCTCCTCCTCACTGCAACAGCCCCCTCTCCTCACCCCTTCCCCCACTGCAGCCTGTGTGGTTTGGCTTGCTATTACTTCCTTTGGTAGTTCATTAAAGACATTAATCACCTTCTGCACCAAGACATTTCTCCTGAACTCCCTGCAGGCCAGGCCTCTTTCTCTGCTGGCTGCTCAGCCCTTGCAGGCACAGTGCTGGTGGCTCAGACCTGCCCTCGTTTCCCTGCTGACCTGGGGTCATCCCAAGCCTCCCCTGCCATGCATGCTGTGACAAGAGCCTCCTTTCCAGCTCACCTTCACCCCACTGTGGTCTGCATCCCAGCATTTGTCTCCCTTTTCCCTGGCCAAACACTCCCAACACATGACTACCATACATCACCCGCAGGAAGGTGGAGGACAGGAGGAACCCGAGCTGTGGTGCTGACCAAACAGGAGACACCATTAGCTCCAGTTCAGATTTGAGCAGAAGGAGGCAGAGCCCTCAGAAAGAAAAACCTCCCCTTGCTTAGCTAAGGGCTGAAAAGAGAGACAAGGGAGAACTCCACCTATTGCACATCCACAGCCCCTGCAGAGCTGCTGCCTCACCCCGTTCCCACGTCAGGTCTCCTACTCCAGGGTTTCTTCACCCTCTGTCCCTGGGTGCTCTCTGTTGGACTTTGCTTGCCTGTGCTTTCCTCACAAGCTCCCAGGCCTGCTGGTGATTTTTTCTGCTGTTTACCTGCCAGAATAGCAGTGCTGTCCTCCCTCTATGGGATGGCACTGAATGGGATGTGGGTGCTGTGTGGAAGGAAAGCCAACAAGGCTGGGGCACTCAGGGGATGCTGGCAGCCCAGCAGGAGAAAAACCACGTCTGAATCTGTGTAATCACTGATGTCTTTTGCTTGTTGAAGCACACTGCTAGCAAAGATCAAAGCAAAGTGTTTGGGAGGGTGGGGAGGTGGGAAATAGCCCGTGATTTCATGTGAGATTCTTCCGCATTCTGCATCCAGATTACTTACAGAGGTTTCTGTATCTCTCCTCTGACCCTCCAGCCCTCAACCTTTCATCTCCCTCCCACTTCATCTCCATTAGCATGGTGGCGGGATCTCACTTACAAAATCAAAGCCAAGACTCCTATAGCATATAGAGAAATGCAGACACATATGCCACATCCACACGAGAATCCTGCCATCAGTACAACTCAATCTTAGACATCAGTTGTTTTCTTTTGCACTCCTCCACTCTGTCAAAAACAAATAAAATCAAGGAATGAAAAGACCCTCTTAAAGAAGCCAAGATATGGCAATTTTTAGCTGTCACTCACTTCTTCACTGCCTCTCACTGCTGCTTCCTCAAGGGGTCACTCAGTCTGGCGAAGCATAAGCACAATCTGAATTGCAACCCTGGGTGAGGATTGGCAGCGTTTGGTTTGCAGGCAACAGGGAAAATAACTGATCTACATGAAAAAAAGAATCAACAGTTCAGGAGGCCTTTGTCTTTTTGTGTTGTTTTTTTTCTGGGGGTGTTTTTCTTAAGAGTGCCCCAGAGGGGACAAGTGGGTGGCTGCTAAAAGGGCAGTGTGAGAAAATCAGCTGGAAGCTCGTTACTGTTTAAGCTAATGAGCAAACACTTCAGCAGGTGAGCAGGGAGCAGTTTCTGCTGGATACCACGCTGTTATTGCCCCAGTAATCCACTACCATTTTGAAATATTTTTTTGCTGGAATGATGGTGGGTTGCAAATGGCTTGGTTTGGATCCCCTTCTGCACCTTGCCTAACTCCTGACTTCCTCAGGTGTTACCAAAGAATTCCACATGGAACTCTTCACTGCAAAAAACAGTGCTCTGTTTCATTTCTACACAACTAAAATAAGAGAAATAAAACCTCTCTTTAAAGGAATGCAGTTGAAATAAATGCATCTTTGTCTTCAGACTCGTGTTAATACCGCACCCCTGAGAATTTGGATCTTCAGAATATTAAAGTCTCCCTGACTTATTGCTTCTTTAAGGAGCATGTTTGTTTTGTGTTTGCTCTGAGATCCACGTGTTACTGAAGCTAACTGGGACCTTTTCCATTTCTGGTGGCAGAGAGCTGCTGCCTTTGGGCCCTAACCCTATTAAAGGAAATGTAAATGTATATATCTAAAATTCCCACCAGTTTTGGAAATGAACAGCACACTTCCCCACGCTGCAATCCTTGTAGTCACATGAAGATTTCCACTCTCACCTTGCTAATAATGCCAAAAAATAAAGCCTGTCTGCTTCTGGCCTAGTAGAATCCCTATCACATGAAAAGTCTTTATTTTTAGAGAAGAAAAGATGAGCTGTGAGTGGAAGCTGTGACTGTCACACAATGGACAGGTCTGGCCTGTGCTGCTCACTGTTTCTCAAATCCCTCTTCTGCCTACTGCAGAGCCCAGATTTTACTTCTTCACTCTCTTTTCTGCTTGTCACCAGTGCTGGGATCCTTTCCAGATGAGCAGATAGATTTGCAGGTGTGAAATTCCCCTTATTCCTCCCTCTGATTTTTCCTTATGGCGTCATATCTGCTTTTCTCCCCAGGCAACTCTCCCACCACCCGGGACAAAAAAAATTAAATACGCAAAAAAATAGTCATGCAAAGAAGAAGTGTCCCCATGGCCTTTGAAGAGATGGACACACCAGACTGGGGGACACTTTTCCTGAGGTGCCAGCCTCTCACAGGGCTGCCAAGAGACAAGGGGAGCCCCATCAGTTCCCTGCAGATGGAATTGGCCCACATGTACCCAAACCCCTCCATGCCCAGATCCCTGGAGGCAGACAGACAACCTGCCCTGTCCTGGCAGCCACAGCTGAGGGAATGGCTCAGCAGTCATGTTCTAAATGCTTTTCCTTCTTGGGGAAGTCATACTGGACAAGCTCCTGCCTTCTGCACTGGTGGCTGTGACCGCTGAGCACCCAGCACCCACGCCAGGGTCCTGCTGGGACACAGGGGGCCAATGTCACCTCCAGGACCTGCTCCCTCCTGTTTGGCAGGATTTCACCCATCAGCACACTCCAAGCTGCTGGCATCTCACTGAACAAACACACACTTACTAGAAAGCTACAGCCCATCCCTGCCCAAAACTGAGCAACCTTAACCTGAGGTTGATCTAACGTGAATTGATGCTCTGTGATTCATCTGTCTGCATCACATCTTTTCCTGTTACATAATCCAAGGAGATGTATCTCCTTGTAGTACCTGTGTTGTATTAATCAGACTGCATCTGATCATTAAATCTGTGTTTCTGTTGGCTTAACTCACATTAAATAGTCATAGCAAACATCCTGAGCTCTGCAGGGAAAAAAAAAATCCCAGAGCACTTACATGAGATTTCTGACACTGTGAAAATAGAAACAAGTTTAGCAACAAACATCACAACTGTTACAGGGCTGGGCTTATTTAGACTGTGGAAACTTAATTATAAAAATTGCATTCTAACTGATTACTGCTGGAATAATTACAGCAACACCTTTACAAGAAATGGTGACCATCATATGTTTGTCAACAAAGAGGCTTCCTTTAAATTCAATACCCAATAATTGTTTAATTAAACCAAATTTAGTTCCTCATTTGAGAACATTCAAATGCTTCCCTAGTCCTTCCTATCTCTGAGAGGTAATTTAGGAGATAAAAAGCAATTTCTATAAATACTCTATCTATATATGTAAGTATCCAAGGAAAAGAAGAAAAAGAAAGACCTCATTTCATAGCTGATCTGGATGTAAGCTTGCTGGTATTGATAAGAACATAAGCACAGAGTGAGTGATCACTACAAATCCCTCTCTAATTGGTGCTTGGAGGCCTTAATAAAATATGAACAGAATCCAAACTACATGTTCATTTTCTAATTTGCAGAACAGATTCAACTGTTGATATTCTAGCAGCACTCACAGCATACACTCAGAATGAGGACCCCACAGTAACTGTATCTGTGCATACAGGGAAGGAGAGGGATAAATAATTCATTGTTTTTCAGCCTCTTTACAAGTTCTCTTGCAGCTGCAAAATCCTGTTGCTGTCCTGTGCAGACCCCTGTGTTTCAGGTGTGCAGCTCCTGAGTGTCCCTTGCCAGCAGCCCACCACCCAAGCACACGAAATCTGGTGGCAAAGCTGCAGGGCTCAGTGATGAACAGGGGTTATTTTAGTCACTGGTCATCCCTGCAAAGCAGCCTGAGTTTTGCAGGGGCAGATTTACCAAGCTGGTGACTCACCTTGTGTGGCAGCTGCTGACCCAGGGCAGGCTGCTGCTGAGCCATCCTCTTCTCAGGACAGCCAGAGCAGCCTCCACGCCTGCCTGGTGCTGCCAGCATCACCTGGGGACCTCAGCCAAAGGCTGAGAGCAGGAATCTCTGCACCACAAATTAAATAAAGCTATGGAGCTGTGGCTGAAACAACTCATACTCCCTGAGGAGCCGGGCTATGCACAGGAGGGGATGCGCATTGCACTGTGCACAGCTGGAGGCTGAGATGAAGAATAGGAGAAAACTATTGCCAGCACAGGTTGACTCAAGAAAGAAACCTCTCATTCCTTTGCTGTCAACAGCACACAGTGCTCCCATCCACTGTGGGCCTTCCAGGGACAGGAATTTGCAGATCTCTCTTAAGCTGCAAAGCTCCTGTGCCCTTGCATCTGGCACAGAGCATCCCCCTTCCCACCCCTCTGCATTCTGACCTGCAGCACCAACTCTCCTGTGCTGAGTCTGCCCTGAGAGCAGCCAGACATGGCAAAAAACAGCATGGTAGAGTTTGCTAGACTGTGTGGAGGGAATAAAGCTCTTTTCCAAACATGGATGGAGACAGAAGCTCTGAACATGTCTTTAAAGCTGACCAGAAGGGTTTTTGCTCTGCTACGTCACCAGGTAAACATTTCATCCTCACCACACCATCATTTTATCCTTTACAGTCACCTGGCACTGCTGTGTAATTCCGCTGAAGGAAGGACTCTCAATTCACCCTCCTTCCCTAAACAATTTCCTTGGCCTTTGAAGAAACAGCACAAAATTATAAAGCCTCCTAACCTTTAGTTAAGAACTCTCAGAGTGGCAGGTGTGTACTTTCATACGGGTAAGCCCCATCAGGCACCCAGCTGCAACCACGGAGCGTGTTCATTGCCAGCTATTCTGTGGGATGGAATGAATTCAGGAAGATATTTCAGTTATTGAAATGTGCCCGTGCCTCAGTGATGCAACAACATTAGCATCAACCCCACACATGAAACAGGAAGTCACCACACATCTCCACAACCTCTTCTTGCTTTCTTAATGATTATGGTTTTCCTAAAACCATCATCTCCTGGCGTGTTGCACACAGGGACCACAGGACCCGCATTGAGCTTTTCACCATCACTGTGTAACGATAAAAAGTCCACATGGAAAACACCAGAAATGTAAAAGTTATTGCTGGGCTGTCACAGTGACAGCCCAGCGACCACAGCAGCCTCTGGGCATTCTCCAGATTCCCCCCTTGGATGGGTGTCATTGTCATTGTCACCAATTCGGCGCGTCATTAGCAGCGCTGTCACCTGCGCAGGAGCTCCCGGTGTCACTGCACCCAGTGTCACTGTCACTGTCACACCACAGCTTGCTCATCCCCAGCAGCTCCGTGCCATGCAGAAGTGAGCAGTGCCACAGCCGATGCCCAGGCACATTTTGCACACGATTTCCTCAGCCAGGCTGCTGTCACTGTGCTGAACCTCATCCCCACCCCGCAGCCTGCCCAACCAGGGCTTTGCTCCTGCTGTCAGCACTGATTCTTAATATCTGCTCTGTGCTTTGAAGGATGCTGCTTCAGACACTTGCCATAAGGAGTACATTTAGCTGGATCCCAGCACACAGCAGGATGTGCAGTGGAGCTGGGACCTTGCTCAGATGTCCTGCTGGAGACCCCCACAGGTGAGGCTTCAGGTTCATGGGGTCCAAACAGCCTTGAGTAAACTGTCACAGAGGCAGGCAATGCCAATGGCAAGGAAATGCTGTGTTCTCCATCTCCATGGGAACAAAACCTGGTACTTTTAACTGGTAGCACGGCCAGTCTTTCCTCAGAAGATAAAGACCACTGTGTGGGCAGGGTTTTTATTCTCTCTAAATAAACAGATCTTTCTGCTGATATCTAGTCTTGGCAGCCAGGCAAGGAATTACCTGGAAGATGAAGAATGAGCTAATTCCTGACAAAAGTTTCGCTTCAGGTCTGGAGTACTAAAATCAGGTCTCCTAATGGCCTCTTTTCTTTAGGTTGGGGTTTTTTTTTCACCCCTAGGGTACATGGAATGACACCTTCTTTTGTGCTTACAAAACAAATGGTGCCTTCCATAGTCTGGAGGAACTTAGGAAGTTTTTAATTATAAGAAAAGCAAAACGAGGACAAGTGAAGTTGGACTGTGCAGAGTGCTCTGCTGGTCTGATCTAGGACAATGTGCCCTACATAGAGCTCAAATATAACATCCTTTGGGAGGCTGCCTTGCTTCCATTCAGCTTTTGTGAGACCACCCCTGCCCCCGCAGCACTAATGACAGGTTCCTGAAGCATAACTGGTGTCATGGTCTTGCCATCAAAGCTGTAAACAAAACCATTAGTGGCAGGCATGGAGAGGGAGGGAAAGCCATGTGCAGATGGAGAATTTATCTGAGTGGTATTCTTGCAGTTTCTGCTTTCTTCCTGCTATCAGCTCTGAAATAGCTCATCCTCAGCCACAGTCAGCAACTCTACCCCAGGTGGGTGACGTTTTCCCTTGATAGATACAAGGTCTGGCTTTTTCCTTCTATTTTGTCTGATTTTCCTGCCAAGAAAGTGCCATTGAATAGAGCTGAAATAGTTGCTCTTCCTTGATGGAAACCTTGTAGTTGGCAAATAGAGGGATATTAAAGAAAATAGAAAATCTTTAGATATGCCATTAGATACTGCAAAGAAAGTGTGGCCAAATTGTTACTTCTCTCTCCTATACCATACTGGGCAGGAAATTCCTGAAATCTTGTATTTGCAAACCCTCCAACAGAAAATATCACAACTTTTTTTCAAAAAGCCTCATTAATTCTCCTGCTGGCTCTTTCTTCCAGGAGATCCCTTCTGTGCATTTCTGAGCAGAGGGAACAGTTTGTGTTCACCTCTATCCCACACAACTAAACTGCAGCAGGGGGGATGTTTCACTGACTCAAGAGGACACTACAGACGCCAGCCAACAATAATCCAACGGGCTCAGTAAAGGGAAGGCTCCCTCCAGCCTCTCCTGACACCCCCCAAACACACACACACAGGTTCAGGGAGTGTCAGCAGCAGTGTCTGACACCAGGTCAAACCACAGAATTCTCTGTGCATCACACCCTGCTGGCATGAGCCCCTCGCCCACAGCACTGCACCCTGTGCTCCAAGGAAAGCAAAGGCTGCCACAGCAACCACAGGGCTCTATTATGGGTTTAGTTTTCATTTGGTTTCCTTCTCCTGGTCTTGTTTGTTGCTGCTAACCTTGCCTTTATCTAGCAAAGCAGGGTTTTTTTCCCAATAATATCTTCTAATGAGAACAGTACAAGCAATGTGCTGTGCTTTAGCAGGATGCAGATACACCCTGAGATCAATTCCGTGGTGCAAACTCATTCTTTAATGTCTGCTTTTAGAGCCAATGAATGTATTTCTTGAATCTAGAACTCTCTTACCTCTCTGTCATTATTAGGCATGCCCTTATTGTGGATTTAGGCTCCACTTGCACCAAGCTGCTGGCTTCTGCTAGGTCTTTCTTAAATTACAAGGACAGATGGTTAAACTGGGGCTGAGGAAGAAGCTGTTCACACTAAACAGAGACTTCTGTGCACTCTGTGGGTGGAAAGGGGTGTCTTTGTTGTGCATCACAGCTATGGGAAATATGGGGATGAAATCTCAATGTAATGAGTTGGGCAGAGGTTAGAGAAACAAGAGGAAATGAAATGTTGGGAGGTTTATATCACTTTGGGTGCAATGGAAGGGGAAACACAAGACACGTTGGATAACTGCAGCACTACCTCACCCCTATTCCTTAGCACAAACCAAAACAACTCAGAAACCCTTTGTTTGTATGTTTGGGGTTTTCTTGCCTGGACCCTAAAGGTGAGCTGCACATTTGGTGCAAGATGTTCCGTATTTCAGACAGCCAACAAACCCAAGCCAGGAATAAAGAAGCCAAAGAGAGGCAGAGCAGAGTGAATGCTGGTACTTACAGGTGTATGTCATCTCAAAGCTGTCACTGATGTTCACAATGTCGATCTGGGGAAGGAGCTTGGGGGGTTCTGTGAGCTGAGACAATGCAAACCTGAAAGCTGCATGTTCCTGGGACTGTTGATTAGGAAACAACCCCCCTGGGGAGAAAAACAGAACCGTAAGAAGAAAGCTCTTAAGAACATTCATATTAGAAACATCATCAGTCCAACATATTCCTGAGAGCAGAGCCCACAGCACTGCAGCCCGGGGAGTGCTTCCAAACTCAGAAATCCTCCAGAAGGCAAGAGCCAAGGGTTCCGTGCCCACTGCGGACAGGTTGGGAGCACAAAACCTTCCCAACATGTCTGTTATGTAACCCCGGATCACATACAGGAGCCCTGCTGCATCCCCAGGCCAGGCAGCTCAGCATAGGGACAATCCATGGGGTGCAGCTCAATCTCCTCACCCCCACAACTTCAAGCATGAGGAATGGGAATTCTGTCATTATCACCTCAGTGCAAGAAAAACTAGATCCTTCCTTCCTCCCCTCACTTGGAATGAGGCTCAGTTCAAGCCCTGCTGAGGAGGAGAGCTTTCTACAGGAGGGCTGCAGGGGTCCCCCCACACTGTGGGACCCGGGGGTACGGGGCAGCCTGGCTGAGCCTGGGGACAGTGCAGTGACAGCCAGAGGGACACGGGACTGTGACCAAACAGCTGCTGCTGCTGCTGGAGGTTTTTTGCACAGAAAACCCCTGAATTTAACAGGTGACAGCGGCCAAACTCAAACTGGGCAGGAAACTTAAAGCTTGACCCTCAGAGGAATCAATCTATACAGAAGTACAGATAAGCCCAGAACCACAGAATGATACAAACAGGGCAGGAACTGGGACCGGGCTGGACCTAAGCTCAGAACATCTGCTTCCCCATGGATCTGGAGCAAAGTGCAGCGATAACCCAGCCCTAGGAAAAGTTTCCTGCTGCTCCCCCAGCAGGAACCTTGGCTTGCAGCAGATCCCTTCACAGCCTCCAGAGAGATGCTATTAAATTCCGCCAGTCTTGTAATCTATATGCATTTAAAGAAAGCACTGCTATTGGCATTTCAGGAGGAGGGAAACAAAGCACTTAGCAACAAGGGAGAATTAAAATAAAGCTGCAGAAAGTATCAATGCCCAAGACGACTTGAGGAAGAAACAAATAGGCAAGGACCTGCCATCAACGTCACTTTGCACATCTTTAGTAGAGGGGGCATCTCCTTGTGTGAAAAGGGCTATTTGTGCACCAATATCCCCCCACCTCCCCCGTTCCTCCCACCCCACAGCCTAATCACGGATATCGGAGGAATCAGATGCTCGTAGCCAAGTTGCGTTCGTTGAAAGGCAAAAAATCCGGGATCTTGCACAAATTTGGGGTAAAGGGGAGACAGGAAGGGAGGGAGACAAGGATGCAGCATCAACAGCAATAAAAGCACTGATTGTGCAGCTGGACTCAGGCAGGAGTTGCCTGAACTTGGTGGATTAGCAATTGATTGGCATTGTAAAGAGAAGGGAGGCGGGAAAGAAAACCGGCATGCAAGGGAAGGGAATTTGGGGCTAGGCTACAAACGATCACCAATAAAGATCAATGGGAGAGTAATAATTAACGCGGGCAAGGAGGGAGAGGAGCACGGAGAAGTTACAGGAAGGGAGGAAGGAATCAAACAGGCACTGCTGGTGTGCAGGGGAAGCAAGTGGCATGAAATGGAAAGAGACTTCAATGCAAGACCTTCTTCCAATAGCTCTGCCCTTATTCTTTAGCAATAACAACAAGAGAGCGTCTGTTTGTTACCTCCCGTCCCAGTTACCTACAGATGAGAGCATCCTCACCAAAATGTATCATGCAACCGCCGATTTTGCAAATGCAGCAACACACAATGGCAGCCTAGGCATTTCTCAGGGCAAGAAACAGATATTTTTTTCATACTTCCTCCATTTCGGAGGCACTTTTCTCCCTCTGTGCAGGTGTGTGTGTATGTGTGTGTGTGTGTGTAGGCATTTATTCCCAATCTACCCCTCCCCCAAATCCAAATGGATCCATCTCTGCTCCGGCAAAGCTGGTACCAACGCACACATCCAGCCCTCGCAGTTCAGCCCCTGGCTCTCTCTCACACACATACACACACATTGTGCCTCTGCAAGCACACGACCGGGTCAGTTTTTACCCCCACCACCCCCTCTCCACCCCTACCCGCTCGTCAGGGACCATCACCCCCAGCCCCGCACTCACCTATCTGGATATTGTTGGGGAAATTGGCCCCTAACACCGCCCCTAGGAAACTGGTGCAGAAGAAGGCAAAAATGTGCTGCATATTCCCTTTTGCATTGGCGAAAAAGAAGCCCAGTTCCAAGCATAGATTTGATTTTTCCCCCGCTCTGCTCTCTTTAGCTGCCTCTCTCGCCTCCCCTCCGCTGCGCCTCCGGGATGCGCGTCTCCCCCGCTCCGGCTCCAGCGCTGAGACTGCCGCTGAGCAGCGCCTGGCAGCAGGATTAACTGAGCCCCGAGAGGAAGAAAGAGAGCCCGCTCCTCATCCACATCCCTCCCCCGCCACACACAGCGCACACGCACACGCACACGCCGGGCGCTTCCACCCAGCCCCTGCCCCTGCTGCCAGCTGCGGCTCCACAGCTGGAACCGCAGCCCCCCGAGCCCGCTCTGCCCCTGCCTCGCGTCTCTAAGGGCAATGCCCACCTGCCCCTAAATCCCAGCTTTGCCCCTCAACTTGTCTTGGCAGGAGCTCCGAGGAACCTGTGAATCAGTAGGTGGCAAACTCCTCTAGAGAAAGAGCGGAGCCGAGCCTGCCTGGGATCCATCGCTGCCCAACCTGGGCTCCAGGAGTTGGACCGGTCACTCTCCGGAGCCTGGCTCGTTAGGATAACAAAGAGGGTCCTGCAAATGTGCCTTGGAAGGAAGATTTTGGAGCAACAAATGAGAGATCCTGAAGGATTAAAAAAGGAATTCCCCCCCATCACCTTTCTCATTGATTTTTCCTGCCCGCTGTTAATGGATGAGGCTTTTCACCACTCCACTTGATGTGGAAGAATCTGAGTTCACCAGCACCATCAGACAGGACAGGCTTCTAAAATTAGGGGGTCTATCTTAGCCTGGACCATTTCAGAAGCTGTTTGATGGCAGTTCTAGCAAGGCTGGAGCTTATTTGACCATGGGCAGCTTTGCACAAAAACAAAAGGAAGAGAAAAATAAAGGTAGAACCAAGAAAACCCAGCTCCTAGGTACAACTTGTGATTTGGAAATATTTGAAGAACTGTGGTGAGCACAGAGCCATAGTCACCTCAGAAAGGGGAGAAAATTCATCCATTCTCCCCTGAAGTCCCAAACCAAACCAAACCAAACCAAACCAAACCAAACCAAACCAAACCAAACCAATCCAAACCAAACCAAACCAAACCAAACCAAACACCATCCATGCCAGAAGCCAGAAGCTGAAATCCCATGTCCAGGCCCAGATATCCTGCCCATGATGTTTCCAGCCTTGATATACACCAGGGGTCCATAGCAGAGAGGAAATAGAGCCAAAAAAGGAATGTTTGGGGCAGAATTAGAAAATACTCAGATGCTCTGTAGGGTCCCTTGCCCTTGTGCCCTCTCCCCATCTCCAAATGTGTGTGGCTAAACTGGAAGAACACCAAAGAGTGGTGACCAATGTTTAAAGGTCAAGAATTGCTCCTGCATAAGGACCAGCTGGATAGAGGAGCACCCTGCAGAGTGAGAAAACTGAAATGGGACATGACCAAACCTGCAAAATCTGCGGCAGCACAGAAATGTTCCCTGTTGGCCACAGCACCCAGGTGTGACATAACTTTATGGTGCAGGGATAACACTGCTCTTTATATCCTCAGGCCTTTGTTTAATCTCTGCAAATAAAGAGTTTGAGATATTTAATGTCTTCTTAGACAGTTTTATGGATTTCGCTGTGATTTCTATAGAGACAAAATGCTGAAACACCCACATAAAAGCCAGAGTTGGTGTGGGGTCTCAGAACTGCACTCTTACAGCTTTGCACCAGAGAGGAAATGCACTGATGCCCGGAACTTGGTGATCTCTTACAGGACAGAACATAGAGTTACACTGCAAAAAACAGAGCCCAGAAGGTTTGCACTTTCCTCATGGTGAGTGGTGAAATTCCTTTCTTAGATG
>NW_005054308.1:6887660-6888198 GCF_000277835.1 Geospiza fortis | reverse complement strand
AGTGGCTCTTGGTGCCAGGCTCACTAGAGAAGAAGTTCAAGCACTCAGGAATCAGATAAAGGTGGCCAAAGGATGCCCTGACCCTGTCTCACTGTCTGGGTGACCTTCAGCCCACAGTCACATTCAAGCACAAAAAAAATCCCCATCTGCTGTTGAGAGGAACACCTTCACTAGGCTTCCATTTCCCTCCCTGTATAATTTAAGCAATACTGATTTGAGGCTAAAATAACCCGCTGATAGGCTTTATGGAATCTTGCTTTCCATCCAGAATTTAATAGAAACAGCTGCATTTATAACCTGAAGAGAGTCACTGAAGGATAACCAATGCAACAGAAAGATGCCAGCACGTTTTGCAAACTCCCAAACAGCCTATCTGATAACAATAATAGTAACCATAACAATAAAATATTATAATAGCTTGCAGAAAGCTTGCACAGTCGCATTAATTAATAATGCTGCTTTTGTCTATAAACCTCTCAAAATGCAGGTGGCTTAACAAGGGGAACCTCACCACAGTGTAACAAGATAAGTAGTAATA
>NW_005054308.1:6885691-6887603 GCF_000277835.1 Geospiza fortis | reverse complement strand
TTATTCGGGGTTTGTTAGCATAAGGATGTTCAGAATTAACTCTAGGTGCTCTGAAGGTTCTTTAAGTCAACACAAAAGCAGTATAATGTCTGAACTTCTGGCTGAAAAACAAACTGAGTCTTGGGAAATAGATGAAACTCCTCAACTTCACAAGAGCAGTCACAACAGAAACACAGATCAGTCCACCAATCTTTTGAAAAAACACAAAAGAATTATCTTGATTCCTGTAAACAACTGAAGGAGGTTTTTTTTCTCCTTTCAGATTTCAGAAAACAATGAAAATCATGCAATACAGAATACAAGCATATTGTACAGAGCCATCTTAATCAGGAGCAACTGCAAATATCAGGGATGGAGTTTTGTTAGACCTGAATTTTGTCTCAGAGGGGTCTTAAGACATAAATGGGACAGGCAAGCAACTTGTGGTCAACAGGGAACATCCAACATGGTTTTGTGTGGTTAATTCATGCAAATTGTAAAAAATTAGGTAAATACCAGTAAAAAAAAAAAGGTTGTCAAATTCAAGAAATGTTCAAAAGGCATTTTGAAAGAGTGGAGTGTACCTGATTCACTTCATGTCTTTTCCAGACATGAGAATAAGAAAATTGCTGTGGCCAGAGCTGCTGATCCCCTTCTGTTCTGCCTGCAGCTGACCTTGCTGTACTGGGCAAGAACCTTTGTTCTCACCCAATTCTGCTCCAAGGTTTGGTTTGGAGCAAGAGGATTTTGGCTCTGAGAAGGGTGTCTGCTGCCCTCCTCTTTGCTGTGCATGGTGTCCACCCCAGCAGTGTGCTCTGCCCTCGCTATCAGAGCTTTTGTTTCCAGGATGGGAAATCAGTGCTTGTTGCAGCAGATATATTTCTGTACCAGAAGCCTTGAAAAAGCAAAGGACTCATTCACATGCAGAAGCCTCCAGCCTTGAAAAATGAGGAAATCAACAGAACTCGGCATCCGTCCGACCTCCCTGCAGAATTATTTCCCCCTGTGCCCACTGTGTTTTACATGATGCTCCTGAATGTCTTCAAAGAGGCTATTGAAACAACGATTTCCAAAATTCCTTTTATTTCCTAGCTGGACAATCTCTATAGGAGGCTTTTTATAAAGAGCAAAAATGTAATTATAGTGATTAATTTAAATAAACTCCAAACAATGCAGAATCTCATATGGTTTTCTCAGAGCCTTGGCATGAATGAATGCTGATGGAGTGACAACACATTTCTCTGCTTCCCTTGGTCACCTCAGTTTTGTTATTTTGGATAGTGTACCACTCAAGCAATGATTGTAGCACAGGCTCTCAGAGGAGAGACTCCAGAATTTGTACAGCAGGCATTTGCTTCAATCCCTAAATCTTGAAGGTATTATTTACACTGAAAACCAGCATTTACAAACTCTTCACCTGATAATTTTTGGTAGAATCTCCTTGACAAAAGCATCCTCAGCAATGTTTGGTATCAGGTAGAAAAATCTTCCCTCATCCTCAACGATTTAGGTCTGAAGTGTCCACAGACCCTCTCAGACACAGCAGCTGGAGCAGTCAAATGAAAAACTTTGCCACCACAGAAGCAACTCAGAGAAGTTAAGGGAAATATGAGCTTTTCTAGCGTGTTCTAAAGTGGGAAGATGTGGGACAGGAGCAACTCTTGAGATGATGACAGCCCCAAGCAGGTCCTGGCTGATGCCACACTTGTGGAGGATGATGTTTTAAGGTCACCAGATATTGTTTATTAATTTACTGATTCCTCCTGATGGGAGAAACACGATGTGAACAGAAACTGGGGAAAGTTGGCTTTTCCCACAAACTGTACAAAAATGTGCTTCTGTTGTCATGATGATTGGCCTATTACCATATTTATAAGAAATCCTTGCTTGATCTGGGATAATTAAGTAAGTAAATGGACTGGAAGATAAACCT
>NW_005054308.1:6878266-6885649 GCF_000277835.1 Geospiza fortis | reverse complement strand
GGGAGCTGTGCCTTGGCTGGGAGCAACCCTGGGCTGGATCAGTCTGGGGAGGGCTGGGGGCTGGATGGGGGGGTCTTTGACACCACGGGGCAGGTAGTGGAATAATCTCTAGATTCAGTCCAAGCTGAATATGCTACAAATTCAGATGTGCAACTCTGTTTTCTGAAGTTGTTTGCCCCACCATCCAGCTGACCTGTTGAGGGTGGGTTTGTGTCCAACAAATGGAGTTGCAGTGCTCGAGCAGAGGCTGTTCTGATAGACAGTGATGCAGCCAGTCCTGCACAATAAATATTGCACAGTAAATATCTCCACAAGCACTCATGAAAACACCTCAAATCTCTCTGTGACGAATCCCAGCTGACCCCTTTACTGACTCCCCGGAAAGGAAACTTTACCATCTGCAACCCCAAACCCACTCTCTTCCTCATGCATGGAAGGCTGCTAGCACACTTTTTTTTTCCCCCTCCTGGTGAATCGTTGATTTATAACTACTTATAGAATCTCTCAGTGCCCCAGTCTCAGTTTATGCTCTTTGCTGAGTCATAAACATAAATCAGAGATGTGGGTGGATCCCTGTTTGTTATTAAAGCACCTTATGTTTCTCTAATCCTCGCCAGAGGAAGCAGAAATTACTGGTAATACATTAAAGTTACAGTAGCTTGTTGGAGAATATAATATCTCCCCAGATTATTGCCACAGATTGGCTGTCATGTTATTTTCTCATTGAATGGAAGACCAAATAAATTATAAGTATTAAAAAAAATTGTTGAAAATATATGCTAGGAGATTATTGACTATTGAAAAGGCAGACACAGGGGATGCAATCTCAATTGGAGCTTCTGATTAGCAATAATTCAGTCAAATGTTCATATGCATGGTAAAGTTTTCTTTCACTCAAAGTTCCCAAAACATTGTGAATGCTCCAGATGAAGTCAAATAATGATAGAGGTGATTATACAGTTTAATATTGATGTACAAATCAACACTCATTTTTAATCCCTGGCATCAAACCCAAGATGTGCAGAAAACAAACGTGAAATGAGGAAGATAAAAGGATGCTGATTTAGGAAATTTAAAAAAAAACAAAAATCAACAAAAAATAACCAACAAACCAAAAAGCAGCAGCAGCAGCAGCAATTGCCACAATTCAAACAGCCATACAAAGATTCCATCATTGCCATCTGGCTCCAGGGCTCTCAGGCTGCTTTGCTAACAACAAGATAAACAAACATGTGGGCTGAGCTTTAGGGTGGCTGATCCTGGCCGTTCCAATAGGCAAAGGACTCAAAGTTTTGAACTGGAGTGTCTGAGTCAAGAAAAGAGGCATCAATTTCCAGTCCTTGCATCACATCCTACTGGAGCAGGCTGCCAGCTACCAGCTGGGAAGGGGGAAGTCTGTGCACAAAGGAGAAAACTTAAAAAATCACCAGAATTATCAGTGTCATTCTGTCATGAATTTCTGCAATCAATACAGATATTCATGTCACTTCTCTTCATTCTTTAATTTCTACCCATTCTCTATCTCACAGGGAAATGAGAATTTCGATGTTGGATCAAATCACACAAAATCCCACCCTAAGTGTCTCAGCCTTGCACACAGCTTGGTCTGCAGCACATTTGCAGTCTGTATGTATTAAATGGGTTGGATTTCACAAGGACAGGTAACTGATTGGAAACAGACACCTCTAAAAAGTCTACAGAGAGCTTTGCACATGTGCACCCTGCACAAATAGTCTGAACCCCTTCAAAATACTGCCAGAAGAAAACCTCATTGCAACACAAAATACCATTATGTAATTTTATGCGAAAAGTTGCCTAAATTCTTAAAGGATGTGAAAGCAAACTGTTACTGCAGGGGGAAGGGGATGCTGGGCAGCAGCTGCTGGTCCCCACAGTGCAGGGGGCTGGTGCAGGGGCACTGCCTTCTGCACACACCCACCAGCAGGGTCTCCAGCTCAGCCATCACTGTTGAGCTGCTCTGTCTGGACAAAGAGCTGTAAAGCTTAGTGGATGCATGAGGATCTGTAGGTTGCATATAATTTCTCCTCTTCATCCTTTAGACACCACAGGAATGGCAGAAAGCTAAGGATATAATCTGAAAAGAATGCAATTTCTAAAAAATCATCCCATTTTCCAGGCTGGAAGAGAGAAATAAAGGATGCAGGCCCTGTTACACCAAGTGTTTCTGGAGGTGTCCCATGTTAGGGACTTTCTGTACTCATCAAGGTTTTTGCCTGAGACTCTCTGTACATCACAGGCACAGATCAGTGCTGTGTTACAAACAAAAGGCCAGACTCCCTTTGTACTCCCAAGAACTGATCAAGACAGAAAGGACAGCACACAAACACCCTGTCACCTGGCACACCACAAAGTTTGCAACCCGTTGGAGCAACACCTACAGTAAGAGCAGGTGGGAATCAGAAGAGAGCAGATCATTAGTGAGAAAGGAAAAGAACAGAGCTGAGGAGCTTCAGTCACCAAAAAAAAAAAAAAAAAGAACAAAGAAGATTTTCTTTTCAGGAATATAAAGATACAGTAATTGCTTTAGAAATCTTATACATTTATGTGAATTTACTTTGGATGCAGCCTGGGACTATTGGGCAACTGCATTGAGTCATATTACTGGAGAAACCTGAGCTGTGCAGAAGCAGCACAATCAACCCACAGCATCCTGTCACCTTGCCCACAGAAAGCTTCAATCATCCTAATCAGCTATTAATGGCCAGTGATGGAAGAAAAAGAACATTTATCCCATCTGAGAGATTGGCAGGGGAATCAATTTGCCCGAGCTCACAGAACCCACAAGAGGGCTGGGACTGAAGCACGCTGTGCATCTCTGCCACAGGAACTGCAGGAAAGTCCCCAAGCATGGAAACCTCATGTTCTTGTCCCCTGCCCACGTCTCCTAGGAAAGCCCCCAAGAGCTCCTGCCATCTGTAGCAGCATGATGACAAGTGGTACACTGCCTAAAACGACACAGGGAACCACAGACATTTGGAAGGGATTCAGGTGAACATGGTGCTGCTTTGTGAAATGAATAATTTGCCAGTGATGGATTTGTGAGGCTCACTGCTAGCAAAGCTCTGGCTTCTTCTGGACACTGTGCAAACAGCCCTCGTGATGGAAAGGCAGGTTTCTATCTGCTTGGAGCTCACTCTAATTCCAGGGCTGAGGGTAAAAAGACAATGTGGAATGCAAAGACCTGGTGACCTAATTCATTAATTATGAGCTGCTTTCAGCTATTTGATTCTGCTTTGCTCTGTGCATCTCAGGGGCTCTTCCTACATACATCTCTCTTTTCCTCCTTCCTGCCAAGAAAGAGAAGCTATTTAGACTTCCTATCTAGTGTGATGATATCATATTTATTTATAAATGTTCATCCTTGAAATAAAAGGATGGGGATGATGGTGAGTGCTATGCATTTGAATTCCTGGCCCAGGCTTTGTGCTGCAGCCTCAGGAGTTTAGCTGGTCCTTGCTTCCAAGCCTTTCAGATGGTGAGCCACAGGTGCTGGGAGAGCCATCCCTTGCTGGCTGCATCCACAAAGCCATCCTGCCTCCTCCAGCTTTGCAATGGAGCATTTTCCCCCCAGAGTTGTGATTATGAAATGTCACCGTGGAAACAGTTGGAATATAATGTGCTTGCTTGCTTTCCCCCACCCTCCCTCCCCTCCCACCAACCTCCTCACTTTCTGAAGTTCTGTTTGCTGTGCAAGAAAAACCCTTTTTGTTCCCATTCTCCCCCCCTAAACCTGCAAAGAGGAGTGTGTGCACCTCAGAGTGACCCCCCCAAAATATCCCTCTTCATTAATAGCTCCTTGGTACCTTGCAGCAAGGCAAAACCTACCAAACTCAACTGGCTGTTCCTGCAGCTACCAGGACTTTCTGCCTTCCTCTGTCAAATCATGACTTCTGTAAAATGGCATTATAAAGAGGCTTTGAGCCAGTAGGATCCTGGTCTGCTGTTGCTAAAACCGTCAGTGCAAGAAAGCCTCTACAGCAGAGCATAATTCCCCATCACACACCTCTGCTGTCCCCTCTGCTCTGCTGTCCTGTTCCCATTAGTGCTATAATGAGCATACAACACACACACACACATCTTGGCTCTCTTTCTTGTGTCCCACCACCTAGAGGCAGGTCTTTAGATGATGAGTTCTTTGTGCTCTGCCTATGTTAATAAAGCACGGTTTCCCCCTAATCATGATTTCTTCCACGGTTCTCATCAGCATCACCAAAGGTCAGAGCTGTCCACCTGGGAGTGAAAAGGTCAGTTCACTTTGGATCTGACACGTGGTATCTCGTAGCTCCTGGAATATAATCAGCTCGCTTCATATTTATTTTGTGTGACTGCAGCACTATAAAAGAGCGGGGGCTGTTCCAGAGAAATCTTCAGTGTCTTGTCAGGAATGTGCAAGCAACCCCAAGGGAAAATATGAACTCAAGAGAGTGGTACTGAACAGACCTCCCTCCCTGGCAGAGAATGCGGGATTGGTTCTCAGAAATCACACTGGGGATTTAGATACCCATTGGTATTTGTTAGTTTTTATTTAGATGCCCACTGGTATTTGTTAATTTTAATTAATGGGAATTGCACATAAAAATCCCCCAGGCAGTTTTGATAATTTCAGGCAACAGGGCTTTGAGGAGTGCAGAGATGGACTCACTTGGAGGGAACCTGTCCCATGCACCAGTTATGAAAAATGCTCCGAAGACACTCTCCACAGTCAGGTGTATGTTTGCAATGAGACAGTGGGAGGAAATCCATAATTTTTCTAATTCAGGAGGAGCTTTGAGCTTCCACTGTGATGCTCATGCGCACATGGTTTCCCCAGGAGCTTTCCCCATGCTTGCACTGGCAGGCAGGTGACACTGTCAGGGGTGGGAAGGGGACACAAGAAGTGGCTTCTGCCCTGGACAGAAGGGAAGCCAGGCAGGAGCTCCCCTTGCTGCTGGCTTGGCTATCCCTGAAGGACAGCAAGGGACATGCCTGGAGGCTTCACCAGCTGGAGTTTATGACCTTGTCACCTCCTACAGGGCCCTTCAGGTAACTGTGACAGGTTCCTGGTGGCAGTGGCAAACCCAAGAGTCCTCTGAGGATGATGCTTTTCAGTACAAAGCGCAACTTCTATTTTTCCCCCTATGGCAGCTGACTTGTCAGCAGCATGGAAATGGGGATGCACCCTGTGAGCACAAAGCAGGTGTTTCCTGGTCCTCATGCAAGCCACAGCCTTCCCATGGCAGAGTGACCAGTCACTGCTGTCCCCAATACTGTCTCACCAGCAGCCCCATGCCCAGAGCAATGCAAGCTGGTCTGACAACCCTTCACCATAAGATTAGCTCAAGGAAAAGAAAAAAAAACAACAGGTCTTTTGGGTGGTCTGTACCTGAATCTGCAATCTGCACACACTTCTTCTGCTGCTTTGCTCCTTTAAGGATGATCCAGGAGCAGGCAAAGGAAATCCCTGAGACGAGCTAATGGACACCCCTCCTACGCTGGTCTCCAAATCAGCAATTCAAATTGGCAGCGTCTCGCATCAGAATTGTTAATTCTGCACCGAGCGACAGCCTCCCGTCACTCCCGGGCTCACCGGGTGCAGAAGAATCACACAGGCTCTCGATTTAAATACTGCTTCTATTTCTGCCCTGCTTTCAATTACCGGCCAGAGCAGCCGGATCCCTCACACCCCCTGGCCCTCCCCACTGATCCCTGCGCTGATCTGGGTCTGCAGTACAGCACCTTTCACCTCTCACACGGGGAGGTGCCTTTCCCCAGGGCAGCTCCAGGAGATGAGCACCTGGCCAAGATCCAGCTGTGCCCAAAGCCTCAGCATCCCCCCACACCCTCAGCATCCCCCACATCCTCAGCATCCCCCACACTCTCAGCATCCCCCACATCCTCAGCATGCCCCCATATCCAAGGCCAAATGCCAGCCTGCAGCCACCACAACATGTGCAGGTGGAGAAAACAACTCCAGTCCTTCCTCTTCTGGGCTGGGGCTGCAGGTGCCATGGGAAGAGCCAGAGTGCAAAGGTTCTCTGGCAGGGAACAGTGCTCACCCTCTCACCTGCTACTACACAGTCCCTGAAAGTTACCCAGTAAGCACAAAGCCATTTCCCCACAAAACATTTTCATGTGCTCAGTGCCCCTTTTGGAGAGAAATTCAGGACATTTGCTATTTAAACCCTAATTGGATTCAGATTTTTTTCTTTAACTGACTATGATGTTATGCTGTTCCCCCTTTCTAGACAATTCTCGTTCAATATCAAAGCAGAGTAGGTGATGAGGGAATCTGGCCCATTTTACCTGGGCACCAGTTAATTATCAGGCATTCAGACAAGGCTGTAACCTCAGGCAAGGTGAGGTAGGAGTGGGAGGCTCAGCTATGGCACTGCTGCCATCTCCTGATTTCCCACTCATACCTAAGCCTGTCCATCAACACAGGGCACCCCACTTGCTCCCCTCCACTTCCACCCACACTTTTCCTACTTCAAGAGGTGACTCAAGATATGGTATTAGTGTGTATTCACTGGCTAACCTCACTGACTTCAGCTTCCAGAAAATATTCTTTTGTATGTTGTTTCCCCCCCCATTTATTTATGATTTCCCCCATCAGATTATGAAGAGGAACATGTTGCAGAGCACAGAGAGTCCTGGGTTTGGTACAGACATCTGCATCCAAACAACTTGACAGTCCACAGAAAAAGGAGAGAAAGCACTTCAGACAGTCATGTGCACAAGGCCATGTACCAGCTCAGTGTGGAAAGGCACAAATCTGATTGTCTCCAACCTACAGTGCTGTCTTTTGCTCACAAGGGTCCTTTAAAACCACTTCAGGATACAATAAACAAACAAAAAGTGTAATATCTTATGAGTTTCCATTTGTACTGTGAGTGGGGGTAAAGTGCTGCAAGACCTAGGACATGGCTTTTGATATAGTTGGTAAAAGAATAAGGATGTCTTTGACAGCAAATTACAACCTTTCACTGAAAAATCCTCTCAGAAAATTGGTGTTTTCTGCTTGTCTGCATTTCAAAGAAATTAATTTTTTTTTCCTAGTGTTTCCTTTTCTATAGGAAAGGTTTGGAAATCTGAAAATCCCCCGGCTAAAAATGTTAAGAAAAGAAGGGTGGGGAGGGGTTCAGACAAAAATATTTCATTTCCATTTTTGAGTGAAAAGTAAAGAGCTTCTGCAGCACATCTACCACATGATCTTGCAGGCAGATTTGAGGTTCTCCATGAGATGCACAAACAGAACTGACATTATGGAGATCAGCACCAGCGTTTTCTCCTTCACCAGGCTTTGCTTAGTGCAGTGTTGTGGATTATAGCTTAAAAATGAAGTCTGTGCTGAAATTAAAAAAAAAAAAAGTTCTTGTTCCCAAA
>NW_005054308.1:6877389-6877957 GCF_000277835.1 Geospiza fortis | reverse complement strand
AAAGAGTGGTTTAGGCAGAAATGTGCAAGGCTAGATACACTTAGGGAGTGGGCATTACCTTGAAGGCATTTGTCAGAGTGGCAGGAGTGTGCTCACACCATTCCCATCCCTCCTCCCGTGACTGAAATCCACCCCAAGGAATTCCCACTCTGTGGTGAGCTGGGTGGTCAGGCTGCTCCCCACCATCCCCAGCACACACAGAGCACAGCAGCCTTTGTGGGGTGCAAGAAGCAGCATCCAAGTATTCCTGTAACCATGACAACGTTCAGAATCAAAAATACACACATTTCAACTCCTTGTAGTAAAAAGGAAATATCAATAAAGGATGGGAGCCACTTTCTGCACATTTCGGTGTTCCTCACAAGAAAGTCTTTGGGAATATCCTGGCTCTTTGGTATATGAAAATAAAGGAGGCAGAGTCCACATCCAGTACTGACTGCTTCAGGGTTGGTTACTCCTCTTCTCTTTTTTCTAGTTTCAATAAGGTATCTGAGTTTCTTTAGCTCCTTTGCATTTTAATGCTCATCTTAAAGCCTCAGATAGAAAAAGAAAAGGGGAAAAAACAACC
>NW_005054308.1:6857425-6877359 GCF_000277835.1 Geospiza fortis | reverse complement strand
CTGTGTGTGAGGAGTGACAGTCATTTTCCTGAGCACACAATGCCAGTGATTTGAACGTCAGCCCTGCAAGTGTGATTCCATGTGGGGATTCACTTTTTACATTCCCCAGCTGCAAAAGAAGTTGCACAGATCCATCGGTTTGCCACACTGATGCTAATAAACCCCTCCAAGTAGCTATGGCAACGAGGCTAATTAGAAATGGGCTAATGTTGGGGTTGATCTGTTCAAATTTCCCTAGTCTAGGCTGCAATGAGATGGTTAAAGGGTTAAAGGACTTGGAACTTCCAGGGGAAATATGAAAGAGAAGGGTCAGCTGCTGCTCCTTGCTAAATAGGACCTGAATATTTGAGTATTTACAGCAAATGTGCTGGCATGGCCTCTGGCTGGTTTGGAGTGCAGGAGTGCCAGAAGGGAGCTCTCCAGGCTGGGAGCTGATCCCAGCTCAGTTACCTGAGCAGAGCCAGAGCTCAGCCAGCAGCTGGGGGATGCCCAGCATCAGCTTCATCTGAAACGTCTACAAATCACTGAGGAATAAAAACATCCTTTTACCTCCTGCTACCCATTCTCATAACAGTGAAAGGGATCCTCCCTGAGCAGCTCCACAGGGAGAATACTTGTAAGGGGGGAAAAAAAGCACAGGACTTCACTCAAATGCCTGTCAGCCTGGGAGGGTTTAGGAGGGGCTTTCAAAGAGCTTTGTCAGAGGGTTTTGTGAGTGTTCCTGCTCTGCCTTTAACAGCAGGAGCATCACATCACACTCAAGGAGATGGCAGAGTTACCAGGGCCTCTCCTCATCACTGCTGGCTCTGCATTAATCGGGATCAGGAGAGCAGACAAGGGTGAAATGGGTGGAGAACAGAGAGCTTGTCACCCTGATTTTTTAAGATTTTCTAAACCTTCTGATATTTACATTCTTGTAACGAACTTTCTCACACACTTTCTGTAAACAACTTATTGTTTCACATTCTTTTATGGAGGAGGAGAAATTTAATAGGCTGTTAGCTTGTCCAGGGTCATTGGAGAGGTGGCACTTTCACCCTCCAATCCACTGTCATTTTTGGAAATCTATAAATGTTAAAGTCAGAAAATAAAAAGTCCCTTTTTACCTCAAAAAGAGCAGCAAGTCCGTGTCGTGTTGTCTCGTGTCTTACAGTGACAAGAGCTGATCACTCCAAAGATGCCTTCAATGAACTTGTCCTCAACAAGGCTGACACAAAGTGAAAAGATTGGGAAAAAATGTTTGAAAAACCAATATGTTCTGTGGGTCTGATCCCCCAGCTGGGCTTTGCCAAGATCAGCACTCCAGACCAGACCAGCACTAGGCTGGGCCTCCAGCTTTGTGCAGGACCATGGCAGGACCTGGTGCTCACATTGCCAAGTCACAAAACATTAAGACTTTTTATCAGCATTGCATAAGGATGCTGCAAAAGATAAATTCAGAACTGGTGGTGGCTGGAGCTAAATAAATAGAGACTTTGCACCTATTACTCCTATTCTTGTCGGGCTTTTAGACAAGATTCAGATTGTAGAACTGCCAGTTCTGCACTGCTCTTTTGAAAAACTACAGAATGTGCTGAGATCTGATTTCCTTTTAAAACATATTTTAGAGAAGGAAAATAATGAAATTACAGCTCATGTTTCCTATAAAGGCACTGAAACTTTAGGTAAGAGAAAGAAAATGCATAGTTTTTAAGTGTTTCCTTTGAAAGGCAGAGATTGCTGTTTTATAACAGAGTATCTTTTTTTTTCAGAAGCAGAGCTATTATTGCTATAAATGCCAGCAGAATTTCAGAGAGGTGGTAGCAAATGCATCAAAATATACATTTAAGTCCCATTCTACCTCCCAACAGGGTCCAAGCCAGGTTTGCACCTGATGGGAGAAGCAGCAAGTTTTTCTACAAGGATGTGCAGACATTCACCCTTCACACACAGCTGCTGTGTCTGCACTGGTTCATCTGTGCTGTGTTCAACGAATTCATCTTTTCTGACCAAAGAGAGGAACAATCAGCAGAGAGTTCCAGCGTGTTAAAACTGGAATGAAGAGAGATGGCTATTCCATAGTTCAGGAAGAAATTAACCAGCTCATGTCCAGACTGAAATTGCAGTGCAGCCACTGAATGGGGCTCAGCTGTGAGAGGACAGCTGATCACAGGCAGCCAAGCAAACACACCTGAAGGTGCCACCAGCCCTCAGCCAGATCATGGTCATCAACTTAATCTGTTGCAATGTGGAATAAAGTGGATTCACTCACACCACTGCTGTAGAAGGGCCAGAAGTGAGCAGACAGTCATTTTTTAGAGCTGAGCTGAAGGCACTGCAGCTTCTTGAAGTGCTCTGACCTCAGTGCTTGGCAGCACAAGCACCCACTGAGAGAGCTAGAACTTCACTTTCTATGATGCTCCACAGCACCTCAGTCAGGTCACTCTTCTTCCTTCCTTTCTCACTCTTTTCATCATTTTATAATGAAATAGGAGCAGTAGCCATCTCCTGCAAAGTGCTCTACAAACCCTAGCAACCTGGGGCCTCTAGGTGCTACTGTAATACAAATAATAAATAAAGGTCCTTGGTGACACAGAAGCTTGAAACAGTGAGTTCAAACTAATTTTCCCCGTTACAGAAATGTTTTCCTTGAAGTATGGCTCTGTCCTCTTTCTCCAGCAGTTTTCCAGGGCACTCCCAGGCAGAGGGAGAAGCCAGGCAGGTGAGACCTCTCCCACCCATGAGTGAGCAGCAAGATGTGCTGCTGCAGCTGGCAAACACCCAGAGAAATGATTAAAAACCCAATGTCCCAAGCCATGCCTGTTACTGAATATCCTTTAGGGCTTATTGTTCCAGCCAGCCCTGCTGTGACTGGATGTTACATTCTCATTGTGATGCTTTTTCCTGGTCTTAAAAAATTGAACCAGACACAGGGATAAGAGGTTTTTACCTTGGTATTTAAATAAGGATCTTTATGGTGCACCACTTCTCCAAGGTGGGATGCACTGTGATGCACACACACATGAGAGATCACATATACAATTTATAGACCTTACAAATTACCATCTCTAACAAGGATGCCCCAGTGGGAGGCCTGGGTGAATGGTGGGATATTCCCCCATCCATGGAATCCCCCCCTGGATGGGCCAAATCTCCAGTTTACAGGATATGTTCTAGAGAGAACCTTGGTTTCCCAAGACAGTGCAGAGTTTTATGGTCTCCTTCTGTGAGGCCTTTAGGATGTTTGGTGTCCTGGCCTACCTAACAGGATACCAGGACAATGCTAAATTATCAGACTTAAGGAATTATAAGGATGCATGCTAAGAATACACAGAAGTTATATAAAAGAGGCAAAAAATCATCTTGGCATCAACTGAGACGCAACAGCATCTGCAGAAATTGTGAGGCCTTAAAGCTGCAGCTCAGCCCTGACAGAACCTTTGCCCTTTTCAGTCTTCCTGCACACCTGCTGAAGCTGTGCAGGGCACTGTGGAGTAGGATTTGTGCTGGACCTTTGAACTGCTGCTTCTTGCCAAGGTGAAGCCCAGAGAGGCACTGAGTGTGGATGAGCACTGCACACAGGAGCAGAGCAGCAAACCTGAGGTCTGGCTCCTGAATGGGAAATTCCTGAGCTCAAGCACTGCCTTATCTTGTGGTGCCTCCTCCATCTCCCCCATCTGTATCCAGGCAGGAGGAGAGGTTTCTCTTCCACCTCAGGCAGACCACTGAGGTGGCTAAATGAGAGAATCAATCCCTTTCCACTGCCCAGAAAAAGCAAAGGACAAATCCAAGCTGTGGTCCAGACTGCCACAGCTCAAGTGTGATGTGAAATCTGTGGATTTCTCAGGAAATGTAAATATGTCCTTCCCTGCAGAAGAGAAAATTACAGGCAGACCCAACTCCTCGAGTATTTTTGGAGGCAGGGCTTTGGCTGCAGGCAGCAGCCCTGACTCCTTTCTGCATCCAAGAGGAACAGGAGGATGATAAAAAATTCTCCTCCTTGTTCCCCTGAAGCATCCAAGGGTGGTGAGGAACGCAGAGCAGCTCAGACATGGAGCAGCCTCGAGCACACTCCCGCCCTGCTGGGACAAACAGGCCACAGAAGGGACAACCTGCTGCCACCAAGTGCTATTTTGACTCAGGGGCAATTCCCTGGTAAGAAAACCTCTAGACACCCTCTTTGTGCAGAATGAAATGTGAAGAAAGATGAATTTAAAGCATAAAATATTATTTTACTGTTAACAGTCAGCCTATTTTCAGGCTTAGAGGAAACTCCATCTCTGTAGTTATCTATGACTCAAGGGTTAAGAAAAATTTATCCTAATCACATTATATAATGGGATTTAAAATAGCCCTTCATTTTCTGCTCCTCTCAACAGGTTACTTTGTTTCCTTCCTGGCAGGTACAGTTTGCATGAGAAATGGAAAGCAGAATGTCTTAAAATAAAAATAATAATGGAAGGAGCTGCCAACCCTAAGGCACAGCACTCTGCCCACTCAGGAGCAGGGTGCCCTGCCAGGCTGGGCTCTCCCAGGGCCCCCTTCAGCTGATGAGTGTGCTGACATCAATGACCCCTGCCCATGGACAGAGTGAGCATCGAGACCCTCATTTAGAAATGGCAGTGTCTGCTTGCTCCTGGATGTGTCCCCTCACCTTTGATGGGTGCAGAAGAGGCTCAGGAGTCGTGGGACAAAGCGCTGGTACTGGGGACAAGCAGCAGGACCTAAAGAACTGGAGAATCTGACCTATTATTTCTAAAGGAAATCACAAGGAAACATCCCCAAGCCGTGACTTCACCTCCCCGTGACTCCAGGACTTGGCTTTTCTCCTTCTGAGTGAGATGGGAGGTCCTGGGGGCAGTTCTGCTGCCTGCAGTGCCTTGCACAGCACCTCAGAGCCTTGGATGCTGTGTCCTGCAGAGCAAACACATGCCAGGCACCAGCAAGGAATACATTTTCACCCAGCAACTCCTGCACTACCACACGATACCTGGCACTGGAGCTGATTTTTGGAAAGGCACCCAGTATTTACCAAGAGATTACTGCTGGTGCAAAGTGATTTGCTGTCTGTCTGTGCTTGCACCAGGCATATGGATATCAATATTCAGCCACACGAGCTTCAGGAGCCAGCTCTGGCAGGGAAGACAAGAATTGAATGACAGGCTCTTCCACCTCAGCCCAACTGCAAGGGACATGGGAATACTGGCACACAGAAGCTTGTTTTCAGAAAGCCAGAGCACAAATGACTGAAAAAGACTTTGACACACTGCTTTCCTAATGCTTTTGGTCGGGCATGTTTTAAAAACTTGGCTCAGGGCTCCAGGCTCTCTTTCTCTCCCTGTCTGCCACTGGAATCAACAATTATAATCTCTCATGAGTCTGTTGCTATTAAAGATTAAAAAGGTTGATTTTGAAATCTATGGATCTCTTAAGGGAACTGAGAGCAGCAGAGACTGTGCTGGAGTTCCAGGTCATTTCTGCCTGGGCTCTGTGCTGGATTGAGCCCTGCCCTGTGCAGGGCAGAGTGAGACACAGGAACAGAAACCTCTCCCAGCCTGGCCATCCCTGCTGGGCTGCACTCGGTCCTGCCCTCTCCTGCTGGTGTTCTTGACACAAAGCCAACCTCATCAGGTGTTTTGTAGGAGGGAGACTCCTCTGGCAGGGTTCCTTGTCTGCCATCAGCCATCACGTTAATTGGGGCACTGGGTCAAAACTCAAACTTGGTCCATGTGGAATAAAAGCTCCTTGGCCTGTCATCTGGTAATCTCCCTCTTATTGCTATGTTTGCCTTGGGGAAATCCACTGTGAGGCTCAGAAATGTACTAAGACAAGCTATAACTACTGGCTATAATGTTGGCTTTGACTAATAAATTCATTATTTGTGTGCTTTTAGGGGGTGTGATGACATAACCTAGCCTGAGGTTGTAATTTTTTATAATCTCCTGTTAAACAAACAAAGGCATCCAACAAAGGCTTTTTCTTCCCTGAAATTCCCTCTTTGCCTAAGAATATGTCCCATCATGCAGAATTTATTTTGCACTCCTTGCAGCATAATGGGTCCATTTGGTATAATGCTGCATTAGCTAACAATCATTTATGCCAACTTGTTACCCATTAGATCCCAAGAAAATCTTGCAGCTGGTACAAATATCACCCTGAAACACCAATTCCCATCTCAGCATCTTGGGTTTTTTTCCCCTCTTCATGCTATGGATGGGCAATGCTGGAAGTGGATGATCTAGAAGCTTCTGGAAGGAAGGTTCAGTGCACCCCTTGCCCTACATGGGAAATTCATTCCTTCAGAGGGAAGGGCACATGGTACCATCTAAAACCTTCTGGGTTGAGACTTGCTGCTACAACTTTGCACTTGCTCTGGCTCAGAGAACTTTTTCAGGACTTGAAATTAAAATACTTTCTTTTCTAATTTATTTTTGCTTCTACTCCCAGTATTATACATATTCTTTTCATCCCTTCTCATACAGCCCCATCTGCAGCAATAATGAGCACCCATAATGTTTCAGGATTTTAGCACTCTTGCTGAGTCCAAGCACATTTGTGACTCTGATTTAAACCTACAGGACCACAACAAGTGGAGCACTCTTAATCCACAGGCCTTACAAGAAAAAGAACAGCAAAAATGGGAAAATTCAGATTTTGCAAATGGAAAATGTGAGGTGACGGAAGGTGGGCCTCTATGACTATGCCGATTTTAAAAGTATAATGCTAAAGAGATTGAATAAACTTCACAACTCTTGGAAGAGACTTATGAATACTTGGAAATGTAGTTTATACTGCCTTTCAATATATTTTTTTCTCATAAGCTCTGAAGGAACAACCTAAAAATACCCAAAGCCTTTTGATGTACTTTCTCTATAAGTTACCTATGGTTACATGAAAAAAATTATTTGTGACATAAGAATGGAGTTACTGTCACAGGGAAGGACTGCATTAGACATCATCTTCAAACTGAGGTCTGAAAGACCTAGCTGAAACAGAAAGGACAAAGAAAGGAAGAGAAAAGCTTTCAAACCAGATGTTTGCTTCGAAATCTCATGTTGATTTTCAAATTACCCCACTTTCACTCAGGAAACTGTGGAGGATTTGAGCATGCTTGGCTCAAACTGGAAGTTTTGCCAGAAGTTGCGTGGTGCTGACAAGTCCTGTGAGGAGTGAAGCAGCCTCATCTTTTGTGTTTGAGCACTGAGGAGGAGTCTGGGCACCCTGCACCATTTCTGGGGTGCTCAGCCCCAGGCAGCAGCGTGTGCTGCGCTCACACCACCCTGGCAGCTCCTGCCCTCTGTCTGCAGCCAGCTCTGCCTCACAGGCTGCACATCAGGGCACCAGCCAAACAACGGCCCTCATCCAGCCTAAGTGGTTTTACAGAAACAAGAAAAAAGCAGCTTTTTCTATGACCCAGATGTGTAAGTCAATGGCATCCCAAAGACACTATCAGTGGTTTTACAGAAACAAGAAAAAAACCAGTTTTTTCTATGACCCAGGTGATGTAAGTCAATGGCATCCCAAAGACACTCTCAGTTCACTGCTTGTTTGCCAGAAGGAAAGGATTTTTTTTTTGTTATTTTTTTTAAACCATCAACTGAACAGTCTTCAATTTTTAAACCACAGATTTGTATGTCTTGCTTCTGGAAAGTTGGAAGGCTTGAATTTCTAGATTAGAGACAGTAACACTGCATGCACCAGTGCTTTGCAATAATGCTTCATGAGGATTCCCTTGGACTTCATATCGTTGATTAAATAGTAATTGATTTTAAAAGCATATTAAATGAGGACTTGGGAACAAATGAAAAGCAATGTAATTTACAAAAAATCGTTGCACAGCTGCCATGTCACAACTATTATTCTACAATCAATTATTTTAAGATGTAATACTTGAATACAACGACTCCAGAACTGTTAATTTCAGAGTGCTGTCATTTAAACCATGGAAAACTCGTTATTATAAGCATGAATCCTTTGCTCTGTGTTGCAGGATTTTGCTGATTTGTTGTTTACCACTGGTGAGGGAATAGGTTGCTGTAGAGGTTGATTAGGAACAGTGGATCCTGGTTCCCATGTTCTGACTCACAAAAATTGTCAAACAAAGCCCACTGCAGTGGGAAGGCTGCTGACTGCAGATGCTTTTGTCAGGTCCTGGACAGAAATCATTAAAAATCCCACCCTTCTGTTGCTACTCAGGCTCTCTAGTCCCTTCAATTCATTTTGGCCTCTACAGCCAGAGAGGGAGAAAGCTGAATGAGCAAAGACAAACCTCTTCCACAACAATGTTTGCCTACAAGAGAGTTAAGAAGGCAAATTGGGCCGGTTCTGCTGAAAAGCAGCGGCAAAAAGCCAGCTGTGCCCTGTTGGGTAGAGCCAAGGTCAGAACTGACACGGTGAGGCTGAGATCTGTCACGCAGGGCAAACCAAAGAGTAGAAATTTCCCTGACATGGGAGCAAACGGGGGACAAAAATAGACAAATCAAGGACATTGCATGGAAAGTATGAGATTTAAGTAAAGACAACACAGAGTGTGAATTGAAATTGTCTCATGGTGAGTAAGGAAAGCTGAATGTGGAGACAAGGCCTTGAACTTGAGATCAAGTAAATGTCTCTGAGAGCAGCAGATGAGAACCTCTTGTGCCAGAAGAGTGATACAACTGCATTATAAAATCACAGGCCATGGAGCATGGCCATCCAAGAAGCCTATCAAGGGAATTTGCTTCCATATATTGCCTATACAAAAAGAAAGGATGAAAACAGGTTTTGCCATCAACAGGCCTGCTAATGTAACCTCAGCAACATTCCAGCTTCAAAGGAAATTGTTCTTACAGTCACAGGCTTAATTAGAAAATGGATAAACAACATGGATTTACCAAGGATATCTCACCCCAACCCAAGCTGACACACTTCACCATTTCCCCAATATCAATTTCAGGCCTGGATAGGGGAAAAAGGCTGACATAGAACTTCACTGGACTTTGAGAAGTAAAAATTAAGTCAGATACCCACAGATTTGCCTTTAAATGCTTCCAGAATGCAAAGCTGCCTGCTGTACTGCAGAAACCTGTCAAATACTGATTTTCACTGCACGTGTGGCTATTTCTATGATAGATAACCCTGAAAATACAGGGAGGGGAGAAGGTGCTTGCTACTGGGCAATGTGGTTTGGATCCTGCATTCGAAATGTATTCACTTATCAGACTTTCTTCTTGAGCAGGTCAATGCTTTCTTTATCAGGGATTTATTTGGACAGGCCTTTGATACATTTCTCAGACTTTTTCAACCAGTAAACCAAAATCCTTTACTTTTAATGGATTAGCCCCTTCCACTGCCCTGCTTTTCTGGGAGCGTTTTTTTGCGTTTATTGATTTTCCTGGTGTTTTCCTTGGTTTGGTTTTATGTGGTGGTTTATATGAAGTTTATTAAATCTCTTTAGCATTATACTCTAAAAATTGGCATAGTCCAGCTGGGCTGTACCTTCTGTCCCCCCCATCAGGAGCCTTTTGCCAGCCTGGCTGAGAACAATCCCTGTCCCACTGCAGAGGGGACAGGCCACCAGATGGGCACATCCTCACCAAGATCTGTGATTTTCCAGCAGTGGCTGTTCTGATTTGCCTCACGTTTATAAAAGGCCTTTTCCCCACACAAAAAACTTCATTTTAACAACCTGGTAGTGGTAAAATTTCAGGGAAAATTGGTGGGAATTGCAAGAAGCATCTGATTCCAGCAGGAGGTCAGCAGGTACCCAAGCATTCACTGGCTCTGCCCCACTGCACCTTCCTTGTGTTCAGAGAATTTTGGACCAAATGGTTACATGAACAAGTGCAGCAAATGCTCATATCAGGGCCTGACACGGAACAGGGCAGTGTTAACATGCAATAGACAGAGCAAATGCTCATATCAGGGCCTGACACTGAGCAGGACAGTGTTTACAGCAATAGATGACAAAAGAGCATCAGCTTTTTCCAGCCAACATCTGTTAATGACAACTTCTGCACTGGTTATTGCATAGCACATTTTGGGATGGCTGCAGTGAGCATCACACAAGGAATCTCATCTCAAAATTGGCTTGACTTTGGCTTGGTGAAAATTAGTGCTGAGTGCTGCTGGAAATTATTTTTCAGGTACTATCAGAGGTTGTTCATGAAATTGGTGCCATCCACAGTGACCACAACAATGGCACACCCAAGATAAATTCAAATTTGGTCTCTAATCCAAATGGGCCTTCCTCCTTTGTGGTTACTGCATTTCTCTGATCTCTTAGTAAAACCCTACTTTGCCTTGTAAGCTGAGAGGAGAAATTTTACCATATCTGAGCTTTACCATATCCCAGAGTTTCTAGAGGAAGATTAAATGCTGAATACCATCCATCTGAACTTAGCCTACAGCTATTTGCATGATCACATAGCAGCCATGGTGCAAATTCCTGGAGAGGAACTAAAATGTGCAGCTCTAGATTTGGGCTATCACAGCGGCTCTGATCTGAAATCCCAGCTTATCCTCTAATCTATTATTGCACTGTTCATGAAGATACATTCACACTATCTTTCATCTAAAATAAGCTCAGATTTTCTACAAAATAATGTGTGCATTAGAGAAATATGATTACTTAAAGTAGAACTAACAGTCACCAGTTCTTCACACAGCAGCCATTTCATGATGCTGAGCAGCTTTACATGAGGCTGATGGACACAAGTTGCCACTTTGCTTTCAAACACATAATGGATTGTTTCATTGAAGGGCTGTGTAAAATAACATCTCATTTTTTAAATGGGCTATGGAAGCCTGTCCAATGTTCTCAGCTAAAGGGTAGAAAATTAGAGGGCTAAAGAAGAGAAATGGAGTGGGAGAAGGTTGGGAAAGCACAACATCAGCTAAGAATTTGCTATTGGCTGGTCTGCTCCTGAGTGGCACAGTGTGGATGTGGGAGCATAGAAGCCTGGCAGAGATGTGTGCTTTTCTATTTTCCTTTTTTTTTTAACCCCAAGAAAACAGACTTGCCAGGAAACAAAGAGCCCTGTGAGAAGCTCTCCAGCCTAAGCTCAAACCAAACCAAAAGATAACAACCAGGAGGGCAAGCAGTTCACAGGTTTCTAAGCAGGAAGGGCAGCACTGAGGATCAACTCTGGGTGATGCAAACCCCAGCACAATTTCTGTCATTGGCTCATAGGATCCCTGGTCCAGCTTCTTCCTCCCAATAACCATTTCTAGAACCTGAGATTTCTGCCACCATTCTCTTCAGGGATGGGAAACTGGGAATTTCAGAAGTGAAAGTTAAGAGTTTGTTGAAATGCAGCTACACAAAACCTTGAGTGTGATCCATGCTGACAACTTCCTCCTTATCTTTGGAACAAGGTAAGAAAAGCAGGAAGGGAGATGGGAGTCCCAGGAAAGGAAATGTCAAAGAAATCACTGCCTGAAAAAACATCCCTTTTTTTTTTCCTAGATTTGAATTTAAAAAGAAAACATAATCTCAAAATTATTATGATTTGGGGAGAAGAAATGAGATGAGAAGGGAATAGTAATTGAATACCTATTATTTTTCAACAGTTACTTTACAGAGCATCTCAGCTACAGTCACTCACAGTAGGCTCTTATAGATTAAAAAACCCAATGTGAAAGGTGAAACAAATTGTAGCAATAATGCAGGCCCAGAAGGAATTTCAGAAAGAAAAAAAAAGACAAAAAGTGACACTCGAGAGCTTATGAAAGCAAAAGCTCACCCGAAATCCATGCAAGAGCCTGAACTGAAATTGCAGACATTATCCCATTTTGATTAAATTTTGTTGAGTTCAGATCCTATTTGTCACTAGTCAAATGAATCATGTTTGATAGAGGCCCACTAGGCTCAGAGAGGAATCTTACAACCAGCAGCAAACACTGCCAGCGCCTCAAGCATTTCAAGAAATCTTTGTGCAAAACCTTGGTCTCTGCAGCCTGGAAGGAAAATTGAAATTGCTGAGGTCAAGATGTCAGCCTGAGACGGGTGGTATAACTAATATCCCAGCTAATTTGTTTAAAAAAAGAATACATTGAAAAGTAATCATTGCAGTACTTTTCTCGATTCTTTGCTACTTGGAAAAAATTAGAACCAATTAGCTACCTAGGCATTTTCTGGCTAACCTCACTGATCTCCTGAGGCCAGCTCCAGCACAGTCGGAAGGGCTGTGTATCTTCTCTGAGGATAAAAGCATATTTTGCTCTGTTCCTTTGCATCAGAGCCACAGAGCAATGCCACACATTTGATGTTTTGTTCTCAGTTTATGGAGCTACATCCCTGCCTGTGGATCTGATCTGATACCTCATTCAGGGCATTGAAAAGGTCCCCAGCTCTTTGCACCAGCTTTTCACATGACTAAAATTGGTGAAAAGCTGTATAATCAGTCAATCACCAGTCATTCAGAGTTCAGGAAATCCTTTATGATTTGATTTAGGAGGGAGCAAGCAGGGCTGTCACTCTGGAGGCTGCTCTTTCACTCCAGATCAGCCAAACCCCAGAGCAGAACAGTAAATATGAAATGATGGAGCACCACAGAGAGTGCAGCAGGTTTTGTTGCAGCTCATTGTGGCCAGTGGAGAAAATGATGATAATTACAGCAGTGCCAACTCCTGTGCTTAAAGATGCACAAGGAAATAAAATGGATTCTTCTTCCACTTCCCCCTCTACTGCCCTTCCTCTGAAAGAGCTGGCTAGCAGTCAGCAGATGAAGTGCCCTTCTTCAGCTGCTTGTCATTTCTGAGGTGGCAAAAGGCAGAACTTTGGCTGAAAATGGGTCTGAGCTGACAACTCAGCTGAAAAGTTCAGTGAAGACAGAACTTTTACACCGAAAGTTCTCGTTCACTCTCTGGGAAGAAGAAATGTTGGGAAACCTATGTTTTCAATCACTGAGAGTGGCTGAAGGTCAAGACATGTTTCTGGGAATCTCATTTAGATATGCTGTTATCGGGAGATTTTTAGACATTTTTTCTGATTTCATTTATTTTTCTTCTGGATACCAGGCAGAAGAAAGAGAAGTACAGATATCTGCCTAAAGCAAAGCGTGTTTGGATATACTAAAATAGACCCAAGTAATCTTCCAGTTACATTTCTGCAAATGTCCAGTCTCTGGCTGAGGTGAGGCCTTGCATTCAGCACACTGCTACAAAGCAGGATAACTCAAATCCTGTGGATTTAGATTCCATCACACCTCTGTGCTGTCAGCTATAAAACAAATCCAGACACAACTACAATTGAAGCTAATTTTGCTAACTAATATTTTAACCCAAACTCCATTTAAATTACCCTTAGTTTTGCCAATAATCTGTATTCCCCACCCCTAATCATTATTCATTCTCTGAATCTGATTTTATTTTCCTGTCTTTCCTCCTGGCAAACGCTGCAGATACTCCCAGCTTGCAACAGAGCCACCTCTGAGAGTTTCTGGTTGCTTCGTTTGTACTTCCATCTACATATCCTTGTCTTTCTGCACCACGAGTTGCTCTGAGAGCCGTGCAGAAATGTGCCCATTTCAGCCTGCCCTGCCCCAGCACAGCCAGCACCACGCAGCTCCTGTGAATCAGCAGAGATCAGTGCAGACCTTGCTATGGCAACACTTCAGGGGGCTGTGAGGGAACTTCTGTGAGTCCATGCTGGCTCTCATATTGTCATGCAGGTCCCCTGGTGAACTTTTCAGTGACATTAAATGGCAATTATACATTAAAGAGCCACATCCACCACGTTCTTTAAGAGTTTTGAGAGGATCAGAGGCAGCTGATTGCTTAAGGAACACGTACTGCCTGGTACTTTCTGATTTTCTCATCCATGTCTTTAAATACAGCTGATATTTTTGTTTTCACCTAAATTTAAACATTCTCTGATCCATGAGCAGGAGATTCACTTAAAAGCAGCAACAGACAGAACATTTTCTCAGGGATATGCCATAGAAGCTGAAATATTTTTTCCAAATACTTCTCTAATGCGCAGAGATGCCAGATACACCAGCCAGGAAGATGTAATTGAATTAATGCTTAAAGCCAGTGGAAAGCAGTAGCTGCCACAGAGAGAGCACAGTTCTGGTGGCCATATGACTTGTGAAAAAAGTTCAGATCTTGACTATTACTGATGAATATCTGCCTGCAGAGATGGAGCAGAGGCTCTCACTCTGATAGCAGGGCACTTTGGTACTATCTGAGGAAATCAGAATAAAGGATATCTGATTTGAATTGGAGAAGGCTGATGCTAGAAATTTTGCACTATTCCTCTTGAGCTTTACAGCTGATTTGTCCACTGGCTCAAGCAAGCCCAGAGCTGATATTTCTCTGAGCATGCTGCGGGGCTTACAGTCATTTCAAAACTCTGTGTGTACACTATATTCTTGGGTTAGAACTGCCTTCATGAGGAGCTTTTAAACCTTGGTACACACAAGGTGCTAAGGTTACATAGTCAAAATAGCTGCACATTTTCATTTCACAGAATACCCGCAAGCTTATTGTCTGGGTGTAGATATAAAGCCCTGAGTGTGAAGCAGAAGGATGTCCCTTTGGTAGCCCTTTAACTCTCCTCCCTTGGCCTGAAATCAGCTTGGTTGCTGTTCTGGGGTGGGCGTAGGAGAAATGCCATCCAAAGAAGCAGAGCCAAGTGTTTGGTTTGGAAGCTCAGGCAGAACGTGTCACATCTGAGCTGTGTTGCTCTAATTACCAGCTTTGTTCCCTCAACTTATGTGCCTTTTGCAGCAAACAAATGATATGTCACTAATCATGCAAGCAGTGACAAGAGAGACCTGGTACAGCTGTGCTCAGTGGTGTGGGAGATGCTGAATTCCCTCCTGAGGCTTGGTTGTTATTTTTCTTGTTTTAGTGAGGACAGGAGCAGCTCTGATACTCCTCAGTGCAGACCCTTCTTTGATTATGATGTCTCAGGCAAGCAGCAGACGTGCCCTGCATTAGGGGCTAATTAAACTCAATTAAACCATTCCAATACAAGCTGCAAAGGAGTAGATTGGAGAAGGGAACTGAGGCAGAGGAGAAATGTGTGGAGTCGTTTTGCTGCGCGTCGGATCCCAGTGCTTGGGAGAGTATCACAGAGGTATCTGGGCACATTCTCCACTGCACTTGCTTCCCACACTCCCTCACACACCATTCCTCACCACCATCTGCTGGGTCCCCCACAGCTTGCCTCACCACCAGCTGCTCAGCAGAAGGTAGGACAGCCCAAGAAATGAGGACACGGGGCCTCAGCCTGACCTTAATAAATAGCTGCTTCTACTGAACCTCCAAATTTCCCCCCGTAAAATGGAGTTGATTATATATTCACACCACACCGCACCCTGGGCTCCACACCAATTCCTCTTGCAGAGGTTTTGGAGTGCTCCACACTGCTCATGCAGTTGGAGTGGGAGAAGGCAAAGTCTCACTGAGGAGGCAAAACCACACAGAGATGGGAGAAAAGCTAGAATTTGAGTTCTGCTCACACAGCACAATAAACTAGCAGGGAGAAGAACCCCTGCTAGGTGCCAAAACACTTGCTCCTGGTCTGTCAGAAGTTTCTCTGTATGGGCTCATTGCCTCTGCTTAAAAATAGACTGAGAGCCTCGGCAGTGCCACCACTAACACTGCAATGTCACTTCTGGGGGCTCAGAGCCAGCTTGGGCTTCCCCTGCAACTGCTCTGAACTATGTAGATAGACATTTTCTCATGATTTCACCAACAGAAAATAGCTCATCTGGGTTGTGGGGCCTCCACTGGAATGAAATGTGGAATAACTCCACATTTACCATCCACATCAGTGTTCCTGTGTGAAGAAACAAAGATTCATTCCAGACAGCTCTCTCTGCCCCTGCACTGGGAGCACCCTGGGAGCTGCCAGGTTCACTGAGGGATCTCCATCTTTGCTGGCTTTTGGGAATTATCTGAAACACAAGATCCTGTACCACATCTCTGAACGGTCAGCAATCTGTAGAAGCAGAAGTTCATGTTAGCACTTTTTTACAAGGACTTGCACTATGATTCTTGGGCTGCAGAGAGGAATTTGACTGTACCACGCACATTTATGGTAGAAGGAAGAGCCTTGCCAGAGAAGCCGCTTTTTTTTAACAGAGAGAAGTCTTGTAACTCACAGCTGCACTTGTCACTGCTCTGCAACATATGGCTCAGGGCAAATGAGGAAAAGCTGGACAATTTTCTTTTCAGCCACTTGCTACGTGGTCAGTGTCCAATTCTCCAGAGATCAGGTCATGAAACATTCATCACCAAAGCCAGAGTCTTCACTGCAGCACTAAGCAAATGATGTGTCCTTGTCCACCCTGAGTTTTAATGGACTGGCTATCTGAGAGCTTGAGATAAAAATCCCCCAGCCTAATTGAAGAGGTGAGTGCAGCTGACACAAGCACTGCCCAAGCCTTATTGTTCCCTGTGCACTAACAAAAATAAAGCCATAAATTGGCTTTATTAATGAAGTTTTTAGTTCCTCACAGCTGCCAGCAAATTGTTAAAAAAGCACCAATGTTAACTGCAGAGTGCAGATGGTGGGGCAGGGACTGGCAGACTTTAGTAACCATGAGTAAGGACACGCTGGGGCAGGGTTGTAATTAATTTCCTCTTTATCCTGCCCTTACAAATCTTCATTTGCAAGGCAGAAAATCCTCCCTGAGACCTTGCATGCTGCAGAGATAGGGCAGCTGCCAGGCTGAAGGGGTGTGAATTTCCCTGCTTCAGGTGTTAGGCACCTGCTTATCCAGAGCAAACTATGGGCTACCAAGACAGATTACTAGCTCTGGGGGTTATGTAGGACCTCAGAGAATTCCTCACTCTTAAGAGTGCCTTCTCCTTGCACTGGGCAATATTTGGCAGTGTACCTGCAGCATCCTAGCTAGGTACGTAGCTCTGCTGCCCCTTGTCTGATTTACCAGGCTTGGCATCATTCCTCCTGCCTCTGAGCACAAAGAGACAGTTTTACATTCTCCATCACAAAAAAAAAGCCCAAAAAGAAACAAACCAAACAAACATCTCCAGAAGGGCTGTTCTACTCCCTCCTGGGCTAAGGGGACCCATATCTAATGTGCCCTGGTGCATGAGTGTCACTGTGTTCTGTGTGCAGCACAAGGGCAGTGAGAACACTGTGGAAATTGTCCTGCTTATTCATCATTCCTGATCCCCAACGCTCCAACTTGTCACTCCAGCATTCAGGTGTAATGTCTCACAGTAGAGCTCCCCACAGTGCTTTTCTGACAGATTTATTGAGAAATTCTCATTCATTAGAGGGTGGCATCAAAGCCTGAAAATTCCATGGTGGAAATGCACAATCCCAGCTGTGCCATGACTCAGTTTCGCTCAGATCACTTAGGTGCCAGTTTGCAGAGGGCACATTATTCCATGACAGAGCTTTGGTGGGATTAGCAGCTCTTGCCAATACTTCCACCATAAAGAACAAGAAAAACGTCCCAGATCCCACAGCTAACCCTTCCCTAACCTCATGTAAAGACCACTCTTCTTTTTGTCAGCCAGCACTTTCACTCTCACAACTGGGACTATGCTCTGTAGGCTCTCCTTGCCCAAGGAGAGAAAAAAACATGCAAGGAAAATCCTGTCTTGACTGTGAGTCTACAGGGCCAGCAGTGAGCGCACATGGCCCCATCCACTCATCTGTCTCTGCTCCACAATCCTCAGCTGCCAGGCTCTGGGAGCTCATCTCAGATGGGCTGGCTGCTGGTGCCTGCAGGACTCGAGGCCATCACACCTCCAGTTCCTTGACCCTCCAGCTGGGAACCATAGATGCAGCGCTCACTCTCTCCTCCTAGGCAGCAAAAATCTGGGCCAGATTTTCAGTGGAATTCCTGGCTAGACGTTTCAGTGCTTAGCACCCACGAGCAGGCCTGAATTTTGAAAATACTCAAAGCCTGGCAGTTCCCTGCATGATGTTTCCAAAAACCTGCACACACCCTTCCGTGTGCTCCACCACACGCTTCCCTCCACGTGCCTGAAATGTTGGATGGGATCTGCAGCTCAGAGTGCCACAAACACTGTTTGTTAGTCAAGAAAAACAAATACTGGAAGGGAGTGATGGTACAGAATGAAAAAATCTCAATCCAGCATTCTCTCTTCAGGGTGCAACTCCCAGGAAACCTGCACGTGAACCTACGCATGCTTCACACAGTGTCTCATCTTCAGTGAGAATGGGAAGGAAGAACACAGAGAGTGCTGCATCCAGAGTGATAAAATGATTGCTCTGAAGAGCAACACATGGCACCTTTTGTTCCTGTGCACCTAATCATCCACCTACATGGGTTTTCTTTTTTATGCACTCACCACTGAGTCCTCTGCTTGAACCCTTCTGCTGAAATGTGATGGAGCACCAGGATGTCTCCTGGTGCCATTCAGCAGCTCTCTGTGGCAGGATGTGATCTTTATTTGTGCAAATTCCAAACAGCTTTTTAAAATGACTTTTCCTTGAAAAGATACAATTGAACCTCTACAAAAATATAACGTTCCAAATAAAAAGAAAAAAAAAATTAGGTTTTAAATGAAAACACCCTTAACTCTGAGTCACTTCTTAGTTCAAAATGGAAGAATCACATTATGATTATGACAAAACAATCAGCAAAATTACATTAACAGTAAAAAGGCACACTTGGACCAACTAAAGCAATTCATCTGTGTTGAATTAACCATATTGTTAAAACTGAAAGAAAAAGAGAAAGCTTTTTTTTAAAATTTCAATTTGAAGCATACTCACAAGGGGGTTGAATAAAGCTGAAACCACCTACTCCAAAAGCAATCTGCATGCCAAGGAGTTGCTGCTTGCTTTGGGTTTGTTTGCTTGTTTTTACTTTTTAATGTCAGTAGGACAAATAATATATGCCTGGTATGCTCAGTGTATGTGGAGTTTTTAAAAAAGTGTTATTTAGTCTGTCAATACCCTAAGAAAGCAAAAGTATTGTCTTCTGCTATGCTGCACTTCTATCATAGTACAAACAGCTTTTAGAGCCTTATATTCACTGTCTCCATGTATGCCATAAGCATTAGCAGAGTTTATTCCCCCAACATCCCTAAGTGACAGAAAAATATTATCTTCATTTTACACTCTAGGAACTAATGTCCACAACAGAGAGAGCTGCCTGAAATATCGATGCCAGTCTGAGACAGACTCTCAAGACTGTTCTTTCCAAGCAGAATAAATAGTCCAAAATATTGCAAAGGTCAGTGAGTGGTAGAGTTAATTTTGTCCTTCGCAGGATAAAGCACCGGGGAATTTGGCTTCTTCTACCACTCCTTATGCTTAGGGATCCCCTGCTGTATTCCAGGCCAAAGAATCCAAGGACAGAACACCTGTAGTGCAAAGGCTGCAGAGGCAGCTTGCAGCCAGCACACAGCCAGGATGGTGCAGCTCTGGCTGGAGCATCACAACCAGCTCCTGCTCCCAGAGGAAATATTGGCCAAGGCATTGGGATCATCTTGCAGCAACAGCACCATGAGATTTTTAACTGCTGCCTGCCCAGTCAGGAGGGGTGAGCTGAAGGGATCTATATTTAACATCTCATCTAAGAAATGCCACCTCTATCAGAGGAGCAGCCTCCCCAGCTGCTGCACTGCAGTGTCACCCTCGATCTGTGCCTCAGCTGTGATGCAGGACCAGCTCCTGACCCCCAGCCCAGAGGCAACGGCACTTCCAGGTCAAGGGAGCTGTTCTGTCACTGCAATAACACCTCTGAAGGTGAAAGGCTAAATATCTCAGGATTTTTTTGCCCTTTTTGGGAAACTGTGCCTTAATATAGTCTGGAGATGCCAGTGATATATATGATCATCAAGAGTTCCTCACCTGCTGCTCTAGAAATACAATGTTCTCCAGACACACAAATTCAAAAGCTCAGCAAAGACCAACCAAGCAGGGAAAAGATCTGCCATGTTCATGCAATCTGGGTCCCCAAATCGTGCTGGCTTGCAAAAAGACCCAGTTATATTCTGCAAATATGGAAGCTGCA
>NW_005054308.1:6852300-6857395 GCF_000277835.1 Geospiza fortis | reverse complement strand
TTATTATTATTATTATTATTATTATTATTATTATTATTATCTTTACTGATGATTTGGGCTGGAAGGTGCCCCTGAGACTGATCCTGTCCTGCCACTGCAGGAAAAGGCACAGGGGATGAGGATGCTCAGAATGAACAAGACCAGTGTCTCACAAAGTCTTGAAGGATGCAAACAGCACAGAGAGCAGCTGTCCTGCAGGACTGAAAAAAACCAGAGGAGCTCACTTCTGTGAAAATCTGTGGAAGGAACTGGAGCTAGTTTAAAAAAAAAAAAAAAGTATTTTTTGGTTTTTGTCCCCAAGAAGAAAACTACAAAGGGTACACTAAATGTCCTTCTTCAAAACCTTCTTGGAAGCTGTCCTGCACTGCACCAAGAATAGCTGGGGCCTGCTAGAGCAGAACTGAAGAGCACACCAGAGAAATGAGGAGCAAATGGCAACTCCATATCTGGCTTTAACTGTGCCTGTGAAACCCTTCCTGGCACAACCATGAATACCCAGTTTCATCACAACTATTTTTAGGCAGTTCTTTGACCTGCTTGGACCATAAAGTTTTTAATATAACAAGAGATAGAGGTATGTACTTCAGAGAGTGGCACCTCTAGTGGATTCACTCCAGCTAAAAAAGCCTTTTCCTGTGAATGTCAATGGACTCACAGTCGGTTTTTGGATTGGGTCCTGGATATTTTCCTCATTTCTGAATCTCAGAGAAAAATAACAGCATCTCTGATAATCAGCTGAGTTTTTTTACTCCTTACCACCTTGCCAGAGCACTGTGGGGGAGTCTGGTGATGTTCTGAAGGACAGAAAAGAGCTGGGAAGCCAAATCCTTGTAGAGACAGTTCTTGCTACTGAGGTGAACACAGAAACAGAAACTATAAAATATTGGTTTAAAGAGGGTCATGAAAGAGAAACTGAGTCCAGAAGTGCCCAGAAAGCTTGATCCATGAAAAGAGAGGCGCCAGGAAGGATCTCAAAAGGCCACAACAGAATCACTCCCTGATTACAGAAAGGAAAACTGCAAATAAAAGAGAAGAGATTTTGTGCAAAGTGGATGTGCTTCTCAGAGTGCCCACCATTTATTACCCTGATTGTGTCATTAGTCACATCTCCTGCTCCAGATGATCAAATATGGATGTGTTTTGAAAGATGGGTTCAAAGAACATTGGAATATAAATCTCTTGGAAATGAAACACCCAGTGTTCAGGACAAAAAAACTCCCTCTCATCATGTTATTTTCTGGTTTTTAAGGTCTTTAATAGATTCAGAGAGAAGACTTATGGCAAGGCATCTGGACTCCTCAAATGCTGCATTAATGGAAGACAAGTGCTGTACAAATCCTTTCCAACGCTCCATGAAGACAGAGCAATTTGTTTTCTTACTGTTAACCTTTATTAATTTATTGAGTTTCAGTTGAGGAAGGTCATCAGAATGAAATAAAGAAATGAAGGAATGAACAGAATGCATTTCTGCTGGCAAAAAAAGCAAGAAGCAAACTGTGAGGAAGAATGAACAGAATGCATTTCTGCTGGCAACAAAAGCAAGAAGCAAGAAGTTAGAAGTGCTAAAAATATGCCAGAACAATGGATCATCCTTTCTCTGCAATTTTCTTTTTTTTCCTCCCCTAACATCTGCAGCATCTTTATAGAAAGTTATTTATCTCCTTCATTGCCTATTTCTACAACAGGAACAAACATGGCCTTACTCAGCTAACAAGCATATCATGAGGACCTGTAATCTTAACAAAACATAAAAATTCAGTTAATAACTAGAGAATTGTCATGTCCCCCAGAATACTGCCTCTGCTATTTAACTCCTAGGTCGCCCCTGAAAGTTTTGATAGAAGGCTGAATCAGGGGATGGGGTAAATAACTCCCAAATTAACCAATATATACATATTTTGAAAAAAATAATTGCATTTCAGTGCATAGGACATTTATGGGAAGAAGTGAAATAACCAAAGGATGTATAAAGGAAAATAGATTCAGGAAGACTGAAATCTCAGAGTACAGAGAAAAGCTTATACAAGTCAATTAATTTTACAACTTTCCAGCCCAGAAGATGTTCAGTTTTGTTATGTTTCTCTGCCAGGTCAAATGATATTGATATCGAGCCAAAAAATATTCAAAACAAAAAATAAATCACTCTTATTCCATTGACACCTTTAGATCCTTTTCTACTTAATATTATTTTTCTTCAGACATATTCCATTCCCTTTATTTTCTTCAATATCCCTATTAAAAACTGTCTTTTGTAATGAAGAACAAACTCTTTTCAGGAGATGTTTTGTCCTTTCCAGAGCTTCTACACCCACTATTTAGGCCTGTTCATGAGGGTCCAGGGAAACTGTAAGTGCACAGCTCTTCAAAATTCAGTCATTACACAAGGGATGAATAATGGAGAGTAAAAGCTGTCTCCATGGCATCCAAGGGGCAAAAGGTACCTCACTGGTTTGTTATTCATAAATGCTGCTAACAAAGTACTCTTTTCTTCATATGCAAGTTTTTTCTGCTGGGCCCCCAGGAGATTTGTCATTAGCAATCTTGATATCTTAATTATTGCACAGGCTTTTTCTGCCTTGGCTTCAGAGCTCTCCATAGACATGGCTGAGTCCTTGGCTAGACAAGATTCTCAGAGGCAAAAACCCAGAGTTTTCTCCATCTTAGAAATGCAAGGGTCTGGCCACATGACTGCAGCACAAAGTCTAAAATTGTAATTGTGCCAAGTAGCTATTAATGATGAACTGGAAGACAGCTTAAGCCCAACAGAAATATCTGAAACTCATCTTGTTTAGAGAAAATTGCCTCAGAGTATATGGAATCACTTCCCATCAACTTTCTCATGCCTTACTGGCAAGGGTATTTCTTTAGCTGTAGATCCATCAAGAATCTCTCTGTTCCTGTGGGGAGTTCCCCTGTCCATCACTGTGAGCTGGAATTCTCTGAATTAATAGGTTTGTCAATCTTATGGCTGGACAGAACTATTACAAGCCTTGAGGCTGATCTGTGTAGCATCCCACAGACTGCCCCTGGCTGCTCAGAGAATCAGGGAAAAGCTGCAGGAAGGCAGCTCTGGAGGTGCCCCAGCCTTCTAAAGCAAGACCTTCAGCAACACCAGACTGACTGTGACTAGAACTTAGAAACTACAACTAAGAACTCACAACTTCTGAGTAAACTGCTCTGGTGCTGCAACAACCTCTGGCAAATCAGTTTTTCCTGACGCCCTCCTCAGCTGCAACCCACACTGACCCCTTGCTCCTGGGGAAGAATTCCCTTGTCTTGTTGAGTTGATCTTGGTTCAGTCCTCAGAAAGCCTCCTCTGTTCACTCTAAACTGATGCCACCTGGCAACCCTGTAATCCCATTTTTTTGTTCAAAAGTTTCTCAAAGATGCCTTCTAAGTTGTTGTGTAAATGGTGAACACTTTTGGCTCCAGTGTGATCACAGCAGCTGCAAACCAGAGGTTCAAGACACTGATTACTACTCATAGTTTGAAAACTGGCCCGTCTGCTGGGCTTTTAAGAACCCATACAGGCCAGTGTGTGATGGCAGACAAGGGACATAAAAGATTTTTCCCATATAACAACAAATATCTAGTTTATGCTAGTTATCCCTCTGCAATTGGAATTTCAAGGTAAAATGTCACCTTCCTCACCAGGGTGGAACAACATGGAACTGTCAACACGGAACTGGTGGAACTGCTCTGTGGACATAATTACTCACAGTGATTATAGAGGGTGCTCAGAAAATTTATAGCAACTGGGAAATTTTATAGAACCACTTAGGCCTTTGCCACAATCTACCATGTAATAAATAAAACAAGCATGGCCCGGCTTTTCAAGTTGATATCTACAATAGAGGCTTGCCCAGACTTCTTTTCAGAGACACTAACATCACAACTGGTAAATAAATGAAAAAGAGTTTTCTCAGCTCTGTTCTTGGAGAACCACAGTTAGATTTGATTTGCTGCTATTCATGAGGGTCACACTGTGCTCCTTTTCCATGCATATTTAAGAGGCTGTTAGCTTTTTGCAAAACATTCCCTGAACCTGCAAATTTCATGAGTTTTTCCTGTAAGTGGATTATATTACATTTCTCAATCAACTCAGTAAAGGCTGCAGTGCCAGAGAGTAAAGGCTTTTTGCCTTACACCTCAAGGTCCAAGAGCTCTCAGACACAGCAAAGCAGCAGGAACGTTCACTCTCTGTGCATTTGTAACAATTAACTCTTGCAGAAAAGAGCTCACATTCACACACATTAATTGTTCATCACTTACAATGACTCTTCTGCTCTACAAACCCGCCAGGACTTCTTCAGGGTTTTTTGTTTGGTTTTGTTTTTTTTTCAAAGCTTAGTAACTTGTGCAAGGTCAGTTCCTTGAAAACTCGGGAAAATGCATTTGTGGGGTAAAAAAAAAAATTAAAAAATCCATGAACTGGGTTATTTTGCTCTCCAGAAGGAAAAAGCAGAAAGCTTTGGAGGCAGAGCCAAACAGGGCTGCATGGGAAGCAGTGTTGGAAGGGCACCTGCTCTCCAGGGAAGGAAGGAAGGAAGGAAGGAGGGTCCCACAGAGAAGGGGGTGATGCATCAACAGGCGATTCCTCCCTCGCAGCCGGTGGCATTTCCATATCTCGGATTTCCTGCCTCCTTGGTGGCTGGGCCCCGCTGAGCTCATCGCCAAGTGCTAAAGGAATTCCACCCTGAGGAGTGGGAGGGAAATACCAAGGCTGGGTGAAGGAGGGCCTGGCTCACTGCTGAGGTGAAGAGGCAGCTTTCTGATCCCTGCATCTCCGATTGGGCGGTGCAGGCTCCAAGCAGGCCAAGTGTCACTGTGATATTCCATGAAAAATCCCTTCGCCAGGATTTCTTCTCCTGGCAAGATGAGAAGCCTCAGCTTCTCCATGTTTTGATCCTCTGGAATGCGACTTGGAGAATTGTTTGCCCAGCATGTGAATTGTTTTTGCCTAATGACCAATCGCAGCCAGCTGTGTCGGACTCTCTGATTCTGTCATGGATTTTTATTATTCATTCCTTTCTAGCTTTCTGAGGTCTCCTTTCTCTTTCTTTAGTATAGTTTTATAATATAATATAATATAATA
>NW_005054308.1:6828542-6852290 GCF_000277835.1 Geospiza fortis | reverse complement strand
TGATATGATATGATATGATATGATATGATATATCAGACTTTTGAGAACTTGGAGTCAATTCTCATCTCTCACTTCGTCCTGGGGACCCTCACATCAACACCACAACAACTGGTGACTAAGGGCTCAGAAAAATGAGATTTAAATCATATCCTAGGAGTGAGGAGAGGCTGAAGGGGCAAGCCCAGTGCTGAGAGCAAACAGGAAAAGATGGTGAGGACATTTGGCAAAAGGAGGTGTCAGAATGAACAAGTCTTGCTTGTGCAGATGCCTTTATTTTAATAAGAATTCAGAGCTGGGATGTGTCAGTGTTAATCCTGTGCTGGAGAAAGCCAGAGCCCTGGAAGAAACCCCTCAAGCTTTGAGCACTGAAGAAAGAGAGATGGATTCCCTGAGCTGCCAGGGCATGTTCTGGGGGAAATAAGCTGTAGAAGAAAGAATTTAGTCCCACTCAAACGAGTTCCCTGTTCTCAAACAGAAGGAAAAAATCTTGAGGGAGAACCTCAGAAAAAGAAGTGTTGAGATGTAGAGAAGCCAGGGGCTGTTGGAGACATTCCTAAAGGGTCTTGCAAGAATGAAAAAAGTTACAAGGAATCTCTGAACCACAACAGCTTTGACGCATGACTTGTTATGCAACATCTTAGTGTATGTGATAATCTCTCTGTGAAATAATAGGCATTTTAACACTTCACAGCATCAAGGAATTTTCTGGCCACAGGGTTCAGCTGCACACTCCCATAAATCCAGCAGGATTCCTGGAGCAGCCTCTCCAAATTTAAATCGAGTTCGAGCTTATTAGCACATGTTTATCACCTTGGACTGCATCACCAGCAGAACGATTGGGATGCACTGCTCTGGCCAGACAAAACTGCACAAGGGTCACTGGGGCTGTCCAATTACTCCAAAGTGACAACACTCACCTGCCTCAGCACGAAGCACACAAAAATTGTCCTCTCTTTCCTTTGCCCCTGACACCAGGTCCAGCAGCATTCCTGATTCACCACAGTGTAAATGCAATTCTGTTTGGAGGAGTTTTGCTTTTATGGCTCTCTAAGAGGCTTATCTGACTCTTGGCACAAGGGCCCTGTCTGCTTTGTCTCTTGCTGCACAAAGTGTAACAAATGCTGCAATGAGTCCATGGCTGCTGAGCTGGGCACACAAATCAAGCTTGGAACCCTCGTGCTGGTTTTTCTGGGAATACCCAAATCTGGGAGCAGAGCTGAGAGGTTTGTGGTGCCCTGAGTGCATAAGGGATTTATGCAGAGATGCTCCTATTTGTGAGCACCCACAGGATCACTGCTGGGGCTCTGAATAGTCCAGCACACAGCGGGGAACATTTCCTTAACTACAGCTCTTAGCTGAATCCTGGCAATCTTCAGCTCAGTCACAAATGGAAGAATGACGTCTCTGCCTCCATGAGCAGAAAACATCTGGGTGAGACAGCACCACTCACTCCAGAACAGAGGTGGGTGTTGTGAAGAGATGGGGGATTTTGAACTTCCTCACTTGCATTGTGTCATGTCTCTGCTGTTTGACTGTTTAATGATTATCACAGCTTTTAAAGTTAATTTGGGGAGCTCTGAAGAGAAAAAAAAAAAAGCCCTGTATTTATTGATACAAATACAACCCCAGTGAAACCTGTGGTCTAAGTAATAGGCCACATTCTGCACAGATTTGATTGTGATGCTGACTTTCCCCCCTCCTTAGGTAGGAATCTGTGGAAGCCAGAGCTCTCTTTACCTACTGGGAAATTTTAAAAAACCTTGATTTTGGGAAGTATTAAACTTCTGTTATTAGAATAAACAAACCTTTCCCTTCTTCTCATTTGTATCTTCTTCCTAGAAATTTCTCGTTGTGATAACTTAATATTGCAGTACATGAACACCCTCCATAATTAATTTTTTCACTGTATTTGTTCTCTCTTGGGAAGAGAGAGAATATTGAAATTACATGAGGTATTTTAAAGTCTTTATTTGTCTAGTTTATGACTGCTTATTAAAGGCAAAGTCAGAGCTACATGCTGTGTTTGCCACTGAAACTGGTAAAGCTGAAGTTGGGTTATGGATCCCACTGTGGAATGGTTCTTAATTTCATGATGTTAGAGGTCCTGGCAAAGCTGCTGGCAGCTGGTAACAGCCAGTAATGATCACACAAAAGCACCTGGGCTCCCCCATCCCAGGCTGAGTCTCAAGTGGTTGGTGGATCAACTTTTAAGATCTTCCCCTGACACAAATGGTGCTGCTCCACTGACACCAACTAAGCTGGGTTAATTTACACTGCTGGCACATTTGGCCCAACATATTTAAACTGGAACAAGTTAAAATACACTGAATTTCTTTCCTCTGCTGGAATGCATCAACTCCTACAACTCTAGGGAAGGGCTGTGAATTCCCCTTGGCTTACAGGAGGATTTCAGAGGAACTAAAGCAGGGAGATTTGCATCTCACACTGGCACAGGCCTGCCTTTTGTTTCCAGACAAATGTGCATCTAGCAATAGACACAAGGCATGCCAAACCATCCATTAAAATACCTGCATTGCCTTTTGGTTTCATCATCTGACCTTGTGATGTGACAGAAATCCTACAGACAACTACTCTAAGCAAACAAGATGACTTACAATAGTAAGTAATGCGCTGCACAGAGTGTCAAGCTTAGAAATACAGAGCAAATTAGCAGTGTTTGAATGCTTCATTTATTTTATACATCTTGGACCAGTCTTACCATTAGGAATAGGGGTAGACAGTTTGCATCTCTCCTTTTTGTTTTGTATTAAAAAACACAATGCAAACAGAAGGCAGAACAGGCTATTTATATCAGCTCCATCGGAAGTGGTGACAGGTATAATTACAGAGGAGAAATTACAGGCCTCATTTCAGTGGCATTTCTCCTGCTGTTCCAGAGAAGATAAAAGATTGAAAGTGTTCCTGACATATCTCTAAAGTAAAGATGCTTCAGTGCACTGTTAGGTTATTTTCAGGTTGATTTAAGTACTTCTCCAGAGCTCAGAAGGGAACAGGCTGTGTGGGGTTTGCCTGTTGGCTTTGTCTCCTCCAGGACACCAATTCAAGCAAGCCTGGAGCTTTTCTTGGTTAGGTTGCCCACTGCCAGGTAGGCAAACCCTGCGCTAAAGTCACCTTGCCATTTGCTCTGCCAATCTACTTGCTCTGGACACCACCACTTTTATTTTGCCCATCACATACAAGTTGTGGCTCAGCACTGAGCAGGAGCCTCATGCCAAGCTGGTTCCTGTTAAAGCTTTACAGAAGTGGCAGCAGTTTTTGAGTTGCACCTGATCTTGGCCAGCTTTCCCAGTGCTGGGATGGTAAAGTAATGCTGGGATGGTGCTGTCCAGGATAAGCAGCAGCCCTTGGGACCCACATGAAACCACCCAAACTGGGTCAGACAAACACCCACCACTTTCATTCCAGCAGCACCAGGGCAGCAGGGAGGGCAGAGCAGAGCTACAGGGTGTGAGCAGAGAGCTGGATGGCACCAGGGCTGCTCTGCAGCAATTTCAGCATCCAGGAGTGCATCACTTCACAGCACTGAGACAAAAACCTTCCTCAAGTGGCACAGAATGCAGAAGGTGCCTGCTTGAAATTCAACAAAACCTTTACTCTTCCTCCCAGGAAACCAAATACTAAGGAGAAGACATTTAAAAGGCTCTTAACAGCAAATCTAAAGAACAGGGAGCAAGAACAGAAAGCAACAATAGCTCAGTTGCTTTGCCTGGATGGGGTTGTTTGAAATAATGTTGTCCTGTTACCTAGCAACATGGAGCTTATTGCTGGGCTAGTTACAGCCTCATTCATATTTGCCATAATTTGGTAATCAGAATTGATCACAAATGAGACTGGATACAATCAACTGACTTATGTTTGCAGTTAGAATCAATCTAAATCAGAGAAGGACATTAAGAGCTCAGTCATCTGTTCTGGATGATTTATTCCCATTCTGATACTTCCACTTGGATATTACCATATTGTCTGTTACTATGATCTCCAATTAGGGCTCTGAGCTTATTCTCTAGCAAGAGACACCTCTAGACACAAATGAAGGGCAGCATTATACCCAACTTTTGCCAGGCTCTCTCAGTCAGCTCTGTTTCCTTCTCCATTTCAAGTCTTTTGTTGCCAGCTCTCCTGAGCAATTCACACCATTTGAGTGAAACATTCAGCATCCCCTTCCCACCTTGCATTTTTTAGCCATGAGCCAACTCCAGCCCTGTCACCAGTGCCAAGCACAGAGCTCACAGAAGTGACAGTGCTGAATCACCTCAGTACCTGCCCAGTATCTCTGCTGTGCAGCAGCTCCACTTGTGTCCCAAAAGTGCTTTGGAGGCCCACGGGTGTGATGCTTACCCAGCAGCTCCCACAGCTGAGCTCTTACACACACACAGGGCTCATCTGGCAGCTGGCTGCCCATCACACAGCCTGGCAAACACAGCTGAGCAGGAACCCTCCAGGATCTGAGGCTGCTTAATCAACAGCTAGGATTAATGGGAAATAGTCTTTATATTCAGAAAAGGGAGCTGCACAGAACTTCTCTCTTGATATTTGGTTTGAAAAGGAAGTGAATTTTTTTTTTTTGAGTTTGTGGTTAAACTAATAGGTGTTTAGATTTGAATATTGGTACTTGGTGTGGTTACTGAGGACATGGATACGTTGTTGAGAACATAGGAGGTTAAAAGTAGAGAACTTTTAGAGGAAAGTTGTTTTGGTTTGTGAAAGAGGTCAGGTTTTTTTTGTTTAGCTGCAGCCCACAGCTGAAGCAAAATATTAGAGACAGTGTGCAAGACAAGGCACTCAGAGCATGGGGGAAGCACTTGAGGAGGCTGGGAAACAGGACAGGGATTGACTCAGAGATTGACTCAGCTGCCCAGCTCCGCATTTGCTCACAGTCTCCGTTCCCAGCCCACACCACTGTCCCAGTTCATTGAGCTGGGACACACATGAGGAGGGTGGTTGGGTATGGCGCAGCCCGGCAGAGCCCTGGCCCACAGACATCACTGAGCCTCAGCTGCTGCAGCAGCTGCCTGTCCCTCTTCCAGGGACCAACAGCCTCTCTGCACCTTCCCTACTCCCCCATCTGGGCCTAAACAGGACAAGTCTGGCCCTGGTGCTCTCCACCTCATGTCCTGGTCATTTGGGGATCTTTTCATGACACAAAAGAAATTTGTTCATATAAAAAATATATATTTCAGAGATGCTTCTCTGCAGTATGAGAGTGATTTACAAACCAGTGAATTAATCTGTGTACCCCTTATGGTGTAAGCATCTTGCCTTGTTCTCCCAGCATGACTGCAGAAACACTTAATACTGAGAATTTCTTCTCGTGTGCCACATTCACAAATTTACAGATTTATTCCGTTCAGTGCAGGGTATCCTCTCTTTGTCTAAAACAGAGGCAGTGGGGGATCATGCCATTAAATACTGCTCTGTGCAGATACACATGGACAGGCTAAAAATGTATATGAATTATTGAGAAAATGAGCTTTTTGCCAGGAGCAGGAAACTCACTGCAGGTTTGGGCCTGGCTTCAGAGCAGGGCAATGCCTGAGCCACTGCTTGTCTGTCCTCACTGCTCCCTTGCCGTGGGGAAGGTGTTCTCTCAATAAGTCCCATTTTTTGGGGCAGTTTATTCTGCAATGAGGGCTGGAAATGGGGAGCAAAATCTCTGATCTCCCAAACTCACATGGGGAATGGTAAGCAAGTTGTTCCCATTTCCTTTGCTGGCTTCAAACCACACCCAGCACACCTTGGTCCCTTCCCTTCTTTTACTGCCCTGCTTGGACAAGCAAACTGTGTCTGCACAGCCTCCAAGGTCTTCTCCTACAGCATCTCCTAAGAGGAATGACCCAGCTCCTCTTCCTCCTTTGAACTGGAATGAACCTGGCAGGCCCAGCAAGAGCTTTTTCCAAATCAGTGTAAACAAGACATGGCAAAATAACTCACCTGTGTAGCACTCACTCCCCTTTTTTGCTAACCTGGAATAAATTCTCCCAGGCTGCATCCATCATACTCTGGTTCATCAGTGCTTCCAGCCTGGGGAAACTGGTGCTAACACAGCTAAAGGCAGAAATCCTAAACCTCCCCAGAATTAAACCATAATTGATGGTGAGGTTTTATTCTTGTGACTTCAGACAAGACACAGGAGCTAAATTTATATGCATCACTGAGGTGCTGAGAACAGAACAGACCACAGGCTGAAAACAATGCACATTTGTGGTAACAGCAGCACAAGCAGTGCTCAGGCAGGTGTGATGTGGAGGGAGCCTGCTCAGAATATCTTTCCCCTCTTTTTGGACACTCTCACTCAGCCCTTTGAAAGGCAGCAGCCAAGAGAGCAGCGTGGCTTTCTATAAATGACTGAACATTCCTCCTGCTGGGAAAAATATGGGGAGCACAAGCAAAAGCCATCCTTCACTGGAGCACTTTCCAGGACCTGTTCCAAGGATGCAAGGCTCCCTGAAGGCCATCACCATCCTCCTTGAGGGAACATTGGCAACCTCCAACAGCAGAACTTGATTGGGAAGTAGAGAGACTTTTCCAGGGATTGTAGGGAGTTTTTGTGAAGCCACCCTCTCATGGCAGAGTGTCATGGGGAGCAGGAGAGGCTGTGCTGCTTTACCTTACAGGGGATGCTTTCCTCACATACATCCTTGCATCTTTTCATAAAAGTTTCTATTTAGTTTGCAATTCTCTGGGGAGAAGCAGGACTGCAGTCACAAATTTGGTTTGGGTTGTTTTTTTTTCTCTGTTGTTTTAAACAAATGAAATATTCATCCATAGATCAGAAAGCATCTTGGTAGGATTAGTGGAAATTTCAGCAACTGTCCAGCTTTTCTATCTGAGCTAAGAGAAGCCTAAAGACTCAGATATTCAGTGGCACTAGGCTGAGAGTTGGAGAGCTGATACTTGTCCCATTTGTGTCTGTGTAATCCTTAATGCCAGGCACAAGTGTTTAAATGTCTGACTCTTAAGCCCATTTCCCCACATTGTGCTTATTACAGGCTTTAAATACACCAAACCCTGGACACTGATCTCTCTTACAATTTGGCTTTCTGCACACCCTAAATCTAAATCCCATCAGCATCTTCATGATAGCTGAGCTTCTCCTTCAATGCTCCATCTTAAAAGTTCATGCAGAACCTCAAATGCAGTCTCAGCATCTGCTCATAAAACCAAAAGTGCATTTTTGAGTCCTAAAACTGGGGAGGGGTGTCAAAAAGACATGGCTCTATCGAAATTTAGAGCTCAGAAGTCCAAAGATTAGGTGTTATTAATGTGTGTTTAAAGCAATCTCACTGTCTCTGGAATTCTGACTCAGGAGCTCTGAACATCTGGCACAGGCAGCACTTTTGCTACAAAGCAAGTTGGCAGGCAGGTTAGTGCATCTCTGGGGCAAATCTGGGAGAGTTTGGAGCTAAAGAGAGAAGCCTTATTAACCAATAAAAGCAATCCTGTAGTATTCCCTTCATTCCAGGGAATTCCACTAATTAAACAAAAATAAGAGCTTTATAGAACACTTAAGCTGCCCCTGGCTGATCCATCTGCAGGAAGTTTGAGGAGGTTTAGTAACCAAAAATATTAATTAAAAAGCAAGTTTCTTGCCACTGCTTGGAAGCAGCTGGGCCAGGCTGTGGAGGGATGTTAATAACCAGAAGAGTGACAGACCTGCCTGGCAGTCCCTGCTCTGTTGGCAGCACCACACCAGCCTTACACAGAGCCTGGGGCCCCCAAATCTCACTGGGTTTGGTGAAGTTTTGCTTTTCAGGACAGAAAATTCGGAAGCAGTTCTCCTGTTAGGAGAGGTGGACACTGCAGACATCTCTATTCACAGCTCATTCTCCAGAAATCCTGCAAAGAAAGCATCTGGGGAGCTGCATAAAATTTAAGTGCTTTGATAAGCACTTAGTTGAGGTTTTTTTGAAGGGTAACAGCTGACTGATAACATTTGTTAAAGGCTGTTCTTGTGTCACTTCTGACAGGAGGATGGATGCACTACAGCTCTTTAGGCAACTTCAAAAAATCCTCCCCATCAGCTCACTTTGTGCTGCCTTGCTGTGCTAGTTAATTTTCTTTTGGTGGTGTTAATTATTGTACTGTCTGTTAAAAAGACATTTTCACTACCCTTCAGTCCCACGAAGTGACAGCAAATTGCTGCAGCAGGAACACAGAAGAGAAAACTGTTCCTCTTTCAAACAAAATTCATAGTGCTCTAAAAGAACAAGGAAAGAAGTCAATTTGTTATTCACTAGAGAACATATTTTGTTGTCCTGAATAAACACAGCATCAGTACTCAGAGTCTGTCTGGAACAGCAGGGAGAGGGAACTCACAGAATAACAGATATTTATGCACTGCTTTTAAAAAGGGAGCAGAGAGTGATGTGTCATGAAGCTGAACAAAATTTTTTTGAGGTTTATTTGGGGGTTTTTAAAATAATCCTGGAGATTTTGGTTTGCAATTGAATTCGGAAGTTTTGTAAAATGCCAGCTTGCAACCACCCTGCAGTCAGAGTTGCCATTGTCCCACTGTGATGGGCGAGGTTAAAACTGGCTCCTGTTTTAGTTTAGTGCCCCAGCCTGAGAAGTGCAGCAGCTCTGGAGCTGATTCACGAGGTGCTCGTTCATCACTGGGGCAGCAGCAGCATCTGGAGGGGAATGGGGCAGATGGATCAGGGGGTAACAGCCTCAAACATCTCATTTTAATCTGCTCCCACGAGCCTGCAGAGGTCTTAAATGACTTGGGCTTTGTCTAACCAGGCTGAGACAGGCACAGAAAGGAAATAGTGACAAACTGAGTCAGGATTGTCATAACCTGGATGGGGACAGGGGCAATAAATTACTCGAGGAAAGGTGCTAAAGCAGCAGATCCAAGCTCACCGGGTACAGCTATATTATTGAAAAACACTTAAAAATCAAAACAGAGGCACTTATGTTTGCAAAAAATTCTTTTCCATGCTGTTTAATAAAGGTATTTTTGAGATGGAGTGGACCATGTTGCTGACTAAGCCTTTACATATTTGAAAAGCACCATAAGCACTTAGCTCCTATTGAAATTCTTATCCAAGCTGATCCAAATAATCCTTGTGACTTTGGCGGTTTATTTTTTTCAGCTCTTATTCAAAATCTTCAGGGTTTGTTTTTTGTTTGTTTGTTTTAAAAGGTAAGCTTGTTTGAATACACTTACAGTGGTCAAAACAGAGGTGTGAAATCTCAATGCAAAGCCTGTTTTCACAGTTCTGCTGTACAGGTACAGCCAATATATGTTCACAGGTGCACTGACTGCTGCAGGTGTAGAAGGGTGACAATGGGTAGGATATTAGAGCATATGGCAAAAATCATTGTTGTGATGGAATTGCACTCCTGACATGATCACCATGTTTAATCTCTTTGCATAAATCACAGCAGCATGACCTCCCTTTTGCATTATATCACTCACAACACATGGGAAATATCACAAAGAATAAAATTATACAATTTTGCTCCTCCTCTGATTTATGCATAACTCAGACCTCAGCACTAAGGCCCCAGACAGCCTTGATTATAATAAATTGTTATTGCTTTTGATATCTAAATACTCTCCCAAGCTGATTTGCTCAATAAAAAATCTGCACCTTGACATAGTAATCCCCACGACTTAGTACATGCCAGAAAATTGCTTTATTTAATATGAATTCAGGAGTAAGGAAAGGATTTTTGACTATCAAGGAAGGCACTTCTTTTTTTGCCTTTATATACAGAAAATATTGTTAGATAGCCAAATAATAAACCCAGTATGTGCACTTTACATATGTGCAGCTGTAAAATTGCTACTGCAACTGGAATACCTAAACTGAAACAATGCATCTTCTGCCTTATGAAAAGAGCTTAAATCAGTGCATTCTTCCTGCTAAACCAAATACCAAGCAAACCCAATCCCTTGCCTTCTGCACTTGGGGATGCTGTCACTTACACAGCATTTCATTGCCTAAGCAGGAAACTTTACGAATAAAGACACATTTTAATCCCATCAACATATATGAAATGCAGCTAATATAAATGTCACTTCTGCAGTGTGGAGCAGAAAATTCTTTTATTCATAGAGGCAGATACCATTTTGTCTTGCATTTGAAGCAGTTGATGGCAATAAACTCCCCTAAACAGAAATGGGCCAAGAGCAATTTTGTCAGGTAGATGCCATTACTAGAAGCAAAACACCAAAATTCACTGAACTGCTCCCTGTGTTCCTGTCACTGTATTCTGTGACAGTTACAGCAGATGGGAAAATCTGTTGTAGTCTCTCACACAAATTTAAAAAATAGGAACATTTAATAAATGGACCATACTTAAAAATCCATCAATAGCCCAGCCTTATTTCTCATAGTAGATCCAATTTATTCAGTGGTATCTTATTTTCTGCTCTCTGCATGCTGAATGCTCTTTAGTAATATAAATGTTGAAAGTGTATGCTGTTATTACAGCCTAAGGATGAGGGAGGTGGAACTGCTGGGGTGCAGTAACACCTTTTAATAAACCAAGTGATAGGGTGGAAAAAATAGGCTGGCTTTCAAACATACCAGACCTGTATCCACAATGCTCCAGAAGCACTGCCTGCCCTTCCCACTCCACATTTCTAATTGATTAAAATAATTGGGTCATACCTACAACCATTTTTCTCAACTCAATTTATTTTTATCTGCACCAGAACAAATGAAGTGCTTGTTGAGCCAAAACCTTGTACATCTTATAGGGCTCTAATCAGTGGTCTAAAGATAAATTCTTAGGCAATGAGTTTCTGCAAGAACAAAGCCATTCAATAATACACATTTATTCTCAGTTGTTTGGGGGAAGTTCTCTTTTGACAGTAGAAGAGAAGGACAAAACTGCTGATACCCACAGCAGCAAGTCTGCAAGATGTGCAGTGAACAGCACATTTGTCATCAATCAAGCAACAGATTTAATGTTTAGATGCACCTACCAACCTTGCTTTGTATTAAATAAAAGGTCTTATCTCTTAGTGCTATTTCTTCTGACATAAATAAATGATGCTACGTTAATCTCTGCACTCTATTCAGATTTTCATGTTCCCTTTAACATATTTACTTTAACAGCCCTTTAATATTCACAATCAAGGAGAAGTGTTGCTGCTTTTCCTTACAGGAAACCTGGAATTCAGAAACAGTTCTGCAGCAGATGAATTCTTGTCTGATACTGTGACTGCAATAAAATCTCAGCCAGTTTGCACGGCCTGGATCTCCTCAACAGCAACCCATAAATCCAGCTCCTTTTGAGATGGCCTGCTGGACTTAGCAGCAAGTTTAAGAACCAAACCTGGAACACAAAATCCACTCAGCACTCTAAGCAACACCAGCTGGTTGGGGGCCTCTGCACTCACCTGTGCATGAGGACTCAAACATGCTCAGGATATCAAGGGATGGAGTAAGGGCACAAGAGTATTGCTAAAAATCAGTATTGGACAAGGTGCTTATTCCCATCAGTTGCAAATCCAAATTTGAAGCAAAACTCAATCCCAAATGGAAATCTTTCTAGGTGTGAAATTATCTGTTCCCTTTCACTCCAAAAGAGAAGGCTATATTTTTTATGATGATGATTGCACCTCAATATAACTCCTACATAGAGGACTAATTTCATATTGGAACAGCTCTTTAGGGATGGGGGAAAGGGATGTTAAACCTCTGGACAGGAAGAGTTTTCTAGGCTTCACTCCATTTGCCTCAGTTCATCTGTGAAAAGAAGTTAATTGCAACACGCTTCCAAGAAGCATTGTGAAAATTACATTAAAGATACTGTGGAAATCTGATAGCTGTGACCTGCAAGGGGCTTCCTAATGTGCCTGAAAAATAGTACAAATCTCACTTTATTATTGCTTGCAAAATGAAAGGCTTGTCTAGAGGAGTCAGACTTTCCATAAATTGATCAGGCAGCGAAGGAAGTTTTCACTATTTATACAAACTTTAAGTCTTGGATAGTTTTTGTTACTGACAGCACATGGACTGCATTCCACTGCAGGCAAGGGAGTGGGAATGAGCCTGTGTTAGGTGTGTTTTCCATTTCTGGAAGTCATCAGAGTCCTCCGTGCTGGGCTGGTGGGAGCTGGGGGTGCTTCAGCAGCAGGCAGGAGTGGGGCTGGGTGGGCAGGAGCTGCCCAGGGCTCTGTGCCCATCTGTGCTGGCCCAGCAGGAGCCCTGGTGCTGTTTGCAGCTGCCAGCACCACCAGCCATCTGTAGTGAGACACAGGGCACCACAACACATTGACCACGTTCCAGAAATAGGCACAGGGGGAAAAACAGGATCTGCAGGATACTGGCCTGTCACACCCTGGTTTTAAGGCTTTAGCAGGAATTTGGTTATTTCATCCTTGAGCACCAGCATGAAATTAACTCAGATCCTAACACCCTGAGCAGCCAGCTCCAGGATTTCAGGCAGATGTCAAAACTCCATGACATGCACTGGCAAGAGGCTGCTCTTGTACAAATATGCCTGTGGACAGCTGCTGGTGGGAGACAGGAGCAGGTTAGGCAAAGGTGAGACTCAGCCTAGAGCATGAAGCAAAACTGTACCAGATGCTCGGAGCCAACCTGTCTCCAGTTTACATCCACAGTTTTGGCCTTTGCATCTGTTACAAAATTAATTCTCAAATGTCTGCAGAATGTCTGCAAATGTCTGTGTAATCATTTGCTACACATCATATCTATATAAACTGTATTGCTCCATCTTAGCAGGTCTCAATTAAAAGCTGACATTGTTTTCATTAAATGTCCTGACTCCATTCCTGTGATAATCAGTATAATAATTTGTGGCCATTATTAATCACAGCCATATGGAACAGCGGATGGAGGGGGGAAAGTCCACAACAGCCTGCAAGTGGATTTGCAGTAATTGTTTTCTTACACAGAGATTCCCAAGATGTATTTCACAATGTTATGACAAACAAAACAAAGCCCTAAGTGAATCCAGGACAATCTCCGTCAAACTGCTGCCTCTCTCTGTCTCCCTCCTGCCTCCTCACCCTTTTTTCCTCCTACAAAGTCCTGATTCCATCTCAGTTATTTCTGTTTGCTGCCTGGTCCTGCAGCATCCCCACACTAAGGCAGCTATGAACACATTCCAGCCTGGAGAGGGCTGGTTCCTTTAGCTCAGCTGGTCTGGGGTAGCTCTGGCTACCCTGATGGAAAGCTGATTTAGCTTGCAGTGTTTCTTTATACACTCTGCAGATGTTGTCACTTCATCCCTAGGCTCCTTTCCACACTTTTGCTAAATTGTTTAAAAATCTCACCACTAAAATCCTCCACTGACGCTAGTATTGATCCTAGTTTCTAATCCACAGCATAACTTTGCCTCTCTCCACATGCTTTTTTTCTGAGCATCTGCAGAATTGCCAGAAGTGCTTATTGATGTGGTGTGACACCAGCATGCCCAGAACAGCAAAGAGCTCCAAGCAGAAACAGTTTGGCACACACTGAGCCTTCATCCCAAGAGCTCTTGGGATGATTTTGGTCAGTCAATACCCTAAACTTCCCTTTAATAGCCTAGATCTTTCCATACTAAAAAACACACAAACAAAAAAAAGCCTTCTACGTTAAGTTTTGTCAAAAGTTGGGGAAACCACCCTGCTTGCTGAGTTCTCCTCCTGTGCTCACAGCCATGGCCTCACACTGGTGTCTGCCTTGCCCTCATGCCTTATTCATGTTCACCATGTTCTCGCAATGACATTTTGACTTCCAGCTTGAGCCCAGCTGGATAAGTGGAAAGTGTTTTCCTTGCTCTAGTCTAGGTCAAATGTAGGTTGGAAACATCACATCCTAAAGCTGGAGATTCACCAAGGAATGCATGAGACCTTGGCCCAGTTTTCACCAGACTGCATGGCTCCATCACTGTTATGTCATGAGATATTTTGAAGCTGTTTCTGTAGTGCCTACAGCCATATTTCAGACTGTTTTTTTGCTTTCCAAGTTTAGAGATGTAGTCACTGTGCATCACACAGTGCAAATACAGTGGGTAATGAGTGAAGTTCTTCATGCAGGTCTGACAAAAACTTGTACCCTACACTGAATTCTGTTTCATGAGGTAATTATTGCAGAAGGTCAGGTCTCTGAGAGAGAAACCTTTTTCATTAATTCTTTCTCACAGTATTATTCAGAACCTGCTAAATCCAGCAGGAATCCTTCCACTGATGGTAATGGGCTTTGGATAAAGTCTGCAGTTATATTTGCTGAAGATTAATTTAAAAAATTCAGCAAATATGTAATTGATTATAATTATTTGTAGTAAGAGGCAAATGGCAATGCTCCCCCCAGAGAAAGTCTCAAGGTGTGACTATATCATATTCATGGTTAATAACAGGCACACAGCTGGGCTCTGAAGCAGCAATGCCAGCTTTACAGCTCTGCAGCACTTGAGGATACAGCAGCTTTCATACAACACTTTCTCCAGGGCTGGGTTCAAGTTTTGTGATTTTAGACACAAACTCTGTTTATTATTTGGGGGACATCCTCTCCTGCTCAGCTGGCACAGATACTCCCAAGGCAACCAGCACTGACCCAGATGAGAAACAGGGAAGGAGCATTTGAGAGCTGCAGAACCTGGGGGTGAACGAGGACATTTCCCCATTCTCCATGGAGAAATGTGTCCCCAGTGTGTGCAATCTTCAGAAACAGGAGATTGTAACTCCTGCCATGATCCCACGCTGTTACCAGAGCTCCATGATCCTTTCCCCAAGTTATGCTCAAACTGGGGGGCTCCAACATCTGTAAGGCAAAGGCTGAAGCTTTAAAGGCTGAAAGTTCCAGCAACTATCCCTGGCAACTCATGGGGAAAGTTGTGCAGTTAAACTGGGGACAGAATCAGCTCTGTGGAAGGTATTGCCTCCCCACCCCCACACTCCCCAGTCCTTTTTAAACACAGCAACAGGGATATTTTAACAGTTCAAAGAAAGATGAGAAGAAAGGAACAAAGGCTCTGTTCAGTGTTGTGGAGAAGGTCAGACTTCTGATTCTAAAGTCCTTGCAAAAAACAAAATGGGAAACAAATAGTTTCTCTCTTTTCTCCTTCCCCAAGGAGCCAAGTGCTCTGTTAGGTTATCCTTAGCCATTTTGATGAATTTTTTAATTTTCTGATGTAGTTTAAACTTAAAGAAAGAGTGGAAGAAATATGGAGCTGGAAGAGGCAACATTGCCAGAGGAAAAGGTAATAGCTCAGAAGGGAAATGGGCTCTCCTTGCCAGCCTGCCAGAAGTTACCAAAAGAAAAATCTACTCCAGAGCTTGGTTGCACAGATCTAAGACCACTTGCTAATGCAAACAGTTCAGTGCTTTACAAAAAAACTTAACACTTCTGTCTAGTCCAACAGCAATGGACCCCATCAGCTGCATCTACAGCAGCGTCAGCTTCTGACATTAGAGAGCTAAAAAGAAATATTTTCTGCATTTTTGAAATATCTTCAAGAAACTCTTCTAGAAAGTAGTTGTATCTACTCTCTATTGTACATAGTAGCTATTATCTGTAGGAGCAGCATTATTTATTTTATCTCCAGCTGAAAAGTTATCTGTGTTTTAGTGACTGGGAAGTGACTAAGCCCCGGAAATATTTAATACATCTAAAATACTGTTCAACTATTTTTCACCAGACACCCAGTACCTTAAGTGGATTCTTTCTATGGCTCTGGGATTTAGACACCTTCAGCTATAACACAAAGGTCTTTACAGTAATGACTTATAAAAACAGGCTTTTCTACCCTTAAAGAAGTTTCTTTGGGAAGGTTTTGCTTCTTGCTTCCTGTTAAAGGTTATTTGCCCATCCTATTAATCAGAAAACTAAAAAGACTCAACATCTATGGTGATCCAAGTGTCTTCTCAAAGTTTATTGCTTTCAATTTGTCTGCTCAAGGAGGGAGAGAATTTCCTTTGCCCTGCACAGAGAAAGCATAGATCACCCAGACTGTAAAACAAAATATGAAGATCCAAAGCTCAGCTTTTCTTCAATGCTCATTAATTTTTGAGTGGTTAGAAGGTCACCTGAGATTGAGTCTCAATGTGATTTCAGACCATGATTAGAAAATATTTTAGTGTTAAAGTTAAGCAGAAGCTGAGACGAGTCAGAGAAGTGATTGCAAAACAACTTTGAGCACATATTCCTTGGAGAAGAAACCATCTTCTTCTGTAATGGCAGACTGCTGCCCCAATGGGACTGAACTTTGTCAAGCTCAGAATTATGGTAATAGATGCACTTTTTAAAAAGTCTGGGAATAAGTTTGGCTCAACACTGCAGAGCAAGAAGTCTCTACTGCTGTATGTTTGAACAGCACTCAGTACAGTGGGGTCCCCAGTGTCCCATCCATACAAATGATACAAGACAAAGGCTTCCCTGGAAATACCAAAGCAGCACTGGGACTCTGCCACATGCCTCAGGCTGCCACGATTAAGTCAGAGCAGGTTCTGCTCTCAGCAGAATGGGAGGGAGTCAGGTGTTGCATCACTTTTAGCCTCCTCAAATTCCACCAGAGGAACAGACAGTTATTTCCTGCTGTGGGGCTAAAAGGGGGTTTTGAGTACAGGCTGAAACAACCTCTACATTCATAAGTAGAAGCTTTGACTCTGGTGTCACCCCCCCCATTGCAAGTGGTGGGATAACACCAGCTGACCTCCCGTGGCAAAAGTGACAGGAGGACCTCTCAGATCTGTCCCAGCTCTATTATTTAATAATCTATCAGCTCGAGGCTTTCATCTCTTTCAAGTACTAATACAAGTAAAGACAGATGAAGATGAATAAATCCAAGCTGTAGTTTAATAATTTGGGAGTCTGCTGGTGGAGTGAGTGGGACACCCTCTCAGCAGTGAAAGGACAACACAGGTGCCTTCCTTCTTCTCCTTTAATCCATTTTCAGACATTCAGTTTCCCCAGCTGCTGATACTGTAAAAATGTTGCTTGGCAACATGGTAACAGGGGGAAAAAAAAATCTTCAAAAACATTAGGAGTTTTTGTCCTTAGAAATGTACTAGTTCAGCACATCCAGCCTCCTACAGATCCATTTTAGAGGAAGAGGCACAATGATTTCCCCCATGAACTAGTTCCAGCAGCTTTTAAAGCAAAGGAGTCAAAATGGGACAGGGGCAAGGGGCCCTCAGATGCTGAAGGGGTGGGACAGACCCTCCCATGGGATTTGCAGGCACTGTGTGCCCGTTTTCATTCCCTATTTAATACTGAGCATTCATCTGGCATCTCAGACAAGACATCTGTAGACCAGGTATGGTCTTAATGGCACCTGAAGAGGTGATAACTTTATATCTCCCTAGGATGGAGTGATTAGCGTCATCTCCTCTTTTCCACTCCCAGTTACCAGATGCTCACTAACAGTAATGAAATGGAGCCCAACCTGCTTCCAAAAGTGGCAATACCCAGGCAGAGAAAGGGCCAGGCTGCTGAAGAGCTGGCAAGCCCAAGGACTGAACTTTTTCAAGAGAAATCATTGAATCAGTCACAATTCTTTACTGCTGACCTCCTGTGAACAGCCTACAAGGGACTATCAGTTAATTACTGGCACTGGTGTCCTCTGGAATCAACATTCCTAGAAGATATTACACTGCACAGCCCATAGAAAATAGTTTTAAAGTTCATGGCTTTCCTCCCACTGCTCTTGCACTGGAATTTGTTATTGCACTGCACTTTTGATGTCCACAGAGCTGCGTCTGGTTCAGACTGCCAAAGCCTGGTTACAAACATTTATCATCTGCAAGCCCAAGCACAGCTTTACATCAAGAGGAAATGTTCTGCCTTGTACGAGGCAAGAAGTAAGTGATGAAAGTTCTTGCAGACACAAAACAAGTACCAATATTTTTAAAGCAAGATCCCAAAAGATATCTATCTTTATTTAGCTGGAAGTAAACAGCAGAGTTGTTGTGATGGCAGCACAGACTTTTCAGCATGGTGTGGCCCCATCTCTGTGGTTATTAATGCAGAGATAAGAAATCTAGATGGTGGGTCTCATAAGATCAGTGTCAAAAGGTCTTTCAAGTTTGAGTTGTGCCTGCTGAGCCCCACAGTTACCTAAAAATGAGGAAATACACTAGAAAGAACAGATTGCAAAAGAGATTCTAGAGTAAATATCATAAATGCCTACAAACAGGAACAAAACACTGAATTAATGCATATCTTTTTCTGATTAGAGAGTTATGCAGATCAGGAACAGCTCCCCTAAGATGAAAAGCCATTGAAAGGCAGCAAAGAATCCGGCCAAATCAATCTAGACTTGGGAAGTCTGAGCAGTGTGTGGGGAAGGGAGCACTGCTCTGAAAGACGGCTGGTAGTCCGCTAACTCCAGCTCCTGCTGCAATGCCAATTTAATTAACACGCTTAACTGCTCCGAGATCTCCAGGATTGCTCGCTGGATTGGCAGCCTTTTCTCACTGCTAATTGTGTTACTGCTCAGTAAAGAGAGGGAGATGAATGAGGGCAGCAGCCCCACTCTCAGTAATTTGACTCTGACATACTCTCTAGATTTTGCACATTTAGCCATGCAAATAAACACAGGAGAGCTACTGCAAGCTAATGAAAGGGATGGCAGCAGAACCAAGTCCTCTGGTGGCTGCTCATGGCACAGGGACTTGGCAGCACTGGTGGCACATCCGCCCAGCTCAGCTCAGCTCACCTCCCAAACCACCACCAGCCAGGGCCATGGCTGTGTCTGGACAGGAATCCTTGTGTGTGAGCACTCCCCAGAGGCTCTGATTAAACAGAAGGTTTAAACAGAAAGTTTATCCCTGCCCTGCAAACGCTTGTCTTGTTTGAGCAGCCCCTCCTGACAGAAGGGGACAGAAATATGATGGCAGTATTGCTGGTGTGGCCAGACCCTGAGGTCAGAGCACAGAAAACACATGCTGCTTGAGGGATGGCAGCTCCTCCTGAAGAGCCTGATACTCCCAGATTAGCTCATCTGTTTATTCTGAGGCTGCAGCATCCAGAAGGGAGACAATCAGCAGGATAAAAAGGCACTGAATGTTTTGGGTCCTTGGAGTCCTGCTGCTTTGAGAAGAGGCCTCCAGCTATGCCAAGGGACAAGCATGCTGTTTTTTCTGACTGTGGAGAATTGGAGTTTGGAATTGAGGGCAGCCTTAGGGCTCCTCTGCAAGTGCAGTCTAAATATAAACCTGCACCCATGAATTCACTGGAAGCTTCAATGCTGGTTTCAACTTTAAATGTCAATGCAAGATTAAATCTTAAATCCAGCAGTGATAGCTTGCACCTCCTGAAGATACACATCTAGAGGCATCCAATTCCTTCAATTAAATTACAGTGGTAATTAACTTCTGGACTTTTGCATGAGGGGCAAAGAAGAGCTGCTACAAAGCTATTGCCCCCTTCATCTCACTGGCTCCCTGAGGCATTCCCCAGTTCTCAGAGAGAGGAGTTACCCCATTTCCCTGGTGAAAATGTACTTGGGGCCCTCCTACTGTGAGATGGCCTCAGACCCAGGGCAATCCAATCACTATTTAACAAACAAGCTGAAGTATGGATCCACTATGAAAATATTTTAAGCAGATCCATCCCCCCTCCTCTCAGTATTTTTATTGAAAATATTGGTATAGGTAAACTTGGGATTTAATCCCAGCATGAAAGACAAATTAACATTCCAGCAGAAAGTAAAAAGCTCTTACTCAAGTTAAATTCAGGACTTTTCCTGTGAACTCTAAAAGACCCTTGCACAAGTGGTGATTTTAATCTAACTAACTCTAAAGGATATTTTTCAGATTATTCATGCATTCAGAGAGGAAAAAGCATCACTAGGCATTTAGGAGAGGACCAAACCAGGACAATCCACCAGTGCCCAAGGGGGAGGAGTTTTCTCCCTGACAGAACATTGACTCAAACCAACCTCTGCAGCAAAGCAACACTAGAACAGGGAGGGGCAAAACAGCAGAAATTAAAATGTTTCTAATTGCTATAAACCATCATATATTTATAATTACTTCCTCTTGACCAAACACAGCGATACTTGTGGCTTCAGCTGCATTATCTGAAACAAGAATACTATAAATGTAATTGAGATCTGACTTGATCTGTACAACTTACAGTACCATTCTAATGTTGGTGTCATGAAACCCTGAGCTGAAATCATCAGGCAAAGTGCTCTGTGCTTAAGAGCTCAACTCTTCAGCACAGAAACCACATTTAAAAAGCCAGCTCCAAAAAGCTCAAGTTTTCTGCTTTTTATTCCCCGTAGGAATTAGCTGATGAAATTGCTCAGTGTTTTATTCTTCAGTTATTAGTCCCACTGAATGAGAAATAATTCCTTTTTGTTTCTTCCTCTCTTCATAATGTAAAGCTTGGCAGAGTTATAGCAACTTGAGTACAAATAATGAACAAGACATTTTGATATTCCAGATGAGGGCAAGAGCCACACAGAGACACAGACTCAAAGTTATTCTAAATGTGGATTTTGAATTTCTCCTTCCCCAGTTACACCCATGCAACTCTTGTTGCATTGTGGTCACCTGTAGCAGAGCAAATTTGGCCTATTAAGCAGCAAGAATTCACAGGCAACTTGTGATTTATTTTTTAGGAGGCCGAATTTGTATATTATTAAAAACTAAAACTTCGTAATATTGCAAACACTGATTTAAATCAGTCTTCCTTCCTTATAATCCACTGCTCACACCTTACAATGCATTTCTAGCATGTCAACCCTCCAATTGTGCCAGTGCTGCTGAAGAATTTCCTCAGATTAGGAATGAATAGAAAATCCAACACCAACTCCATGGCCCCAAGGCTGCCAGAGTTAAAGAAACATTTGGGCAACAATTTGGGATTCTTGGGGTTCTGCACAGGGCCAGGAGCTGGATTTGAATGATCCTTATAGGGCCCTTCCAGCTCAGGGTATTCTGTGATGTTTTTTCCCCCCTTAAAGGAGTCAGATTCCTTTTTCTGGTTCCCATGGTGCTGCACAAGCATTTGTCACACCTGAGCTCCCAGAATGGAGTTCAGCTAAACACTGATGCGGAAGGAGAAAACCCTGCAAGGGATAATGCTTTGGATGTTTCATCTGAAAAACCCATTCTTATCAGAGGACTTGCATTCATACCTTTGATGCAAGATCACTTCCAAGAACTCTGGAATTATTTGGAGTAAGTCACCTACTCAGTCTTAGACTTACAAACACCATGTGTACCCAATTATACTCATTCACATCCAATTTGTACTAGAAATCTTTGACCTTAGAGCACTATTTTATCTCATTACTAGCTGCAGAATTTTCTTTTTATTCCCTTTTTTAAATAGAAAACTCACAATGCTGAGTCTCACCACTAAAAATTGTACAGGTAGCAGAGAAATCAACTCAGACATCTATTTTGAAGCAATGAAAGATGATTGCTCTACCTCATGATAGCCTGGGCATAATACATGATATACAACTAAAGATTTTTCTGAAGAAGGAAAAAAAACCTAAAAATGAATCAGTGACTGCTTTGAGGCTCCTGTATTAAGCACATCATCTTTTACATCCTAGCTATCAATAGACTCTCCCATCAATTTCTGTCCCATTAATGGGTGCTATTAAAACATTTTAAACAGGATGCATTCCACACAAATAACTGCAGAAATAGTGCTCTGTGTTTAAAAGTTTACATACTCTGTTGAGCAGACAAAATACTGAGTGGTGACTAACCTATATGCTTAATGACACATATCATCCAATCATCAAAATATTCATTTTCCTGGGCTCATCTGAATAAACCAAGGATATCTCTGTGCTGCCATCTGCTTTGATTCTTATTTTGTTGTTGCTGTTCAACCATTGCTCACAAATAGAAACACTCCAAGTGTAGCACAGAAGTCTTGATGCGGTTTCAGAAATATTTCACAATAAGGTACACAGGAAAAATGTCCCATGTAGTGTCAGAGTATAAACTATGGCAAATGGTCAGCTCAAGCTCCTTTTCTGTCACTAAGGGCTGGGAAATCCTCTATTTGCTGGGGCAGGGCTTCACAGCAAGAGGGAAGAAGTAGGAAAAACAAATGGAATCTTGTTAGAGGCCAAAATTGCAAAGTTGCTGCAACCAGTTCTCATTTGGAAAGATTTTTGAACACATTTCCTTTTATTTACTATCTATCCCGCAGCACAAGTTTCCTTTGGGAAGCTCTAGGGCTTTCATTTCACCTACCTACCCCCTCAGCCCACATGAAACCTGGCAGAGATCAGTCTCCAGCCTCCACAGAAGGGCATGCAAAAACACTTTGCCTAAATAACACCAAGAAGTGGAAAAAAATGCTTCCAGGAGTTCTGAGAAAGATTTGTGCAAAGCAAGAATTCAGAAACCCTGTGCCTGCTAATGCCCCAGTGAGAAGGAACAGATCACAGCTGTAGATAAACCCTCTTGCCATTGCTGGGGACAGCAGTCAGGGCCAAGGTCAAATAGCCAGAGGGACTCTTCAAATGAGTGATGCCATTAAACTGAACTGGGGAGGATTCTGGAGAATCTTGGATTAATTTCCAAGTACCCTGCATGAGGTGAAACGCCCCATCTTGCAAAGCAGGGAATCAAAGCTCAGGAAAAGAGTAAATAGAGCATTAACTTGAGACAAGATGTTGATCATATTTGCATGTCCCAATCCCCAGCAATAATTCTGACTTTCCATGTCCCAGATGAAGCACATCAGTCCCTCCAGAGGCAGCAGCCAAACCCCCACAGCTTAGGCACAGGGGTAGCCCAGAACAGTCCTCAGGCAGCTCCTCTGCACAAACTCAAAGGCACAACTTTGCCTGGAGAATCCACTGCCTGCATCAGTAACACCAAATCCACCTCTGTTAGTCAGAAAGCATTGAAGGAAAAAGTGACATGTAGGAAAGAGCCCTTTTAAGCTGTCAATTCCTTGCCATCCATCAAGAATTCCACTCTGTGGCCTCACCTAGAAAAACAGCCCAGCATCACCAGAGAGATCTCAGTGGAAAGATCCCAGCCAGAGCTCTGGGAAGCAAGACCTGTTCAAAGCTGGCTCCTCTTCTCCAGCTTCTCATTCCTGAGCTTATTATTAAGTTATTTCACTAATGAAATAACTTTTCAGCTGGATCTGATTTGTGCCAGCTCGAAGAGTTACACAGAGGAGAGTTTTGTATCAAGCAGAGCCATAACAGCGTTGTCAAAGTTTTTTTTGTGGCAGAAGTGCACATTTCTAATGTGATTTCTTATTTTAATAAACTGCAATAAAGAGTAGTGAGTCTCCTAAATTGCATCCACATGACACAGGGAGATTACAGCAGGTCTGGGATCTCTACCAGCTCAGGACATCCCTGGAGGAATTGTGCTCTCCTCAGCCCTTCTCCTCTGATCAGCAAAATAGAACAATGGATTTATTGTCCAATGATGCAACTTAAAATGAAAATGCGCTTTTTCAATATTCACAAGCTGCCTTTAAAACTTCATTTCAGTTTTGAAAATTTTTCCCCAGAATGACAAAACCCAGGCTTTGAGCCAAAGAGTAAAGCTCTTAACATAAAACTTCAATAAAAACCAAAGACTATCTATTTCACCTCTCCAAGGTATTTCCAGCATTCCCCAGAAAGGCCTTGCTGTGGCTATTAGCTGACTAGTTTTAGAGACTCATTTTAGTGCTCTACAATTATTGCCAACTCATCCTAAATTACCAGCTTCTCCAAGCCTGGGTGGTGCAAACAGCACTTAGGAGACAGAGACATGACAGTGTCAAGCTAATGCAAGACCAGGAGCTCCTCAGTCTGTGAAACAGAAAATGTGTG
>NW_005054308.1:6792629-6828500 GCF_000277835.1 Geospiza fortis | reverse complement strand
GGGTCCTGCATGGGTGTGCTTGAAGGCTCTGAGCTGACACTAAACCATTCAGAGCAGCAATATTAATGCGAAAATATCCCTCAGTCCTCCTGCCAGTGCTTGTTCACATCCCAAGCCCTCCCCTCAAAACAAATCACCTGCAGCTTTCCTGGCAGCTGAAAAGGGAGCTGCAGGTGAAGTTTTGGGCAAGGGGAATTCAAGGCTGGTTCAATGCAAGATAAAATTAAGTGTTCTTTTCGTCACTAGTGCTGGAAAAAAACCAAGATGGCTCATGCTGTGCTACTGTTGGAGCTGAAGTGATATGGAATAAAACAACCAGTGCAGATGACTGAAACAAAGCAGGAGAATTAAATCCCAGAGAACAGCCTGAGACACCCTGGGGCAACGTGAACCTTTGGGTTTATCCCCATCAGCTACAGGGCTAAAACCATTCCTTCAGAACATCTCCAACCACCTCCTCTGCCACACAACCAGCCCATGCCCAGGATCAGGTACCTCTGAGTGCACAGCTTCTTGCAGAAAAAGGGAAGAGAAGCTCCAGAGCAAGAGGTCACTGCAAACCCAGCCTCAAAGTGCAGGCAGAAAATAAAAAACCTTTGGAAAACACAATACACTTTTTTTTTTTTAATGGAGCTACAAAGGACACCAAAGCCATGATAACTTCTGGTATCTCAGCTCCATGGACACCTTTCCAAGGCAGAGCTCAGAGTCCAGCACACAGACAGATAGATGGTGGCTGTTAATCACAGTTTCCCCCCTCTGCAGCCCAGGAGGGGAGGTTAAACACCAGCAAGACCTTATCTGTAGCCAAGCAGCCATTTTGGGTCTCCATGCAGGGTGTCAGCAGCGTGGTGATGGATAAGGGAGTGTTCCTCCATGGCAAGGCTTTCCATCATGTTAAATGAAGGCTTGACAGCTTTGCTGCGTGCAGCCTGCCCTGCGTGTTGACTTCAGCCAGGGGAGAGCAGCAGCTCCACGTCCAGGGTCATGGCTCCATGTGGGCAGCAGCAAAAACAGCCCAAGGACTGGCAAAAGGAGAGCAGAAAAGTTCAGAGGAAGGTAGGGGGATGTGCTGAGTCTAATTAGCAGGAAAAAATCACGGGAGAAGAGTCTAATTCTCAATTTAAGTGAGCCTCACTGCTGCTGTATTTCTCTGCCTTCTTATCATCTCACATGTGACAGGAAGCAAATCTTTGGGTGTATTTATTGTCTGAGTGTACTTGATACAAACACCCTCACAGCTCCAGTGGGTCCATTCTCCAGGTTGAGGGGGAAACAGCCAGGCTAGAGGGTGTTACCCAGCTTAGGGAGGGGTTTGTGCCCTTTGGAGGGCACACAGCACACAGGGCTGGGGCAGCTTCTTGAGGAAGGACTAAAGAACAAAATGTGTGCACCCAGAAACTGGCTGGGTTGCTGGAATGAGAGCCAGCAGAGGCTTGGCCTGCTCTGTGGGTGCATGGTGGGAGAGGAACATGGATTCTGAACCCACTTCTTTCATAAGCTAATGGCTCCAGTGTGCAGCCTAATAAATGCTGGCTTTTACTTCACAAAGCCTGATGAGAGTTCTGATGTGTTCACAATTAAGGGAATGTTTAAACAGCTCCCCCCCAAATCCCTAAAGCTTCATCTAAGAGTCCCACTATATTCCTTCTTTCCCCAGGTCCCTATCCCAGCTTCTCCCCTTGGCTGGCACTGCCCCTGTCCACTTGTCCTTCTCCTCTGCCTTCTGTCCTTAGCACCAGCAGTGTTGGTGACCCAGCACTAGCACAGTAAATACAGCTTACTTCAGCTTTGGGAAATAGTATTCCGCTTTTTATTTTCTCATCCGCTCAATCCAAGTGTTGCAGAAGTTCACACCAAGCCCTGCTCTCCTCGTTGCTGCTCTCCTGACACGCTCTGAACACCAGTTAGGCAGCCCCGGCTCACGGGAGCTGACAGCTGAACTGGTGCTGTGACACAGCACAGCCCACCCATGAAAAGGGTGGAATAACATTTTCATTTGCAAATCAGAAGGCTTCTCAGGGCCATGTGCAACACAGGTTTTCTGCAGCCCTGCCCAGACCCAGGCAGGGCAGCCTGAGCTGTGTGTGGGTACAGGGATCACTGCCAGTCACGACAGCTGCTCCACCTCCCAGCAATGTGCCTTTTGTGGGCCCCAGCCTGGGGAGGGTTCTGCACGAAGATGAGCGCACAGTTCGTCCTAAATGTAGAAATCACACCTACAGGGGGGATAAATAGCTTTCTGACAAGTAGACAGAAGCTAATTGAAGACTTTCACTAAAATTGTACAGTAGCAAAAGGTAAAGTTTAATGCTAAAGCAGCTCTATCATAATAGAGGAGAGAGATAAGTGTTGGCTCTGCTTGTTGCATAGACTATGTTTGTTCCAAGAAAAGTTAAGCAAAAAGTCCACCTCCCAGAGAAGAATATTAATATCTGGTAACTTTTATTCCCACTGCTAATATGCATATGTGTCATCAAATTCTGGCATCATTCCTCCCCTTTAAAAATATTTAGATGATGTCTTAACTTTTCTAAATTCCTTCATGAGTGAAGAATGGATAAGATACAATGCTGCTGAGCTGTGTTACTCAGATATTCTTTTTATTATTCATTACATAAAGCTGTTGATCTAGGAAGTTGATTATTATTCTATGGGAACAGAGACACTTTGGGCAGCTAGATTGGTACCACTTGTAACAAAACAAGACCAAAGCAAAAGGAAAAATCTGTAGCAGCAAAACAAAGACAGGCTTTTGCTAGGTCAGCTCCTGTGCATTGCCTTAGGGAAAATAGATGCCTCTGTTGATTTTGCAACTTTTATTCCTTGGCTCAGGAGGAGGCATTTGGGAGGAAATTACGGACGGTTTCGCTTGGAGGAAGTTTAATTTTCAAACTGCTCTGCCCACATGAGCTTGGCACAGAAGGTCTCTCAGGGCCCCCTTTTGTTTCTCTTGTGCTGGGGGGAGTGTTCAACAAGCAGCTCCTCAGGATGGGGTGGTGAGGGATAATCAGGCAAACAAACTCACTCCTCATGTCTCAGGCTAGGAGGAGATTCCAAGCCTGGATGAACTATTCCAGTTCATTACTTGGCACTTTAATCATGAACTGCTGTCTTTGCATCCAAGACCTGGCCAGACTCAGTGAAATTAATCCTTTTTTCAACTTTATATTTGTTCATTCCTTTTTTCCACAGCGATGGAATTTTTTTAAAAAGGTCATTTGTAATTGTCACTGCTGCTTGGTGATCAATACAGAAGTGTCAGAGAGGTGTCTGGCAAGATGTGTCTGAATCCTCCGGAGTATTTGCTGTGCTGCACTCAGAATAACACAGCAGTGCTGTGTCCTGCACATGAGAACATTCCCATTACCACGGGAGTGGAGAGATGCTGACAATCTCAGAGTGTCAGGAGCACATGGGCGTGCACATGAAGAGCTCACAGACCCTCAGCACCGAATGTTTGCTCCTCTCTGGCAGTTTTTTGGTCTTCAAAGAGTTCTCACTGGATTCCCCACTGGTAAACTCCCCTGTGCCCTGGCCAAGCTTTATCAGGCACTGCCAGCTGGAAGTTTTTCAAGGAAGGTGCTCTGACTGCTTGGGGAGTGGGAACTACCATGTCCTCACTGACCTCTTGCACAGCATAACTCAACAATACAGTTTGTGGCTGTTCTAGGACCATTTATCCAAATGCTCAGCAGTCCTGAGAAACCCTTTCAAAAAGATCTCTTCTTTTTTACATGCCACACAAGTTTCTGGCAAGGGAGGGAGAATAGTCCCTGATGAAACTGCAGAGCAATAGGACACTGCTGGAGGAGTAAGACCTGTTTGTAAATATTCCTTCCTCTGGATGTTTGTTGATATTATTCACTGCTTAAATATGAATTGATGGCTTGTGTGCAGGGTTTCTTTGGGGGATCTGCCAATGCAGTAATGAAATGGGTGTTCTGCCTGGCCAGCAGCAATTACTGTCCCCACTGCCTGCTGTCTCCACAGCCTGCAAGTCAGTCTTCATTTCTACCAGTGGCACGGAAATTGCTTGTCCAGCATGATGGGGTTTGTTCCTCTCTCTGTGACCTGTCTCACAGCTGGGCAGCCCCTGGAGAGTCAGGTTTGCACAGCACTGCTTTGGGTTTCCTGCACACTAAAAAAAAGAGAAAAAAAGAAAAAAAGAAAGAAAGAAAGAAACAAAAACCACCCCACAAACAACAAAAACCTCTCAAAGACCAGGTGGCTGGAGAAGGCAGAAGGGCAGGCGGTTTTGAAATTTGCAGCTGAGCAGTTTGTGAGGCTGTGCCAGCCCCAGAGGGACCCCAGCACCTGCACACCAGCTTGGAGGCACCAGCCAGTGCAGTGAGGGCAGCAGAAAACACAGAGTGAGGAGCTCAGAAAGCAGCCGGGCAGAGAGGAAGGAATGTGAGTAGATGGGAGAGCTGTGGCACCCCAGTGTCCCCAGCAGAGCCACCACAGTTTGCAGTGTCTGTGCTCCAGGCTGGCATCGTGTGCACGGTGAGCAGAGAGCCGAGCCTCAGCTCTGAGCCTTGGCACAGATCTTGATGTGCATCCCCAGCTCCCTTTGATGTGCATCCCCAGCTCCCTGGTGGCTCAGGAGGTCCAGCACAAGCTCTGGATAAGGTTATGAAGGATCATGCAGGCCTGAATTTTATATGGTGGCAGGACTGTATGATTTAGGGTATGTAAGAGAAAACCATGCCAAAAGCTACACATGGGTTAGGTCAGGCAGAAAGACTCTGGTGGCACCTCAGAGGACACTGGCTACAGAGCAAAGGGGTTCCCACACTGGCCAGGCCCTCTGCTGCTAAAGGAGAGGCAGCCCAGTCTTGTTCCCTCTGTGTTTCCTTCCTTTGCACACCTCTGCCTTCAAAATGTAACTTGGACATCACAGGAGCAGAATAGACATTCAGTTTTGCTCTCCAACATGGCCTGGAGAAAAATTGGTGTTACATCAGAATTAATCTAGAGCTCTACAAGTGATGAGAGGCCTTCAATTTTCAGGTCTAATCAAAATATGAATTTTTGCAGAGCTTTGGATGCTGTCTCTTCAGTTTGTTCAGAAACCTCCATGCAGCCACTGCCTGCTCTCAGTATCAGAAAGTGTTAAAATCACTCCAGTAAAATGAGAAATCTCCTAAAACATTCTACTGTGCCTTGAAATCATATCAACTGTGATAAATGCTGAAAAAGTTTGGTTCTTTTCCCACCACTTTTCATTTTGATGCTGTTCTCATTCCAAGTGGCCCAAGAAGGACACTGTGAAGTTTTCATTGCTCAAGGTGCCTTCAGCAGGGCTGAAAGGGAAATCCAGAGCAAAGGCTATGCCTGAAGTGTGTCCAACTAAGCAGACTTCAGCTAATCACTGAGGTTATTTTGAAGTGCTTATCCAGATTGAATCTGGAAACTTTTATGTGGTTTTAGCGCATCCCCAAAGCCTCACATTACAATGACACAAAAATGACACAGTGCGTCCTGTTGCTGTCTTTCTGCTTGATTGATGATTAAAAAAAAAGCATCAAAGCACAGTGGCAGGTTTTGAATGTTGATTTCTGTAAGAACTTTAAGAAAAAAATTCAAAGTTTGTGGGGGAAAAAGCCCTTGGAAAAGCCTTTTCATTGATATATTCCCTAAAATGTATTTTTTGCCTATTTTATTGTGGTTCTTTTCCCCCCAGCAATGGCCACAGTGAGGGCACCATGGGCAGACTAGAATTGGGAAGGTGGAGAAATGTTATTTTATTCACCTAGGATCTAATCCCTGTCCTGCTGCAATCAGCAGCTCTGTTGAAGTTGATTGCCTCCAGAATTAAATTTAAGCCCAGGAACTGTGGGAACGTGTGTTCCATGTCCTGGCTGGGAGGAAACAGCCAAGGGTGGGTGGACAAGGAGGGGGGGCTTTGCTTTGTAGTAAACACCAGCTGAAGGAGAATCAGTGGCCACCAGGGGCTCAAGGACAAGGGGGTGACACAGGGCCAGGGGCTGCTGGCTGTCACTGGGGGCTTCTGGGCAGTGAGAATGGATGAGGGAAAGGGGAAACCAGCATGGTTCGGTCCCCATCACTTCCTTATTCTCCATCTCATTTCTCCTTATTCATTTGTGTCATTACTGTGTTCTTTTGTCCTCCATGCTAATTTGTTATTCTATTATCTGTGGAGGTGGCTTCACAACACAATTAAGGAAAAGAAATCAACATTCCCGACCTGCTTGGTTGTGCTTGCTCTGTTAACTGTCTTTTGAAAATCTGTATTTAATTAAAACGGAGCATTAGGATGCTGTTTTGGAAGGTTGTAAGGCTGTTCTGTTCTCCTATCCACTGAACTGTTTATTATCTCTTCAGATTGCCTGCATTTGTAGCAATTTTTGATGCATTATGTTTTGTGCTTATGTTAAAATCAAAATAACAATGGATGGACATAAAAAGAAAAAAATCCCAGATTTTCTTATTTTTGTCTGAAAAGTAGCAGGTATTTACAAACTGCAGTCTTTTATTTTTATCAGAATAAGAAAGGAAATTTCTTGGGCACAAATAACAATAAATTGACCTTTGATATTTCTTTGTCCCAGAGATTAATTTGTCCTGTTTAATTAAGGCATTGGTTTTCTTTATTGTGACATTGTTATCTTTTTTTTTTCTTTTCCGACCTGTTCTACCTTCATGCTATGGAAATGACTGATTGAACTGATTCCCTCTGCACCAAATAAATGCTGCTCCCACTCCATGGGCATTATTTGTGCTGGAAATAATTGTTGGAAATTTCTGAAAAGCCACATTCAAACCAGGACCCTACCTGACTATTTGAGAACATAAAAGCAGGATCTTAAACTAATTCATGGGCATGCACTGATCTGGGGGTTTCTCACCCTTTTTTCACAGCCAGTGAGCAGACAGCCCTGCAGTACATAAAATATCAACTTTTGGGTCAGGGGAGGACTTCATAGTTCCTCCATTTCCTGGTGTAAATCTGGGATTGGTGCAATTTTTTCTCCTGCCCTGGGTCAGCCCAGGCTTCCTCACACCAACCCAGTGATGTCTCACAGGGTGACCCAGGGGAAATTTTCTTGAATGGGGCCAGCCAGGGGATGAGCTCTGCTCACAATCCCCCCAGCACCCTGACAGGGAGACTCTCTGCTCTTTTGTCAATCACTCGTGTTTTTTGTAGCCATCCTCACAGCAGATTTCATAGGAAGTTCAGGGCATCAAGCCAAGGCTATTAAATGTAAATACAGTAGTGTTTCTTTTCCACTGCTGTCTAATTGCCTTGGCCCCCTGAGAAAGAAGCTGATGTGAGGGGGGACTCTCTAACAGGAAATAAACTGGGTGCAAATCTAGGCTAATAAACTTTTTCAGAGACCTCAATTCATAACACAATGCTGCAAAAGAAAGAGTTCATCCAAGAGCTAGGGGTTCAGCTAACACTTGCCCGTCCTGGAAATGAGTGTTCTGGGTTACAATCTGCTCCTGTGTAGGTTTTAATTAAGAGCAACAACATCAAAGGGAAAAATCTACGTATTTACTGCTATAAATCTATAGTGGGGAGAGATTCTGCCCCCCAGTGGGGCTATTCAGTGATAAAATACACAGAGCTGGAAAGCAGGAGAGGCCTTTGCAGCTCTGCAGCACTGGGCTGCTTCTTCTGCCCAGTGAGTCCTGCTGGGGTGGACGGAGGTGCCTGGAGAGAAATCCTCAGCAAATCCCACTCCCTCTGCCAAAGAAGAGCACAGAATGAATTGGATTTAAGAGATCTTAAATCTCATTTTGTTCCAGCCCCCCTGCCATGGGCAGGGGCACCTTCCACCAGAACAGGTTGCTCCAAGCCCCATCCTGCCTTGACCTTGGACACTTCCAGCGCCTCAATTGCTTGCTGAGTAACAAAGCCGAGTGAGATTTGTGTCTTGAACCCCAAGAAATGAATTAAGAATGTGAATCTGAAAACATTTCTGTGCAGGAGGAGTAACTACCAAAAGAAGACAGTTCTCTGAGCTCAAGTGTTCCTCACACATCTCTCTCTGCTCCACCATGGGCTCAGTAGTGAGTATAAGTGAAATATTCAACCTGACGCAGAGAGAAGTTTCCAATAAACAACTTAAGGGTCATTTGTTTCTCTGTAAATCTAGGCTTTTAAATAATAAAAAAGTATAAATAAGTCTCTTCAGCACCATAAAGTTACCAGCTATAAAAATAAATAAACAGCCAAGGGCATGAGGAGCCTTGCTCTCTGACATTCTGTCACTTCTCAGTGGTGCCTGCTACTTCACCTTCAGACCTTCTTTTCCTCTTTGAATTCTGTTTGATTTTCTCTGCAAACCGTATTTGACATTTTGCATGATGGATGTACTATGAAAAAACATTTCATTGTCTTAAGGTATTCTAGAAAGCCTGTTTCAGTTCTTTTTTAATTCATATATACATGCAGTTGCATGGTGAAGAGAGGCTTCCTCTAAGTAGGTCTGAAGTTCCTTAAAATTCATTAACCTTTTTCTGAGGCAAGACTCAGGTGCATCCCCATGCCTATTTCAATATTTTATGGCTTAGCCCCTATGTTTTTTTGCTTCTGAGTTGCTGTTTGCTCTTGAAATCACTGAATTGTCGGCCTGATCCTGCTAAATGAGCTGTTCACCTGAATCAAAATCATTGGCCATCTGGCATCGTGCTTGAAAAAAGAGCCCGGGTTGGGTATGTGAATAACAAAGCTGATCCTCCCCGTGGCCTCCAGGGAGGCAGAAGAAGATGCACTGTCAGGGAGGTGGCTGAGGAAGGCTGTTACCTGCATTAGTGATGGGCTGTGGTTAGCACATCCTCCAGGCTCCCCCCTCTCGGGGCTCCTGCTGCTCACAGTGACCCCAGGATGTGTCAGAAAGGCTGTTTTCCCAGCCCTGCGCTCGAAGGAGGAGTCAGAGCTCTTCAGTTCTCAAGGTTGTTTATTGTTTCTTATCTATGAAGTTCTCTGGCCTGCCAAGGTCTGCTCAGCAGGTCAGACAGAGGCACACTGATGCCCTCAGGGCAGTGTTATCTTTTTATACTAAAAACTACGTGTACATTATTTACCATAACTTCCCAATCCCTATCACCTATGTTAGACAGTGAGCTTCTACTCTAAACCAATCCAAAAGTGCAATATCATAGCAGAAGATGGAGGCCAAGAAGAAGAAGGAGAAAGGCTGGACATGCCCAGATTCCTCCATCTCACCCCCTGAACCCCCATTCTAAAAACCCCAAAAAATCAATTTTTCTCCCCATGACAAACTAACTATTATTCTGCTTAGACTTTCATGGCTTGCAGATCCTCATATAAGGTTGGTAATTTTTTCCATGGGTCACCATCAAAATCACAGGCGTCTTGGGCTCTGTGCCAGGGTCTCTGAGCCCCCTGGCAGGGGTTTGGGCAATCCAGGACAGCCAGAGGGATGTCCTGATTTAGCAGACCCCTCTCTAGGAAAGCACCAGCCTCTGGCTGCATCTCCTGGGAGATGCTGCAGCTCCTGGGGCAGAAGGACAGAGCTGCAGGTGCTTTTCCCCCAGCAGTGACTCCAGAGCACCTGTAGGTCTGGTGTTTGCTGTGTCTTACAGTCCCTGGCACGGGCACTGCAGACAGCAGCTCTTACCCAGCCAAGTCCTTTGCCAAATCCTTGCTTTGCTCCTGAAGGTTTTCATAATAAACACTCTTCTGAGGCCACTCTGAATTTGCTAAAGGAAAATCTTTTCATTAGAGAGCTGGGCTGAATGTCTGAGATAATAATAACTGGAGGCTATTTACAGCTAGAGGACAAGAAGGAGAGGTAGAGTCTTGTCATCTCTGGTGTGTACTCCACTGCTTCTCACCAGAACACATCTGACAGGACAAAAATTGGCATGCAAGTCTATATTTTGTGTTGCAGTGCGACCAGCACATGCATTTTCCCCCAGTGAAAGCTATTCTCAGTGTTCCCTTTAATACTCAGAAATGGAGGGGAAGGAGAAGTGCTTGGGAAACTCAGCCTGAGGTTTCTAGTCACAAGATCCCACAACAATCTTCATCTCTTCCAGTTTGAAATTAAGGAGACCATGCACTGGCTTATTTCAGACACAGAGAGAGGAAAAGAAAAAAAAAGATAAAGCTGAAAGAATTCCTGCACTTGTTCGTAAAGACACAGTCCCAAAAATTCAGCATAAATCTACAAAATGTTTACACAATTAAATGCCTGCTACATTAAGACCTGTTGTAGTTACTCCCTCCAGCATTACCTGTTTGATATGAGTTAATAAAGCTGCAAATGGTCATCCATCACAGGGGTTATACTGGTTTGAATAAGCACTTTGAATGCTACTCAGAAACTACAGACAACATCAAAGACAGCCATGCAGAAAGCAAGTGCAGAAATGGCCTCTCACTTCTTCCCCCTTTGGCTCATGGTAAATGCATCTCACTGCATCCAATCTGATGAAAACCTGTGTCCCTGGAGCCACTCCTAAAACATGTCAGAAGCATCTATCTCCTTGTTAATCTGAAATTCTGTATCCATAAAAGAGTCAGCATCTCATTCAGATAAACCAGCCTGAGCACTCCGCTCCCTCTTCTTGTTCCCTATTTATTTTTCAGGTAACAAGTAGAAGCACAAAAAATCTTGCTTTAACAGAGTCTTCTGAGACGGCTGCTGAAACAGAGTTTAAATATTCAGATTGTGTTTCTGGGGGTTTCTTTTCCTTGTTGCTGTGGTTTTCTGCATGTCTCCCTCCACTCATTTCCTCATTGTCAGTGCTCCCTTGCCTGAGTCCACTGCCACGGGTTACTTGGCTGGAGCAAAACTCCAGCAACAGAAAAAGGGAGAGCAGGAGGGAGAGACAGAGACTCCAAATGCTGCTATGAATTTTCTCCTTTCACCTGGACAAAAACTCAGGCTGCAGCAGCCTCCTGACTGGCCTGGCAGTTGAATATAAGATTCTAGAGAATCCCTCTGCCTTCGCTGGGTTAATTGTGGGATTTGTTGTTTCACTTGCTCACAGGGAGGGATGTTTGCCTGCATTCCTGCTGTTCCCTGTGTCTGCAGGCTGGATGTGCAGAGACAGAAAGGTGTGGAGTGGGCAGGGGGCAGAGTGCCCACCTGCACACCCACTCCTGAGCAGAGCTGCAGGAAGGAGCTGGCAGCTGCTCTCTGCCAGCAGGGACAGAGCTGGGGCTGGGTCCTGCTCATGTCACAGCTCTTGCTGGAGGCAAGCACGTGGTGCTCCAGGCCAGAGGGAGCAGCACCGCCTGAGGCTGCTGCAGCACCCCAGGTTCACTGTTCTGGGGAGAACAGACCTCTTTATTGCACCTCACAGAATTTCACAGGTAAAACTTAGCCCTGTGCTGTCCCTTGGATACTACCATGAATGAAAGAGAGGACCTTGCCCCCTGCCCAACACCTTGGAGGTCCATCCCCCATCCTGTCGCACAAAATTCAAGGGAACCTGTCACAGACATCTTTTATGAAAAATCTTTTTTTTTAGGATTTTTCCTCCTGAGAAGCAGAGAAGCCTCAGGAACAAAATGTAAACATTGATGATCTGCTGCTGTGGAATGCAACAAGTAGATCTTTGATTGGCCCATGTTGGTTGTTGCTAATTAATGGCCAATCACAGACCATCTGGCTCAGACAGAGTCCAGGCCACAAGCCTTTGTTATCATTCTTTCCTATTCTATTCTTAGCTAGCCTTCTGATGAAATCCTTTCTTCTATTCTTTTAGTATAGTTTTAATGTAATAGACATCATAAAATAATAAATCAGCCTTCTGAAACATGGAGTCAGATCCTCCTCTCTTCCCTCAGCCTAAGACCCCTGTGAACACTGTCACAGGAACCTGCAGTATTAAGGGCTCCCTCCATTTTCTTCTTCCAATTATTTCTCTGAAAGAGACAAATTTTGTCCCGAAGAGGTGACTTCCAGCAGCAGTTATGCAAAGGACACTTGACTAGGTGTAAAGCATGCTGCACAGAAACACTTCAGAATGCTTTAATAAAGAAGAACCACAGTGAGATGTATTTCACTCTGTAAAAAGAAATAATATATGCAGCGACTTTTGAGTGGGTTTGTGGCTTTGTCTGATAAGGGCACTGCTGCTGATAATGCCCTCCTGATGCTACTTAGCTGTAAAAAGCCAGTATAAGGTTGATCAGGACAAAGAGAAGATGCAGCTGTTGTAGAGAAAATTGCAGCATCTCCTTTTCCCTTCAGTTATTAAATAGTCCATAATGGTGAGTGGATGTCAAGAGCCAAGAAGTGAAAATATTGTTGATATGTTATGCTGTTTTACCCAGGAACAGTTGGCAGATTCTTCTAATTTTGGTGGTGGGTTTTTGTTGTTGTTGTTATTTTTGGGGTTTTGGGGGTTTTTTGGTGTGCGTTTGGTTTTTTGTTTTTGTTTTGTTTTGTCTGAGTAAATTGGGGCTCCGTGGAGAAAGGAAGGGGATCTGTTCCTACATATTGTGTCTTGTCATGCCATGCTGTGTACTGGACACATGGAGAGCTTCTCTGATTGGCTGGTGACAGTGCATCCCAAATTTCCTCCACTAAATGTCCAAACTGAAGAAGAAAAGGCTCCAAGAAGAACTTATAGCACCCTTCCAGTACTTTAAGGAGGTACAGAAGAGCTGGAGAGGGACTTCTGACATGGACATGTAGTGATAGGACATGGGAGAATGGCTTTAAAGTGAAGGAGGGTTGATGTAGGTGGGTATGAAAAAGACAATTTTTGCTGTTTTTTGCTGTGAGGATGGTAAAACACTGGCCCAGGTTGCCCAGAGTGGTGGTGGGTGCCCCATCCCTGGGAACATTTCAGGTCAGGTGGGACAGGACTCTGAGCAAACTGGCCAAGTTGCAGATGTGCTGCAAATGGCAGGGGCATTGGAGCAGATGGTCTTTAACAAGTTCCTTCCGACCCAAAGTGTTCTCTGGTTCTGTGGAATCTCCTTGATGGAAATGAGCAGTACACGTGCCCCTGTCTGGGGTCTCTGGTCCCTGAGGTCTCACAGAAGGGGGTGCTTGCTGTCACAGTGCCTCCACATGCCCTTGGGCAGTCCCAGCTGGGGCTGAGGTCACGTTTGGTGTGGAGCCATAGAGGGAGGAACAGCATTTGTTCACAAAGTTGTACCCATAGCTCAGGTCCAGGAGCAGGCTGTGACTGTAATCTGGCCGTGTCACAAAACCCTGGGCAGGGAAAGACTCAGCCATTACACCCCTGCAATGTGACAGCTTCATTATTTGGATGTAGCAGGCAATAACAGCAATAAGAACCCACGAGACCTTAAAACTGGAGTGGCACTGAACTATTGGTGATCCTATGGAGAGCATCTGGGGGCACAGGGGGTCTCTGCTCTGAGAGGGAAAATAAAAAACTGGAGGGAGTATTTATAATTCCTTGGCCTGCACTGATCTGCCTTTTAGTGCTGTTCCCCATGCAGCAAGGATCTGGGAAGCTCTGCTACATCCCTGTAGTGTCTGCACTTTCTTTTCCCAGTGCCATCTGCTATACTGATTTGTTAAAAAGGAGAATCAAATCTCTAATCCACTGCTGCTGTGTGAATAGAATCCCACTCAGGACATTAGCTCTGTCTTGTCAAGGAACACAATGTGCCATTAAAACAAAAAGATGCCTCCAGCTTTGGGACAAAGGAGCAAGGAAAATCGAGTGCCACCCACTTGTGCCATGAGTGCTCTAAGCCAGGGGACAGGCCCAGAGCAGTGGATGGAATTGAAGTGTCACCCTCCAGTGTGTGCCAGGCTGGGAGAGGATACAGTCATACAAAAGCAATACTTTAAAACCTCCTTTATTTAATTCCAAATCATCTTCTTCTTTTTTCTTTTATTCTTTTTTTTTCCCCAGGCACAAGCAGCTCTGCAGTAGCTCAGAAGACAGAAATCCTAACCTGCCCCTTCCTGTGAATCTCCCGGGCACCTCTTTGCAACAGGGCAGTGTGTTTGCAAGGGCATTTGTTTGTCCTATCTTCACAACTAATCACCCCCTCTCCTCTCCTCCCCAGTTCTGCCATGCCCACAGACAGGGTAAATAACACAACACTGGATAAAATCAGAATTCCCAGCTGTTGAGGTACTTAAAGGTCTTCCCAAAGCCTGATCTCTTAGAGCCCAGTGAAATGCTCAGATCCCCATTTTGTTTCTCTCACGAATTTCCAGCACCAGTGGCATTAGATGTGCCCATGGAAATCATTGTGTTGGGAACATTTGGGTGGGAAGACATTGAATACTTGCACTGGGACTAAGATGAATAATAACACAGTTTCCTCCAGTGGCTTGAGGGCTTTCTCTTGTTTCCTTCTGAGGGAGCTTTGTTGGCCTTGCAGCTGCTGGGTGGCAGATGCTGATTTAGTGGGGCAAGGCCCCCCCGTGCCCTCCCGACTGCCGTGCCATACACATTCCCCTTTAAATCCATGGCTGCTTATGCGTCATGGATGATGCCCACGAGTTTGCTGGCAGCCCTGCCTGCAGATGCAGTAATTAATCATCAAGTGACAGGGTGGCAGTGCCCCTCATTGACTTGGGGGTGATTAAGAAGGGCTTGCTTTCTCCCTGCTGACAAAGGACCGTGCTGAGCTGAGCAGGGCTGCTCGCCGGGGAAGCGCTGCTCCGGAACCACTGCAAAGCCCTGCATTTCCAGCAACGTTTCCCATGCAGAAATGGCACAAAGTGCTTTGCAAACCAGCAAGCTGGGGGACTCAGGGAATGTGCAAACTCCACTATTCTGCAGCTTTCCCATTCGCCAACCCCTTGAGGCATTCCAGCCTGTTGTGTGGCTATGAAACACCAAGCCACTGGAGAAGTTGCCTGGTACAGCAGAGGATTTTTCTAGAGGAAGAGCCTTTACAGTTCTGGAACTGAGTATTTGCAGCTCCCCAAGGCGTTAAAAATACAGTTGCCACTATTGAGTTTTGGTATTTCTATGTGCTAATCTAGTGCTGGGGGTGAAGGAGAACAGGAAACCATTTTGCGTGGCACGCATTTAAAATGAGCTCCTGAACGCCTGAGTTTGGGCAGATCTCCCACCCAGCTAAATGAGAGATTTTTCTGGATAAGAATCTTGGCATTTGGCTATAAGCTGCTATTAAGAAGTGGAACGGTTTTCACTCATGAATATTCATGTGGCTATATTGAAATGTGTATACTATCAGTGCACAACTTTGCAAATGCTTGATTCCAGTTTCTACTGGGGAAATGAGGCAGCTGGTCATTAGTTCACCTCCCAGCAGAGACTCACACAAAGCAGTGGCTGTGTCAGCCTACCTGTGCCAGCTGCTATTATTCCTCTTCTATTTCACATAGGAAAGAAGCATTTCTCATCCTCTCGTAGTCACTTTCCTCCTCCTGCTTGCATAGGAAATGGCTTTTATCATTTTCTGCTAAAAACTCTTGGCATATTTATTATTAATATTCTTATTATTACTCAATTGGGTATAAAGAAAAGCAATTAGAAAGACTTCACTGGGAACAATTAAGTACAATAATAGTGGAGCAATTAACCTGCAGATTAAGGATATAGTGGAGAGCTCTGTTCTCTATTTGCCCTCCCTTTACTTTCCTGTTGTGGAGGGGGGCTCTTTGGGGTCACCTATGGGGCTGAGAGCTGCCTGAGTCCTCTTGGACGAGGGAGAGGCTGGAATTGGGCTGTCAGGACTCATGGACCTCTTCAGCTGTTCCAGCTCTTTGCCAGGCTTTCCCTCCTTTGATTGTTGCTAAATCAAAACCGTTTATTGCCCTAATCGAGTTTGGTGCCACACAAACCAGTGGAGTGGAGAGAAATTAAAAAGCAAGGGAGTCCTGTGGTATGGCAGAGAGGGCTCAGGAACCTCCAGCTGCCCAGGCCAGAATTTGGCATCAGCCACATAGCCACAATAGGGGCATTCTCACTGCTATTCTCTTTCAGGCAGCCAGGTGTAAAATTTCAGAGTCAAGGGTCTTCACCCAGTCAGCAACCATGGAAAGGATATGTGCAAGGATTTGTGGTTTTGGACAACTTGGAAATGGTCTTATTTAGTTACTTTTAACCTCTTGCCTGAGGAATCCGTTTGAGCTTGTTCTTTAACCTTCACTTATTTTCTCTTTTCCAGAGTCATTCTCAAGAGTCATGACATTGCTTTTCAGTCTGAAGCATTGCCTGAAAATGAAACTTCTGAATGTTCTTATTGAACAACAGCAAAATTCAACACTTTGTGTTTTTGTGTTTGTCAAGTGAAATTATTTAAAATTTTGATCCAACATTGCTAAGACAGTCCAAAGGCTCCAGATGGATTTAGAGAATATGAGATGTGTTGGGAACTGCTTCAGCTTTATTCAGTCCTGGTGAGCATCAAGGTCCTGTCTCCAGACTGCACAGCCAAGGAAGGGAGAGGCTGGGAATGAGAAACAAGAGCCAGGTTTCCATTTCCCAGACTGTCACTCTTGGGGGTACCAGACTGCTCTTTAGGGAGAGGCGTCCAGCTTTGAAAGGAACCAAGTGAAACAAGGAGAGAGGCCACACATGAGCTTGAGTGTAGTGGAGGGAAAAGAAAAAAATAGATAAATGTTTTTGGGAAGTTGTCATGATTATTAGAGGATGAAGAAGATGTCTGTCCAATTTATTAATAGTTTGATTATCTAATGAATTGAGCAGTTGTCTATGTTTGCCCTCAGAATGTAGAGATTTTTATAAGGACAAAGAGTCCACTTCCATCCAAACTGTTTAACTTGAACTGGTTGAACTGGTTTCCTAAAAGGGAGAATAAAGACATAGGCTAAACCCAAAACCAAACCCAAAAATCATAGAAGCAAACAGTATTTGAAACTGCTTGCTTTCAGTTCTAGTAGAGCTTGAGGTATTTCAGAGTGAATTTTTTCACAAGCTGCTTTCCTGCTGTGGAATGTGAGCTGCAGGCTGGAGATAGCACTTCTTAAGAAGGGGAACCAGCTCCTGCTGTACTTAAACAGTGGCAGGTGACTGTGATGCTGTTTAAAAAGAAGGCCCTGTATCTACATTCTGATTCAGCAAGTACATATCTCAGAACTTCAAGGAAGGCAGAGAAGCCAGATGGGATTTTGGCGGGGGTTTGTTTGTTTGTTTACTTCCTTGCTTTCATTTTGATAATGAAAAATCAAACTTTTAAAAACGAAGCAAATGCACATTTGTTTATTCCTCTGCAAATCATTCATTTTAGTAAGACATGTTACCCTTATTCCAATCTGCTAGAGCCTCTTGCCTACCAAAAAAGCCTTTCTCATCCTATGACAACAGTTTTGGATTCAGCAGATTATTTTCCTCATCCAGGTGTGGGGATAACCCCAAAGCTTTTCACTGCTCTGAGTTTGCTGGTTGTGAGACAAGGGGTTACACTCTGCAGTATCTGACCCCTGGGAAGTCCTGTGCATTCCCTTCTGTATATCTTTATGGTTTTTCTAAGGTTTTTCTTTGTGGAGAGCTGCTTTTCTCTTTGCTGCCCCAATTCCTTCTTGTACCCTCCTGCCTGTGCCCCTTTCTCTGCCTTTCCCCAGATGTGCCTGGTGCTGCCTGCACTGTCTGTAGCCAACACCTGAGAAAGGAAAAACAAACTCCTCTGGCTGTACCCAAGAATGGCATGAGCAGGGAGAATAACAAGAGACACCATGTACAGCTTCTCACACATGTTCTCTCAAAAGGTTTTCCCCATGGGACTTCCACTCAGTCTCTCAAATCAACTACTTGTTGTAAAAAAACATCAGTCCCATCCTCAGCTGCTATGCCCAGGAGCAGCTGAACAAATGGCCTTGTATTAGTAAAAGAAAGGTTTTGGTAAATGTGCATGAAAATCCTCAATCTTTTCTTAGTTACCATCTGGAGAAAATTTGTCATTTTCAAGTTTTCTGACTGGCTTCTATAGACAGTAAGTGACCTTCAATTTTGTCCTTCAGAGATATCTAGAAGAGATTCATGAAAATATAAACTCCAGTAAATCCTTTTACTTTCAAATAATCTTAAAAAGTGCTTTCAGCTGATATGAATTAGACCAATTCCTCAAGCAAAATAACAAAATCTAGTCAAAGTCTATTAACCCCATTGGCAGTGCCATACTTCCAGTAGAGTTTCCTAAAATACAAATCCCCCACCTTGTTTAGTTTGTTGTTGTTGTTTTTTTTTTTAATAAGTTAGCAAACATCAGAAGATTAAATTTGATTCAAAGTGTTTCAGTGTTTTGCATCTTAATCTCATCTAATTTCTCAGACAGTGGGTTCTCAGCGACACTTGAGAAAATGTGACCTTTGAATTTTCTGTTGTGACGTTTTTAATCAGTCAGCTGGGGAAGCCTTAAAGGCAAAGTTATCTCAGTTTTTTTTTAGCAGGGCCCTCCTGCCGATTGGAAGTTATCAGCATCTTCCAACTGATATGCCATAGTTTTGAAAATGTTCTTTCTGAAGCAATTGCATCTGAACTTTTGGGGCTTTGCTGATGAACGGATGACTCATTTAGAAACATTTTACAGGATAGCAGCAGGTCTGTTCTTAATCAGTTTTCAGCAAGGAGATCCAGGGAAATTTTAAATACTGTGCTTTCATTATAAAGTTAGGTTTTATTCATGAGATTCTCATTGACCTTTTAAGTAAGATACACAGTTACCATGCCAGAATTTCCAACAAACTGAGGGAGTTTTATTAAAACTTTCTTAACTCTTTTTCCCTGAAAAAGGAGATATATGGCTTCAAGTGAGTAGGGAATTAATTGTGAATGATTTTGTTTTTCTGGGCCCTGCTCAAAAAACCAGTATTTAGGCAATATTTCCATTTGTGATTCCTTTGAGGGCCCAGGGCGCAGACACATTTCTCCATTTGACAGACAAACTGGGAAATGTGCCTGTTGTGCTTCTCTGTGGGGATGACCAGAGACCTATTGACATCTGGGCTCTTTATTCCTTTTGATGCAGTGTGTGTCTAGCAAAATCTTTGGAATTCTCCACCTGTAGAGTGGGACCCACACAAGATGTTCTGATCCCCACTGCCCCCACATTCTGCCAGTGCAAATGTTGTCTTAATCTGATTTAAACTATTCCTGAGGTAATCTAGAAGGATCAGCTGCTTCTGACAACTGGGAAAAAACCTATTTTCCAAAACTAAGTATCCCAGACTAGTATTCCTTTTGGGCTGACCTTACCAGACTTCATTTTTCTTTTCCATGTAGGACAATTAAAAGAATCAGAGTGTCAGTAAGGGTCATTGAAAGTGACATCTGATGTCCTGATGATCAAATTTCCTGCCAATACACATTTGTGTCCCACTAATTTCATGGGTGCTGTACCAAAGTCACAGACCAGACTGGCAGCCATTCACTGGGAGTTTGCTGGCAATATTCCAAGTATAAAGGATTAGAGGGAGTATAAAAGGATCCATCCCATTTAAAACCAAATGCTTCCCTATACAAGTGAAATGGAACAACCCCCTGTAAAAAGAAAGAACAAATATTACCTAGTTGTGTAAGATAACACTAGCATTAGTCCAAGGAAGTTATACTTGCAAAACACAACACTCACCCATCTAATAGATTCCACTTATCTAAGGAAAATGCTGTCATGGCACTGCTTATGTGTGCCTGCATATTGTCAATTTGTGTGAGATAGGAGGGAGCATCCACTCTGTCCTTGTCTGCTACAGAGGCTCTGCCTTGTCATCTCATTTGATGCTCCCAAGTTCCTCTTACAGAGGTAGAGAGAATAATCATTCCTCATTCACCTTTTCCTGCCAGCCACTCTTTTCTATGGCTCTGTCACTTCCTCATCCCATCACCTCCTCTCAGAGTTAAAGCCTTGGAGTCTATTTAACCTCTCCCAGTGCAGAAACCATCTAATGTCTTTGACTTTTTGTCCTTCTCTGTGTCTTCACTGGGTTTTGCCCGTTCCATTTTGATGCACTTCATGCAGTATTCAAGCATGGGCAAATTTGGGGCTCATTCAGTGGCACGGAGCTGCTTTTCCTGCTACTCTTGGTTGCTTTCATACCTTACACTCTGTTTACCTTTCCAGCCTGCCTCAGGGCAATGAACAGATGTTTTTGTTGAGCAATCTGCAGCGACTCTATGATCTCTTTGCAGAATGATAATGGCTAATTTAGAGATTATCATTGCATATGTGTATTTAGTGTTGTTTTCCCCATGTGCATTGCTTTGCATTTATCAACGTTGAATTTAATCTGCCAGTTTCTTCCTCCCTCAGAACTTTATGATCAGTTTTAGTTTTTACTACCCTGGATAATTTTATACCATCAGCAAAACTGCAGATCATCCTTAGGGCTAATATTATTTAATATTTTCATTAATATATGCAAACAAAAAAAGTTTTAGTGTGTGAATTTAATTTGCTAATAGCACAAAGTTGAGAAATCTTCTTCATTTCAGAAGATGCACAGCATATTATAGATTAATAAATATATGACTTTGGGCACTGGAATAATGAAAATCAAAGTAAATGCAGTAGTGTAAACTGCAAAGTCATTCTATTTTTACAATATATTGACATTATAAAACAATTATGCATATTTAAGAGTATATAGCAACAGTTCTTGCTGGGGTAGGAGAGTTCAGCAGAGGAGAAAAACCAACCTGAGACATGTCAATCAATCTACAAATGGACTCTCAGCTACTGGACTTATATAGCTCTAAAAAGTCAAACCTAGTCTTTGGAGATAACAGGAGCTGCATATCCTGCAGAGATAAAGAAGGATCAGTATTATTGTGTGAGGTGCTGGATTGCCAGGTGAACCTCTGCCCGTTCATGTTCAATGGAGACTCATTCAAGTTAGAGACATGCAGGTCAGGTAACCTGGGGACTAGGAAATTTGTCTACAAGGAGCATTTCAAAGAGGAAAACTGATTTCCCTTTATAAATGAACTGAGGAACAGAACCCTGTGAGCTAATGGTGCCACTGGCAAGGGAGGAAAGAAGTCTAAATTGATCAGGGATAGATTTAACCTGGAAATTAACTGAGGCTTTCTATCGGCTGGGTGAGAAGCAACTGCAAAATAAAGCTTGAAACCTTTGTGAAAGACTTGGATTTCAGGACTGGCTGTCCCAGTGGAGAAGCACCTTAACAGCAGGAGTGGATTCCTCTCCTTCAGCATCCTGCCAGAGCTATTTCACCCCCTCCTCATTGCTGGAGGATGGTTCAAAAGGTGTCTTCTTGCTGCTGGAAACACCACTGACTCTAACAAGTGCAGTGATCTGTCCTGGAGAGAGCAGGCTGTGGAACAGCCACATTGCAGCTAACACTACTGTAAGGCCAGGATAGCTAACACCCAGTCAGGTTACGGTTAGAGGCAGGTGAGAAGAAAAGAATGATGGGAACAGCTATGTAAATTAAGTTATTCTTTATAAGGTTATGTTCTGAACTCTGCCCTCTGATTGGTTAATCTTATGTTCCATATAAGGAATTGTTTCTGATTCTTTCTGTTCATTGGTGCCCTGCCCTCTATATAAGTTTGTTTTTGCCTCATTTCAAGGTTTTCTGGAGTAGCTCCCTACAGAGTACAGGTTATGTTTTTGTTGAGCATTTATTGTTAGCTCACCTTTGGTCTTCCTTTATTAAGCTTTGATTTTTGAGCATTCCAGTCATACCAGTCCCTATTTTATTTACTGCCATGCTCCCGGCCTGTCACTGTCATATTTTCTGAAAAATCCCTTTGCCAGGATTTCTTCTCCTGGGAAGTTGAGAAGCCTCAGAGAAAAACGTAAATAATAACTATCTGATTTGCTTCTCCTGTGTTTGCTGCTTTAGAATGTGGTTTGGACATTGTTTACCAACTGGTCGATGTTTGATTGGTTTCATGTGAATTGCTTTTGTTTAATGACCAATCACCATGGACTGTGTTGGATTCTGAGGAGTCAGTCACGAGTTTTTCATTATCATTCTTGTTAAGCCTTCTCTCTGTGTCCTTCTCTTTCTTTAGTATAGTTTTAGTATAGTGTTCTTTAATATAGTACAATATCATAAAATAATAAATCATCCTTCTGAGAACATGGAGTCAGATTCCTCATCTCTCACCTTGTCCTGGGGACCCCACAAACAGCAGGGAACAGGCCCTGCTCCCCAGGAAGTGCTGGATGAGGATAATGCTGCCGTGAAACTCCTGGTCATGATGTCAAGAGTGGCAGCTACTCAAGCTCAGATGATTCTCAACGAGCTACTTCTCATTAACATTTCTATATATGGAGGAAAAATACTTCAACAGCAGCACAGGATGCTGGAGCCCTCCATCTGTAAGACAGCCCATGCAATGAACATGAACAGTTTCTTTACTGTCTTTCTACTATTAGAAGGTCTTGAGTATTTTGACACATTTTTAGGTTTTCAGTTTTTGGCAAGTCACCAACAATAGCAGTCAGTTTATGCCAGTCATAGAAGAGGTTTGTGTTGTGGATGAATGGAAGTCAGAAACCAAAGAAGTGAAATATCTTTTTCTTTCAAAGAAACATATTCCTTTTAATCTTGAGCCCAAGTTATCTCGATTTTGAGAAGGAGACTTAATGCTGCAAAAACCAAAATCACTGCTGCTTTATCCCACTTGTTGGGTTTGGTTTTGTAGGGGGTGGGTTTTTTGTGTGTTTTGTTTGTTTACTTGTTTGGTTGGTTTTTGCTTTTTGTTTTCCCTTGTTTTGATTTTTTTTTTTCTGTGATAAAAAACTTACTGATATTGATAAATTTCTTGCCTTTGCACGTGCCATTTTGCAAGAGCAAAGTAAATACAAAGAGCATATTAATATAATGAAAAATGCCATGGAGAGCTCTGAAAAGAAAACACTCAAGGGAAAAACGTGCTTGGAAGAGTGATGACAATGCAGTAACCACAATCTGCTCAAACCAAAAGGCATTGTGATTTTTTTTCTTCTTCTTTTTCTTTTTTTCTTCTTTTATCTTTTGTTGGAGTGAGCAGTTCAGCGTCCTTTCTGCCAGCTGACGTGAAAAGGACAAAGGCCACTTGAAATCACTTTTACTAAGAACATTCAAGTTTTCTTTCCTTAGAGGCGATTGCTAGGACAGTTCTAGTTCAAAGAGGCCAGGATGAGGAGTAAGGTAGAAAGTAGTAGAAGGGATTTCTGTTTGGGGTTTTTTTCCCCCATTGTTTCTATTCCACAACATGGTGAGTCCAGGGTCTTCATCAGAGCCTCCCATCCCCAGGGCTTGCTAAGAAAACCTCACTTTTCTGCCCAGCTGGGTATAGAAACCATCTACATGCTGGCTTCATGTGCTCTGCTGAGAGTAGATAATAATAAATTGGTGGTGTTTCAATGGACTTTATGTACAACCTGAGGCAGAGATTAGACCTGGGCTTTTTTTGTCCTGTTTGTGTAAACCTTATTGAGGAAGTTGCTGTCACACTTCACATTCCATTTATTTTCTTAACGGTTCATAAAAGATTACTAAGTGAATAATGAATGTTTCAATTAAGCACACAGATTGTTATCTAGGTCAATAAATTGCTTTCAAACCTTGGTAATGTCAGCTGGTGACGTAACAATTTTGGAATAGTCATTATAGATGCTTTTTAATACATATTACTGTTTATTAGCCCTCTGTTAACCATTTACAAATTCATCTCTGCTAATATAAAACCTGCTAAGAACTCATTCAATGGAGAGTGCCCGTTATTCCACATAATTTTGCACTCCTGAATTCTCCAAGTAAATCAGCAAGGAAATGGCCATGAAGTATCTTAGACAAGTAAGAGTGAAACAGACATTTATATTAATCTAACAGAATTTTATGGAGTCAAGGTGGGATATAGAACTTGTTTCATTTCCAGTGGAGAGGACAAGCATGAGCAGAGAACAATTCATCACAAAGGCTCTTACCACAGGATTAATTTTCTGCTGTACTAAATATAAATTGGCCTGAAGAAAATCATCTCAGCAGAACTGGATATGAGCACCATAGCTGGCCAGAAAATTGGCTGAATGATGGTAAACAATGGAGGCATCAAACTGTCAGATTGTAGCTAAAAAATATAGCAGAGGAATCTGTCTTAAGATTGTTCTTATTTAACATCACCTTTAGTGATCAGGAAAAAGGCATGAGAAGCATATTAGTTAAATAGGCAGATGGTGTTGCCTTGGAAGCCAATCAAACTTTAGAGATGACAGAAATATTGCTAAAGATCTGTAAAAGTCAGGAAAAGGGATGAGGGAAAAAACAGAAACAGTTTGAATTGGTGGAGAGGAAAGTGCTGAGGGGAAGATGTCCCAGAGCACTGATGGAGCAGTGACAGCAGGGAGACACAGCTTCAAAACCAGGACAGCTCTTTGGAGCTAGCAGTGTTGAGGTATCTGTGATCATGAAAAATGGGAGTAATATCTCTGCTAAGTGTGTTTTTCCTATAAATGGTGCTGCCATCATCATTTTCTAAGTGCATTTTGTACCTCTGTCAGGCCTAGATGAAGAGCTAAGGTGACCTCAGATTTGTTGACAAAAAAATCAGTCAGGGCCAGCCCGAAGCTCTGCTAATTAGCACTGTTAATTATAGGGTAAATTGGCACATTTCCAGCTCTACCTCTCCTGGTAAAAACCGAGTTACTTTTAGGTCAGAGGTTGTGGTGCTGTAGTGAGCAGCTCACTACAGATTTGAGTGGATGAACAAAGAACCAAACCATCACCCTTTAAGTGCAGAGACCTGAAACCCCAATAGCTGAGAGGAATGCTAATTAATTCACTCAATCACCAGCAGCTACAGCTGTGGGAGTAGCTGGTGGACATCATGGTGGTCTGTTAGTGACGTGAGAGACACAGACTCTGCACAGCATCCATGGTGTCTTCTCAGCCAGCCTGAATTAGGATGAGGATCTTCTCCTGCACCCTCCTCTGGCACTGTAGCACTGCTGATGGCCAAATCTGGAGGCAGCTTCCACCTTCATGGAGTGCCCTCAACAGTCCCCTTTCGCCACAAAATATTAAGATTTGGCAAATCAAGACATATATTGAAGTAATATTTTGAATCTGAAGTAATATTTTGAACTTGTTATAGTGAAATATGTGGAGCTACACATGTTCCCAGCCTGATTGATAAGGCGGTTAAGATACACATGGAAATGCAACAAGGGCAGAGGGAAAGAAATTACCCCCTTGGGTGCTCATCCAACAGGAGACCACGTAGAAGCAAATGCACAGTGTCCCTGTGGCATCCCTGTGGTGTCCAGGAAACTTGAAAATGCACAGATTCAAGGCACAAGAACCTGATCCAACATTGATACATGTTCAGATGGAGTAGTTCTAATGGGCCCACTGCTTTGACCTGGTAGCAATTCACTCAGAGTTTGTTTGTTTTTTTTTTTTAATAGATTTTTAAATTTGGCATTAAAGAAGAGATATTTTAACTCAGCCTCAAGATCTTTGCATTTTCTGGGGTAGAAGCTTAGCTAACAAAGCAATTGCAAGGACTATACAAGGAATGAGTAATAGATGGATGTAACAGTGGTACAACACTGTGAATGGAAAAATACCAAAGATTTTAGAAGTGCTGGAAATCTTCCTCTGTGTGTTCCTTTAAACACATACATTTTCTGGATCCAAAAACTCTCTGTGCCTAAGAATGAATGCAGTGATTTTAATATGAGGCACCACTAAAATTCACACTTGAATTCCCAATCAAAAAATGAAAGGTTCTGATATTTACCATTAACCCAAGACAACAAAAAAAAAGAGGTCACTGGTTTGGTCACTTGAAACCTCCTAATGTAATGCCAATTGCATTTAGTTATGGAAAATCTAAATAAAACACATATCAAACATAAATAAATACAAATCAAGTTCTTAATCAGAGAGTTGGTACAGCAGTTTCCATCCCCTGCAATCAGCTCTGTAATTGCCTCACCTGGAGCTGAAATGTCATCTCTCCAGAGAGGAGGAGAACTGTTGTCTTTTCAAAAGATGATAATGGATTTGATAGAATATGATTCACAAAGGATTTTTTCATTTTCTGGCATGGCATATTAGAGAAATTTTAGTGAGATAAGTGAATCCCTTTTAACTGTCCTTGACTGAAGAACAAAATGGGAAGTGAATTGAGAGCCAACTACAAATGCTCTTTGTTATCATGTCAAGAGCAATGTCCTGCTCTGCTGGAATGTGCTTCAGCCACCCTCTGCCACCCTGACCCTTATGTCAGAGAGCAAATTGTGGATTGCTGTGGAGGGTTTGTGGTTCTGCCTGCTCTGAGAGAAGGAGCCCCTCAGGGGAGACATTCAGCCATGGCCACAGTGCCAGGAATGAAATCTCTCCTATGGGATCCCCAGGGGGAAATCGAGTCCTGCTTATCTCATTTTCATGAGAGGAGCTGCAGGAGGAAGTAAGGGCCTACTGAGCCTTTTTCTTCTGTCATCATCTACTATGCTGTAAATTTCAACATGTCTTTTAGGACTGGCATTGTTGACTGTAAACAGAGTTCTTCATCATCCCCTCACATCTTGCAGGTTGCCTGCTTGGAGAGAGCAAATTTGCCTAAACTGTCAAAACTTCTTTCTGGATTTTGATACGCTTCCACCACCCAATGAATCCTCTCTATTTTAAAGTACTATTTGTCCAGTATTTACTCAGGTGTACCCTTAGAATGTGGTGTGCATGTTTTTGTTAATAGAAATTTTAGAATATTTTCCATTTGCTGTGATACAGACTTCTATGGCCTGACTGCAACCCAACTCCCTGAATAGGTATTTATTTTCGTTTCCCTCCTGTCATTAGTGTCCTACATGTAAATTAGGTCCTGCTCATCAGGACAGAATTCCCAAAGCAGGTGGTGCAGAGACCTTCCCCAGTGACTTTGGGAAAAAAGCAAAGAAGCACAGCAGAGAAGGAGCTCTAACATAAGACAGCAGCTCCAATCTTTCCCAAATTACACAGCTCCAAGGAAATACCCAGTCCCCATGCATAGGGACATCAGTCATTTTATCTTGGCTGAGTAAATAGATTGTGCACCAGGACTGTGCTTCTGACAACTCCTCAGTGCAGATAAAACCAATAATTGTGCTGATAACAGAGTCACTAAGATGGATAGGTGTGTGTGGGGAAAAGCCAAGCACATTCTGGAGACACATGGCCAATTTAGCAACTTTCAAACTGTTTGACTAAAATGTAAATAGAACTCCTGATGTCAAATGCAGCTCAATAAATACTAAACATTGAACAATATGGCCATCAAGCATGGAAAATCAAGTTACACAAATTGTAAGCTCTCTACTTGGCAAAGTTTTTTTTCTTTTTTTTTTTTTATAGCTTAGGATTTAGTAGCAAAACTAATATTTTTAAATTGTACCAGATGTCTCTTCCAAAAGGAATGTGCAAATTATCTTCTGGCAGATGACACAGATACTTATACTCACTCCTAATTTCATACAGAAAGAATGTGTCTGTGTGTCTAGAAGAACGTTTATGTGACTTCACATTAATGTCTGCACATGTCCAAAGGTATGACTTAAAAGTAAAATGGCAAATTCAAACAAGGAAACTCAAATATTTCCCCAATGAGTCAAGCTTTTTACTGTAGGTCTGTACGTACTATACACAGCTAAAATAGAGAATAAGTAATAACAATCCTTGGATAGGCACAGCTCCTGGAAAAATTGAGCATTTAATGTGGCAATACCCCAAAGTAGTCTGCCTAAAGGTGTTTAGGGTGATAGGAATAAGTAATTTGGGTATGCACTCTGTTTCCTAATGAGAAATTCAGTGGGGCTGCTGTAGTTTATTACAGAAAACTGGGAATAAACAACTACAAGGTAGGACCACTTGACCTGCTCTTCAATACAGCACCAAACACAGGATTCACACAGGAGCCAGCTATCACAGAATCACAGAATCACAGAATTTCTAGGTTGGAAGAGACCTTTAAGATCATCGAGTCCAACCCATGTTCTAACACCTCAACACCTCATCGCTGCCCTTGCTCACAGCCTGTGCCCCCTGCACCATCACCTTCACAAATCTCCCACAAATTATCTGGTTTCCTTCCATGTTCTCTTTGTGCCTTTCCATTTTAAGCTCTTTTGTTCCCTCTTTTCTCTCAGATCACACTCAGTCAACAAAGGCAATGCTTCTTTATTCAAGGGTGGATTGTAAGAGCTACAAAACCTAAGTGAGGCAATGCAGGAATCCTGGTTTGTTATGGCCGTGTGTCTTCTAGGTTCTCTGATATCTAACAAGATGTAAATGCCAAATTGAATTTTTTCTTACATTGTTGTTTCTTGTAGATTTGTTTGATGTCTGGTAGGAGTTGAAAAGGCAGCTTTCTCTGCTAATAGCTTCTCTTTACTCTTTCTGACAACCTACTTTCAAAAGACTTGTAAGAACTTGGTATATTTAAGAATTTTCCTGGCTGTCAATTTTGCTTTAATTTGGACAGCAAGATCAAAAGTCATTAAGGGAGAACAGGCACAGAAAGGAACAGGCATATGCATACACAACCACTATGCAGGATAAAATCCATGGAGCCTGTGCTGAAACAAAAATACTTTGGCATGTTTCAGATGACTGTAGGTTTATCAGCCTAAGGAACAAGGAACAGATGAATACTACATAAATAAAGATCCTATTCTCCAACATTTAGAAAGATCAAAGGAGGAGAAATAATGAATAAAGTGACATAATTGTCATCAGAGAATTCAATGATTGTAGAATTGTCTCAGAAGATACAAAGAATTATGCACAGATAAGGCACTAATGTGAACCTAAATCCTTCCCACACTGTCAGATTTCAGTTAAAACTTGCAAACGGCTCCACCTCCTCTGCTGATCATTTTGTTTACAGAATGGCTGCCACTGATTTTTGCCAGTAATGGATTATGAGGGGGGTTATTGGCTGATAGACAAATCACCAAATTGGATGAGAGCAATGTATTCATTTCAGACTTTCTTCAAATTTTAGGCTACTGCCAGTCATCAAGTTACTCATCATCACAACAGTGAAGATCATTAGCATATGCATAATTTTTCATTATATTATGATGCATCAGTCAGAACAAGAAGTCACAGGTAAAGTTCTACCTACTCTTTCTGTAACTGGCCACTACATTGCACTCCTGCATCAACTGGAATTTTACAGGGTGGAAGTATTCATTGTCTGGAAGTAGGAACATGATCCAGACCTCTGCTTGCCCACACAGAGGAAGCTATTGCTGATAATTGTTAATTGCAGCTCAGTAAACCTAATGGATAGTCAATCACTCTGGTGCAAGTGCATTGAGCATTAATAAAGTAACTTAATTTCACCATTTTGCATTTGCCACACTGCTTGCTTTGATCTCTGCTAAATTGGATCATTACCTTGTTAAACTGAAACCAACTAATTTTCCCAATTGTCTTTTATGAACAGAAAGAAATTGTTGAGCTACTGTGGAGAGCTATGAACATGATAAACATGGAAAATTAAATCCAGCTTTTCTTCCTGCCACTTGTGCCCTGCAGTTTGTGGACATGTGCTGTACTGACTGATTGGTGACAGGCTGGAGATGGATGGCCAGAGCAATCAGCCTGACAAACGCTCCTCAAGGAGGCAAACTGGGGAGGGTTGGAAATGTGCTTTTTTTATCAGACCCTCACTTTTACTGGAAGGACTGTCCAGCCTGGTGTTCTCATGGGAGGTGGGTGTGCAAGAATAGAATTATGCAATTATTTGACCTGGGCATGGTGAGTTCTAAAACCTCATCACAAAACCTTGCTTCAGGAAGGCTTCTTTGCAGCAAGAGGCAAAAGGAGCTACAGTACCTTCTGGATAACCCAGGTTCTGCATCCTTCCAGGGCTGCAGTTTTTGTGACCTGAGTTTTGAATGAAAACAATATGGGAGGGAGAAGTTTTTGTTCTGGGAAAACAAGTGGGATCTCATAGGATTTTTAGTCAGAAAAGTCCCTGGCTGCCACTAAAACCCATGACCCAAGTGATGTAAGAGTGGATCAGGCAGAGGTCATCTTCTCTAATTTAAACAGTGAAGCAGAAATCAATTTTCCTGCCTGTGCCTCTGCTCTCACCTCTCAAGAACTGGTCTGAGTCTTCACTCTGAGGGGAAGCAAGACTTGTTTTACTGTACTTACTCACCCCCATGTTGAGCCAACCGTTTAGCAGCACCACGCCTCATTGACTGGCTGTGTCCTTCCTTCTGAATAATAAGCCTCTGCTGAAAAAACTGGGCTTGTGTGATTTATTTCAGATTACTGCCGCTTGTTGGACAGCAGCTTGCTGACTAGTGCTCCCCAGAGTTTGAGGCATCTCTGAATTCCTGTCGCCACTGCCTTGCTGGCTGGCTGGCAAGCATTAGATGCTCCACTAAGTATGACAGCAGCTCTCTGCAGAGCTGCTGGGGAGAGCCTGGGCAGCGGGAGCAGAGCAGCTCTGCCTGCTGTGCTGCCCTCAGAGGCTCTGCAAGCAGCAGGGGAGAGCAGCCCATGTCTTCTGCTCACTGCCTAGAACAGATTAATTCACAAAATTTCTCCAGGCTTCCACTTCACCTACATAGCCACTGCTGCGAACCTAAAACTGGCAGGAGGGTTTTGGGTATGTAGGAGTGTTTTCCTTGCAGACAGTGGGAAGCCCTGTGATCACTGTGGAGGGTGCTTGGGTCTGGCTTCTTGAAACAGAGCAGGTGCATCCCAATTGCCTGATTTAAGTGTTTTTCTACTCAGAGAACCAAACTGTCAGTGTATGAGGTCCTGAGGCACCCTCTTGACTCCAGGAGGACCCTTTTGCCTCTGTAACCCTGCCAGGAAAGCACCCCTGTACCTGTGTACCCCAACTTTCTGTGACTGGCCACGCCTTGCAGATGTTGCACCTCAGAAATGTGTGTGGCATAGGGGTTGGAACACAGTGTCCATCAACACCATGCCAGGGAACAACTGGGCAGAGATTCAGCCTGAGGGATTTGGACAAAAATTTACCAGGACGAAAAAATATGGACAATGGAGCATTGTGGTTCTAGATCAAACCACGGGTGAAGGCAGGATATCTCCTAGACCTCTAAGATGCAGCTCCATAGAGGTTTCAGCAAGGACTGGTTGCACTGCTGGACTCCTGTGTCCCTGGAGTCTGATGGCACATCTTTGTCTGAAGGGACGTCAATCTTGATGTTTTGCATTTGCCTGCAGGAAATCAGATTTTGATTAGAGCTGGAGCCAGACTTGCAGGAACATCAGGAACTCTGGCCTCTAGCTAATTTGGTTTTCTCTGGGAAAAAAAGCCTCTTTTGGTGTCTGTCTCCACCCCACAAGGGTGAGCAACCAGACAAGCCTCTTCAGGAGGCAAAGAGAGCACTCAGCAAGTTTTACATCCTGGAGTGCCCTGTCCGTTTTGCCAGTTCCAATCCCTTCCCCATCTTCATTGTTATCTTCAGGCCATCTGTGGGTCTGTCAAATGTGAACAAACTAAAATGAGGACAAATCAGTGGAGTCAAGGAAATATATGGTATTCTAGATACCTCTGCTCTCTGCTTCATATGAGGCCTCTGAAGCTGGAGCTCACTGGTCTGTGGTGCTGGGACTTCACCCATTTTCCAATAGCTCTGGGACACACATTTTTGTTTACTCCATGCTGTCACTGTGGTAGGTGACACCAGGGTCGCCAACACTGCCTTTACAGGAGTCATCTAAGAAAGAGCAGAAAAGGCAGAAACTTTTCCTCTGCTGAGACAACATTGTGGTCTCACTCCAAGCCATTATTCCAAGCACGGAGCCAGTTGCTTAATTTTGTACACAGATTTGTTCTGCTGCTGAGCAGCAACTTTCACGGCCTGCTTTGGTTCAGTGCATTTAAAACATATCCTTCCAAGAGAACTCTAAGTGGATCCTGTGTATTTATTTCAGATCCAATAAAGTTAACCAAAGCAGCTATCTCCATTGCATAGTGATATATAAGGTAATAAAAAGCTGAAACAATTGATTAAATGCCATAGCAAAGCCATTTATAGGACGCACCCTGCAAAGCAGCAGAGACACATCCTATTACTAAACATGCTCTACAAGTGGCTTCTCTTCAAAGCTTTTCCAAACGCAAGAGGACATTTAGGTGAAAGAAGTGTCCCTCAGTGCTTGGAGGGAAGGCTTTGGAAGCTGGGTCTGCTGAAAAGCATCCAGAGAGGCACCACAGGGCTTTTGTAAGAGATAAAGACAAAGGAGCTTCCTCCTGGGAGACTTTTGAGCTTTGTAAACTGCTGAATCTCAGCACAGTGGGAGCCTGGCTTAAATGTCCCAGAAAAGGCTTCAGGACAGGGGAAGGAGCACAGATCTACCAGCTGGATTGGGGCTCTGAATATTCTTCTCTTTGAGATCAAATCCACAAGCATCTGGAAAAAAATGCTGGTTCTCTGGTTTTGTTCTTAAACTTTTATCCCTGTTACATCATTGAAACTTCATGAAGAGTTCAAAGGACAAAGCCCTGCAGGGAAGCGTGGCTTCAGCCAGTACAGAGCTCCAAGTACGTGGAGATGAGACCTTAAACTAACCACTAAAATAAAGTTCTTTTGTCTTCTCTAGCTCCAAAGAATTTGTTCAGCTCCCCTGTTGTAACCTTCCCCACCTTCTTCTCTTATTAACCTAGCCCAGGCACACTTTGACGAGCACAACTTGGATTTCAAATCTGTGGAAAAATTAAGATTTCTAAGGGCCATGGCAGCAAGAACACCTGGCTGTGACCACCTCTCCTTCCTAAGCACGTGCCCCATGCTGGCAGCACACAAGGAGAGGACCTCAACCTCCTCAGACTCATTAATCTTCACCTTCTCACTCTGCCTGAGCTCTGACAGTGTGTTCTCCTTCCCTGCTTCAGCAGTTCGACGTTGCATAACAATTCTCTTTGCCCTTTTCTGTGGATCCAAGGAAGCGTTCCAGCTTCAAGGGAACAGGGACCCTATCAACTGCAAAGACAGGCACAAAAGACAAAGATATTGAGTTGTTTTAATTAGCAGTGGAGTGGGTGAACCTGTGGGTGGAGAAGAGATTGAGTATAAATGATGGAGAAAGCTGAAAACAAACTAGTTTTGACTGTTTCTCAGAATTTTCTGATCTGAAAGGTCAAAGGCTGAAAAAAAGGTTTTTTTGGTGTGTTAAAAATACCAGGATTGTTTCCCTCTGCCAATAGCTTCTTCTATTTATTAAAATTATTTTTCATCTGCTGAGAGGCCTTCCCAAACCCAACATGCATTTTTTAGCTGCAATATTATTAGCCTGGCAGACAAAACAGAGTCAAAACGAGTAATTGTAACTTAGGGGAAACAAGTTCTATAATAATAATAATTATTATTATTATTGTTGGGGTTTTCTTTAATTTACAAAATTTTATTTTGGAGAGAAGGAAGGATCAAAATAGTAAACTGAAAAAGAATCTTCAGCTTTTGGTATTTCCTCCTTTCAGCCCTTCTTACTTAAATGAACAAAAAAGGAGGGATGGAGACATAAGGTGGAAAACAGGGAGAATCTCACACCTCCAGATGTACACTAGAAACCCTAATAAAAGTGTTAGGCAAATATTCCTTATTTTAAAACTGTGAAGCTTAAAAATTTTTTTTAAAAATCCTAGGCTGCTCTTTTTGGCGAGCGGGTGGAATTTTGCTCTTTTTAGGTTCAGCCTTGGCAAAATATTTAATCGTTCTTAAATGCCCTTCATTGAGCTATAGTCAATCCCTTGGTAGCCCAGGTCAAAAGGATCTGCTGCATCAATTTATAGGCACCCATCCCAGAATTTCTCCAGTAGTGAACACACTTTGAAAAGCTAAAAATATAGTTCCACATCTTTTTGGTTTAGGAGCAATTAGAGCCCTAATTCTGCATGCTGCCAGCTGATTTCCTATTGCAAGCACCCCTTTGGGAAATCAGTGTCTGGTTTGTGGGCTACTTTGTTCATTCTTAGGTGCTTGAATCATATCTTGAGCAAAATTCTCATATGGCATAAATTTATGCTAGAACATCTCAGCCTAGCTTGATCTATTGCACATAGAAGTTATTGACTTCAAGGCCACACATCACTTTGGGAAGTGGCAGGGAATTTTTTGCTGGTGAATGAAGCAGGATGTCCACATGGCTGCATTGGCCTCATATGTTTCCCTAGTCAAAAGAGATGGAAACAATTGAAATTTTTGTTGAGGAGAAAGGTCCTTTCTTATTTTACTTGGATTAGTTTTCTTATACTCAGATAAAAAAATGGTAGAAATCAATGAAGGTTTGGCTCAAAATCAACCATTTCCCCGTTTTGAAATTTCTTTCCTCAAAGAGGTGTTTCTTCTAAGAGAACCAGTGAAAGATATAATTATGTTTTTCAGTGAAGATTTTCGCAGTGAATTTACAACTATTACCTTAGCCAACTTTTTTGCTTCCTCCACCCTCCTGATCTTGTGGGTTGCAAAAGGTAGAAAATATTCAGTAGTGCTTCCCATAAGGCACTGAAGCTCAGAGGATCAGTCAACTCACTGTAAAAGATGCAAAGAGTAGACATATGACTCCCCCTTGTGAGTTATGGGTTGGAAAAACACTGCTTAATAACCTGGTGTTTGTGTTCATCAGCCCCTTCCCTTCAGGGAGAGCACTAAAGGATGCAAGCAATGTTTGCATTTTGTGATCTGATCAGATTCCTTCCCATTACCAGATAAAAGGCCTACTCAGTGATGTATTTATCAGGTTATTTTGAAGTAAAAAAGAACAGAATGAATCATCTGATGAACTTAAAGTCCAGAAGGCAGAGAAATGTCACTTTCTGCATTAGGACAAATGGACAAAGAGAAAATGAGGTTAGCCCTGGGGGGTGCTCCCTCCTGCCAGGCTGGCTCTGCTGGCAGGCAGCGGTGGCAAAGCACAGTGTCATCCAGGGAGCACCATGTGCCAGTCACATTTTGTCACTGGCAGGTTCAATGCCAATGTCCCTCCAGCGGATTAAGGCACCTGAGTGCCACTTCAGTCCAGGGGTCTGTGCTCAGCCATCCCTGTGATACTCCATGGTCCAAGGTCACCTCGCCATGGTCTTGAAATACTCAATTGTCTTAAGTTGTCTTGGCATCTCTGATCCAATGAATCCTAAATTCTCCTTTGCCTGATAACTTAACTTCACCAGGGACTGAGTCCTGTGTTCCTGCCTTCATGCCCATCTGCTATTTCCTATTTCTCCATCCTAGAACAAGTCTCGGGCACTTCCCAGGGCCTGGAAATCACCAGATCAGAGGAAACAGGCAAATTTAACCTGAATTTCCTGCTTTCAGAGTGAATACTGTGACTCGTGGGCTGCAGTTTTAGCAGCACAGTCACATCTCCCACGCTGTGAAGAGCAGGTCACAACCCAGGGCACTTGAGCTGCAGAGAATGTCAGGATTCAATGTGTCTCCTCTCAGCCACCTCCACACAAGGCTCCACTCAACTGTGCCAGCTCTGTAAGGTTCTTGCTCTCTCCAGACCCTTTATTATTAAGAGTATAGGTTTGCCCTGGGTGTGAGACAATTTCTGTGGAGGCACCAAAATCCCTCTAGACCTCGGGGCCCTGGTGCTGGCTGCTCAGGTGGGCTGTGGGAGGATGTCTCTGGCCAGAGACATGATCCACATGGGTAATCTGTGAGAGCATTTGGAAGTGTTGTGTCAGGTGCAGCCCAGTGGAGAATTGAACAAGCAGGATTTGGATGAACATAATGAGTTGCTTGACAGGTAATTTTTGTTCTCTGTTGTGCTATTTCTGCAGTGGCAACTGTCACTGTGAAAACCACCAAGTTTGTTACCATGACATTTGTAATAATTACATCCCACTCTCTGCAGTGAAATGGGGCAGAAATGTCGATTGAAATCCCCAGTTTTCATGGGGCTTGGGCCAGTGACAACTCATTTTTAATTTTCAGAGCCTTAGGAGGGAAAACCACATAAATACCTTGGGTCCCTTTTGTTTCAGTCTCAACTGAGATAC
>NW_005054308.1:6791575-6792560 GCF_000277835.1 Geospiza fortis | reverse complement strand
AACAGCTGCTACATTATAGCTCACCAGCAGGCAAATGTATAGCCCCACTGACTTCCCAGCTCCACACGGAGCGAGCTTCCATGAGGAGGAAGGAGGAAGAACAAAGGTGCCATGCCAAGCGTTCATTAGCCATCATTAAAATGTGAGATTTTCTCTCCACAGCTGCAGGATTCCTGCTCCCCTCCCTCCCCGAGGCCGCATTAGCATCTGTGATAACATAATTGCTCTGCAGACGTTCCCCAGCAATGGGATTCTGAGGGAATTGCAAATACAGTGCAAATATGCCCTTAATAAAATGAGTTCAGATAATGGGATCTGAGGTCTACTTCTCCATGCCTCTTCAGTTCTAGTGCAGTTCTCTTAATTTCTGAGATTACCCATTTGCCTCTCTGTCCTAACAGCCTTAAGTAGAACTAATTGTGTGGATGAGAAAAGGCAGATTTGTACCTAAATACTAAAGAGACATAGGCTTCTACTATGCCTTTAATTATAGAAGTCATTAACAGTGCACAAATATAGCCCAGAAAAGACCTTGGCCCCATTGGTCCCTTTAATACCATTAGTCAGTACCCCCAAACCATTCACAGCACTCTCCAAATTTGGTACAAACTTGCTAATAGTAGGAATGTTAAATAATTATTCTGCTTTTATAGATACACAGACAACTCAAGAGCCCTAGAATTTAAAGTACTGCCTTGTGATGTTAGTCTCAAGCTACGTCAGGGAAGGTATAGGTTGGATATTAGGAAAAAGTTTTTCACCAAAAGAATAATAAAGTTCTGGAATGCTCTTCCCAGGGAGGTGGTAGAATCACCATCTCTGGATGTGTTTAAAAAAAGACTGGACATGGCACTTGGTGCTATAGGCTAGTTGAGGTGTTAGTTAGGGCATAGGTTGGACTTGATGATCTTAAAGGTCTCTTCCAACCTCATTATTATGTGATTCTGTGATTCTGTCCATATCCCCACAGCAAAGCCCAGTTTTC
>NW_005054308.1:6787212-6791562 GCF_000277835.1 Geospiza fortis | reverse complement strand
TCCTGGGCTGTTCTGGGCTGGTTCCTCTCTGTGTTGCAAATTCCTGGTGGACGCAGGTACCTGTGCCCTCCTTGGCCAACAGGCCATGGTCACTCCTGATTTTCAGTGCCACATCAATGGCACAGCAGTGCTGGGCTGATGGCAGGGAGAATATTCCCCAGGGTGCAGCAGACATGGTGTGACAAATTCTGCTGATTGTTCCATGGGTTTAGAAGTGATTGTGTGCCTGATGTGCAGCACACAAAAAAAACCCCAGAATAGCAGCAGAGCCATGTTCCCAGTGGTGGAATTGATGCACTGGGCAGCACAGGGTGAGGGTTGGAGGGAGGGAATAATCTGAGGCCAACCAGCATGGGACTGGTGTAGAGCAAGTGAAAATCTCAGAAACCCCATGCAGGCCTGTGGGCCAGGATTGTGTAAGTGAATACTCTACTACACTTGCAACCCAAAGTGACAAGGAATCTTATATAACTTCCTCACTGTCATGCTATACTTAGATTCTGAATATGGTTAACAGCTTCTCTTAATACCAGATGTCCTACTATTGTCAGCCTCCATTAAAATTGTGGTGATATTTCCTGTTGATTATCAGCAGCAAAACTGCTGAGATGAGGAATCTTCCTTGCTGGAGGACAGGTGGAAAGGAAATCCTGCCAATCTGCCACTGGGGAAAAAAATACAGAACTTTTCTCTCTTTGTTTTTTTCATTATATATCGATTTAACATAGCCTGGATACCAAATTTTCCCTTAACTCACAAGGAGAAAGTGTCCTAAGACAGCAGCCTACAAGAGGGGAAAAAAAAAAGTGAAAAAAAAAAAAAGTTGTTGACACTGATAGGGAAAAACACTGAAGAGGTAAAATGCTTGAAAATACCACATGGCAATTCATCAGTCAGGACTGTCTTATGCTGTTATAAACAGATGTAACTGAATGATACTTTTTTTTTAAAGCTGAAAAAAGCTCGGGTATTGCTGCCAGTGAATACCTATATAAATGATATACTCCAAAATTATTTCCAGACTTGTTCTAAGAGAGAAAAAGTTGTCTGTCCCCATGTGCCACTTGACAAATGTCTCCCCTGTAAACAAACTCTTGAAGTCAGTCGATGTTTGGAAGTGTCTCCTTTGAAGAAAACTTGCTGATTGAGTCAGCAGGGCAGAGGGGATGAGAAGAGGGCAGAGGAGGCTGCCCAGGGCCAGAGCATCTCCCTCCTGCTGCTCTCAGAGGAGGGATGCCCTGGCATTGGATGGGGCTGTCTGGGAAGCTTCAAAGGCAGCCAGGGAGAAGAACTGCCTCTCTCTTACTCAAAGACAAGCTGTTGATTTTCAGAGGAACTCCCAAAAGGGCCTACACACACTTACCCCTTTGAAAAAATCAGGTCAAATTGTCTTCTTATTGATTACAAGTTAAAATAAAATGCATCCCTTCTTGGTTTCAAAAAGCTTTGGGTCACTACAGTTAATTTGGCCTAGAAACCTAGAGATGAAAGGCTTTGCATGCCATTACCACTCCATTAGGGACTCCCAGGAGCCTCTCCATCCCCACCCTCCACTCTCTTGCTTTAATGGTGGAGTTTTCCTAAATCCTGACTCAAAGCAACCACTCCAGTCTCACTGGGGTGAGAGTCAGCAGGGGCATGTACAGCTTGGGCATGGAGCAGATAAAACCAGGAAGTTTTGCACACTGTGGGGCCTTTCTCAAAGTCAAATTCTGGGTTTAGGGTTAAGTTTGGTGCCTGCCTCTTGAATTTAACAGCATCAGAAAGATCCTGTGTAAAAAAACCCAACAGGCAGGAATCCTGCTTAATTACATTTTCTACAGGCCAGTAAATGCCTCTGAAAAACAGATGTGTAAAGAATTACTTCTTTATAACAACTTCAGTAAATTATTGTAAACTGTACTCATAACTATAGATGAGAAAAAAACAGTGCTCTGTAATTGGCCCTGGACAGTGCCCAGATCATCCAAAATCCCTTTTCTTGTATTTTTGTTTGCAAATTACATTTTATAGTAGTGGGAAGACACTCCACCAGGCACAGAAAAATAATTACAATCCCTCTCAGGCAGTTAAAAGAACATGGTGCTGTCTTCCAACAGCCCCTGAGGGCCTCGCCCACAGACACACAGGCTGTCATGTCCCACTGCACATGCACTGTGTGTGTTTGGGGGGATTCTCCCAGGGAGCTGCTGCTCTCAGGGCTCGAGCAGAGATGCAAATCAGCACTGCCAGGACCTTTCTGTAAGAACTGTCACTCTTAAAAATGGGGGTGTGACGGTAGCTTGTTTCCAAAATTATTATATTTACTGCAGATTGGAGTCCTGATACATCCCCCTGCCTCCCAGTTCCAGGAATAAAAGCCTTCATCATGTCTTTCTGCTTCACTTCTGCTTCGAGACTGTGCAGGTGGCGAGGAAAGCGTGCGTGACTGCCTGGGAGTCTCCTCCACATCAGAAATGATGACTCTTTAAACAAGAATCAAATTAGACAGCAGCCTGTTCAAAGCCAGGCTGGAAGAGGTCTCACCTCTGAAATTATGTAAAGTCCCAACGTATTTTATTGCATGTGGGTTATATTGAAAAAAGGAGAAAAGAGATCCCGTGTCTTCCTCTGCCCCTGCTCAAATCCAGCACGCAGCATTTGGGTGGTTCCCACAGGCACTGTGGGCCAGTTCTGTGCTCTGTTAACAAAGTGGATCACAGAACAGGCAATGGCAGCATGCTGCCATCCTCCCTGTGCCAGCACTGGGGGGGATGGCACAGCTTTGCAGCTATCTGAAGGTTTTACTGACAGCACAAACTGCAGCCTTTGCACTGCAGGGGCTGGGGGCAGAATCCTTAGTGTCTGCTCTCCCTGCCCAGCCACAGTGCAACTGCAGCAGGAAAATCACTGTTCAGCCCCTCTGATCTGGAGTCTGGGCCCCTCTTCCCTGTCCCAGCCATGGCAGTTCACAGTGGAGCACCTTGCAGGTATCAGCCCCTTTTGGAGCAGGCACTCGGCACCAGCCAGGGCCATGAAAGATGCAGGATCCATCCTCATTCCTTGTCTGGCTGCTCTGGTCTGGGTGTTTCACACCACTGATGGCTCCAGCTGCACAGACTCACTCATGGACAAGCCTGGGGTGGTGCTCCATGCCTGAGGGCACAAGCCTGAAGGGACCATGTCCAGCTGTGGGTCAGGGACAACCAATTCCACAGCCACGGCCACCCCGTGGCACCCCTGTGGCTGTGGATGAGCTGTGGGCACAGTGAGAAGCACCAGAACAAACAACCTCAGCTCACCACCCATTGCCTCACTGAAGGTTTGTGACAGCCTGAGTGTAACCTGGAGTGAAAACATGAAAAATTCATGCTGGCAAGGTGGGAGGGCAGGCATTTGACTTAAATTGAGGCTGGAGGAGGAAGGGTGTTTGTTAAGTGCTTTTTAATCATTTGCACTTTGTTTTTTCTCAATAAACAAATCACTGATTAGATGTTTGTCTTGGTTGGGTTGATAATTTAAGTAAAAAGTCCCCAAAATCAGGTTTTTTTGCCCATGATACCCTGGGGAAGGGGAATGGTCTTTTAAGTCTTCATCAACTTCAAAGAACATGACTGGCAGGCTGGGACACACTCTTCAGCAAATTTAGGTGCCAGACTCTACCAATTCTGTTAATAGATTTTTTTTACCCCTGAGGTTCACATTTCCTTATGTTCCTGTTTTGTCTTGTTGTTTGTTTAGGGTTTTTTTTTTCAGAATAATGGCAAGGAGACAACTCCTCCACCTTATCTTCTCCTTGGTACCCGTCAGGTCCTTGCTTTTGAATTTGGAAGTAAATGAGGACTTTTTTAACAATGTACTTTTTCCTCCTGTCTCATTCTCACACCAAGTTCTATACCAACTTAACAGATGTTTTTCTCCAAACATCAAATTAATTCAAAAGCCTGCAATTCAAATTCTCAAAACTTGCCCAAGTTGTAAACAGCTTAAAACAGATCTCACAGTAGAGGTTCTGAGCTGCTCTAAGCTGGGATGCTGGCTCCACATACAATTACTAAATTAAAATTCAGGTTCCTCTGTAAACATTAAAGCTTGCCTGAATCCTAAAGCTTAAATAGTTCAGCTTTGGAGGTGTTTACAAATATTGAAAGTTTTCTAAAGCCTTTGGCTCTGGATGCCATTTTTCACTAGTAACAAAAACGAGACTAGTGTCTAAAATTTTTCAGAATTTGGTTGCCAACACCATCATTCAAAGTTAATTCATTTTCAAATGTAATTCAGATGCTTTTTCACAGGCAGGACAAGACCAGCAGTCAGTTCAGGGTGCATATACTTGAGATGTCTGGGGAAACAGCTGCTGAAAGAAGATAT
>NW_005054308.1:6783655-6787202 GCF_000277835.1 Geospiza fortis | reverse complement strand
CAGCAGGAGTATTTCTGCAGCTAATAGAGAGCAGACCTCCAGTACTGCAGTCTGTCTGCACTGCCATTACCTGCCTCTATTTATCATAGCTCCACAGGCTGAAAATTCCTGAATCTGCAGAGCTGCTACAGCCTTGGGGACACATGGATTCGAGCAGGGGTTGGGAGCTCATCTGGCCATGGAAAACCAATTAGCAGCAGGGCTCTGCTGGTATTGTTCTCTGTGGTCAGCAGAAGACCTTTCCCACAACGAGCTTTGCAGCACACAGCTTCTTCAGGGAGCAGCAGGAAGGAACTTTCTTCATCTGCCAGAAGAATCCTGCCTGCAGTGGGTTGGGGGAGTTTGCACTTAAAGCAGGTGGGCTAATTAGGAGTAATGAGGTGTCTGTGTGGCCTGAGGATGCAGTGCAGCCCATGGAGATGTTCTGTTGTTATTCTGTGTTAAATCCTTCCAGGAACCTGGAGCTTTCTCAGGGCTGCAAGGCCCAGCTGATGATCTTTGTACAAAGATCTGTTAAAGCATCAGAGCTGTTTCTATTTCCCCAGCTTTCCTTCCTGTGATGTAACCCTGGGCTGGCTGCTTCCTCCTGCTGTGTCCTTCACATCCCGCTTCTCCTGCCTTTTCTACCTGACCACTCAGAGCAACTTTGGTGTCCACATTATGGAAAATGGAGAGCACCTGTCAAAAGGGAAAAGCTTGGTGCATCCACTTCTCTGCTTGTGCAGAGCCTGACAAATTACTTCTGCAGGGAGATAAAATCTATGCACAGCTCCTGCCATCCCTCTCTGAAAAGCCCTTCACAGCTGTGAGCACCAAAAGAAATAAATTAAAAGGATCTTTTGCAGCTATGGAGAACATTGGTCCTATTTTATTTCCTCTCCAGTCATTCATCCTGATGTCCATGTCGCTGAGGAGCCCACTCTACCAGAGGAGCCTCCTTACCTAAAAAGTCTGGGTCTGGAGAGAAGCCTGAAGTATCCCCAGAAAAGTATAACCAATGATGACAACAACCTGATTCCTAGAACATTGACATCAGGAGTATAGACACATTTTTCTGCACTCCTTTCAAAGTAAAGTTCCCCAACTACATTTGGGGAAGTGTTTCATAAAGGAGAAAATTAACCCATGGTATCAGATAGCCATCTCATCATCTCCCATGTTTTTTAATGTCACTTAGAAGCTTATTAAAAGTGACAAATAATAAAAACTCGGATCCAGCATTCTGTAGATTTCAGAATCTTTGAAAGCAGAGTAACACATTGCTCAGCTGGCCAGTCAATATTGCTTAAACATTTCCACTTGTTACCAAAATACCCTTCTCTGCCTCTTGCTGGAGCCTAAGGGAGAGATATAAGATCTACAGAACTGACAGGAAAATGAGATTTTCAAGAGATTTCAACAGAGGTCTTTACCCATGGCTATTCCTTTCCTTTTTCTAAATTCATTATTTTAGTCCATTTGTGCCATATTAAATATTCCTGTTTGACTGACCTACCTTGGAATGCACTTTTTCATCCAAATAATGCCGTGCTAGTGTCTGACTCAAGAAATATTATTGGTAATGTGAGGAGGGGTTAAATGGGAAAGAAAGCCAAGAGGCATCAGAGCCCCTCAGGTTCTTCTGTTCCCTGGCAAGGATGGCTCCTCTGCACGAGCTGGCAGCTGCAAACAGCTGCTCACTCCTGATAGCCTGTGCTGCTGAAAATGACTGGAAAAAAGGCATTTCTCCCTCAGCAAGGAAAGAAATCTTGCAGTTGGCATTTTATTTTGTTGCAGTTTGGGACAAAATAGTTCTGTAGAAAAGAGCTGGTGGCACAGAAAATGGGAAAGGAATTAGGTGTGGGAGCAGCAGAAAACTTTGATTTATTGCAGCACATTTCAACTTAGAACCATGATAATGAAAGTAGATAGGAGGATAATTTTTGCAAATATATGCTGTCCTCATAAAACCAAAACCTTTAGTTTGCTTTGACAAAACTTCTATTTCCACCCTAGCAACTATGATCCTTAACCAGGGTATGGGGTTAAGGAATGGATGAGATAGTTTCCAGACCTGGCCAACTAAATGCAATTTAAATATTAGTAAAATTCATTCTGTGGCTACAAATACAATTACAGTCTTGCTGTTCTACACTATTTGTATTTACAGGGAATGGGGGACAGAAGGTTATGGCTCTTTACATCTTCCCTCCCCTGGTTCCAACCTTAGTACTGCAGCCCTGCGTGCGTGGTGCCCACATCTCCATAGGCACACACACATTGTGTGGTTTTTAATCTGTTGGATACTGATGGCTGTTGTGATTTAGTCTTAGTCCTCCTTGTCACAGCAAATTAAACTGCCAGAGATGGCCAGTAAGGTCTGTCAGTGTGGGAAAAGGAAGCGTCAGGGTTTCAGTGTGAAACTGGGGCTCACACGCCAGGCTGCAGGTGGGCAGGAGCTGGAGGTGCTCCCATTCTTTTAGGGAGCTTTTAGGTCACATAACAGCCTCATTGGTGAGGCAATGGTCACTATAGAAAAGCTGTGTACACAATACCATACCAATGTCCCAAGGAGACAGATTACATAAATTGACTCAAAAATTAAGTGTGTTACATTTTATTATACTGGTTTTGCCCTATTCTTCCTATGGCCAGGCACCAGAGCAATGCATGAATGAGAAAGGACCACAAAGAAAACCCCACAGTGCCATGGGTGCCCTCAAACCTGATATTTCACAGTGAATTCTGACTTCATTTGAGCTGGGGCAGTTGGCTGCCATCCTCACCTTCTGTCTTTTGCACAGGGTACTGCCGTGCTGCTCTGCTTCCTCCCAGGTAAGAATCTTGAATTAAATGGGATGTAAAAGTTAGTGAGATAAGCACCTGCAGGCTGAAGGATCTTCATCCCAGAAGATCATCCCAGATGTCCCCTTTCCCATCACAAAGAGAAGCCATGGGCTAGAAAGATGTGCCGGGAGAAATCAGATCCCAACCAGCCTCTGACAGTTCCTAAGAGCTGCTGAGAGGTGGGGCATCAGTGACTCCCACCAGCTTCACAGGACATTCACAGAAACAAATTCTGGCCATTTCCAGAGAGGAAATGCCAGTCAAATGCACAGATGGCATTGTCCTTGGGGCAAACCAAGAGGTCCACTGGGCATCCTTCCTCAGAGCCTCATCCCTCTGTGCTCAGCATGGTTATCCTGCTGTTCTCTGCATTCCTCACTTACCATCTCCCTGGTTCCAGGGGTTGCTGCTGTTTGATGTGTTTTATCTCAGATGTGGCTTTGATGTATTTTAGAGCAAACAGAAGTACAGAAGAGGCCAGAGGAAAACTAAGATTGGGCAAACCCACAGGAACTTGGCTGTATTTGATAACTGCTCAAACTATTTATTTTGGGTTCCAAAATAAACCCCCAGATTGAGTTCAGAGACCTTTGCCCCGTATTTTAAACCAGGAATTTTTTTCTTCCAAAAAGTCAATTTTTCCTTTTGTCATTGAGGAAATATGTTATCCTATCTAAAAGAAGGCTTGCAGGCTGATGCTAAAATGTGTTTTCTCTGTAAA
>NW_005054308.1:6771995-6783629 GCF_000277835.1 Geospiza fortis | reverse complement strand
ACATTCTTCTTGGATTTTTCCACTCTCTCCAGTTATTTTCTTCCTTTGTCCTTCCTCTTTCTCTTCCACCTCCCTTCACACACACCAAGCAATGTGCAAACTGTGTAATGAACATGAGCAGAATTCCACTCAAGGATGGCTGTCTGGGTGTGTGGTTATCTGGAAAAAAAATCCCCTTTCCCCTAGCAAAATAGAGAAGCCATGTTATAACCACTGTCAGGAAAAATATAAGACATGATCACTCTCATATATCATAGCAGGAGGGTAAAAAAGGGGTCCAGTTTTTTCTTTTTTAAATGTGTTCTCAGGTGAAATATTTAATTTTTAACCTAAGCATAGCTTAATTGTAGCTGCTTTAGAGAGTTTAGAGTTCCTCTTTGCTACCTACTTGGAGAGTTAGGACAATACAATACAGTAAGGAGAAGGAAAAAAGGAGAAAAAAAAAGTTAATTTCTTTAAAAGAAAAAAAAAATCAGACTAAAGAGAAATCTTCTTTTGGACCCTGGGCTTAGTGATTCACAGGATCCAGCACATGTGAGGAGCCCTGTTTGGTATCACACTGCTGGAAAACCTGACCTTTCTCTCCCCCTGCTGCAAGGTGAGGAGCTGCTCCCTGCCAGCTGCACACCACAGAACAGAAAACCCCTGAGGTCACTGCAGGCACAGAGGCACAGAGCACCTGATGTAGCCATAAATCCACAGCAGAATTACAGCACCTTTTTTGTTGGTGGGTACCCTCTGTTCATCCCAGTGCTACAGGTGTGTTCCTGGCAGCTGGAAAAGAGCAAGAAATCACCCAAACCTCCAGATTATCCATCTTCTCTTGCTGAGGTGCACAAGGACATCTGAGCAAGTTAAGATGAATTACCTGAAGGTTTGAAGTGAAAGCATATTAGTTAAACTGCACTAAACTCCCGTGAAGATGCTCTTATTTTCTGCCTCCTGTAATCAGTTTAAATGATATATTAAGGAGCATTGCTACTAATTAATCTGAAAATTATGTGACCTGGAAAATCAAAGCCACTTCATATTCTCAGATATGAAGATATTAATCTGAATTTAATTAATTTATTTCTTTAAAAGCTTTCATTTATTCCCATTTCAGTGTTGCTGCTTCAAAGCTGTATCTCTGAAGTGTGATGCATCCAAACAATTTCACAGTGCTCCTGCATTTTGGTTATTGGAATAAGTTTAAGGGGAAGGGGGAATAATAAAAAGGTGGAAGATGTGTTTAGCAACACAGTCAAAGAAGTTACTGGTGGAAAGAATACACCTGAGTGTAACAGACAAAATGTTCACAGAAATTATTGGACCAGATGTACTTATCTGGAGCCACTGTGGGGTTTTTTGGATGAAGTGGGTTTATTCCACTGCTTATCTACCATGTGGGGAGAGTTGATAATGCCGGTGCAAGGCATGGTTCAAGGCCATTGCTCTGCAAATTTCTGCCTTCTGTCCCCCTAAAGAGTCACAGTGGTGACCAGGAGAAGCAGTAATCCTGTTCCAGGGCTGGAACATGATCCTTGTGAATGAACTGTGACACTTCTGGGTATTCCACATGAGGGAACACTTCAGCACTGCCAGACCATGCCCTGGAGACAGCAAAAAGCCAACCCCAAAGATTTGATCTCCCAGAACAGAGATCAAGAACATGTGGTGAGAGACATCAAAAATGAGAATGGCTCTCGGAGATAACTCCTGTTATCTTCCTGTTTGTCCCCAGCAGTTTAAGAAGGAGCCAAATCTATATCTTTCATAATCTTTTGAAAATAAAACTGGGAGAATAATGGAAAACTTCAGAAACTATTTTCTTGGGTATTTAAATGAGCTCAGTCCAGCTATATCCACACTCTCATCTGTTAGCTCTCTGCAAACACTCTAACAATGAGTTTTACTGGCAGGGTTGTTTGTAGAGAGCTAATTTCAGAGTGGCACACATATTTGCAAATACCTACTTGTCAGTTTGCTTATGCATGTATCTGTCATAGAAATATTTGCATATTCATCCAAATAAAGAGATAGGAAAACACTGTGTGACTTGCCTGTCCAGCCAAAACTAATGAACCTGGGTTGTTAGTAAAGGATTTTAACATCATCTAGAAATCTGTGGTGAATAAAAATTAATATTAGTTTCAAGCATATTAAACATGCTGTTGAAGGCAGTTTGCAGGGAAGAGTCACTCAGCAGTTGGAGGCTGTCTGTCCCCTCCAATCAAGTGCCTGGGGCCCTGGGGATATTTGGGTTCCTGAGCAGTTATTTGCAAGCAGCAAGGCTGAACACTGGACATGTTGTTGATTGTGGATTATTCCCCTAATGCTTCTCAAAAATGAATAATTTTAACAGACGTAAGAAGGGGAAGGGAGGGGGAGCAGTGACTAATAATTTGAATGAAATGGATCATCATATTTATTTGCATGAGAGATTGGATATGGAAATCCACCAGCATCTCTGATGCTGCTTGTGCTGTGGCACTGCAAAGAACTATCCATAAACCTCCTCATTTAGTGAGCATGAAGCATCCATCCTTCTGATTAATTGTGATGGGAAAAGGGGCATGAAAGTCAATGACTGAGCTCCCTTTCCACTCAGGATTCTCTCAGTGTCAAGTCTGGGCTGTGGGACTAAAACAAATAAAATGGTTTTGTTGTTTTCACCTTGCTTATATTTTTTAAAATAATTAAGAAACTTGAAAGCACAAGAGAGATATGAGGAAGAGGGATATTACTTGATGTACAGCAGGACTAAAATGTGTATTTAACAGCATTCTAATAGAGTGAAAAGGATTACATAAATACATGAAAATTTAATATGTAGGTATCTGTTACATGCAACAGTCTGGGTGCCAGAATAAGAAAGTTTGTGACCTTCAAAGTTGCCAGAAGGAGGCAGAAGGGCAAAGTGAAGGCTCTCTCTTTCCCCTTTTCTTAAGTTCTTTCCATCAGCTTGTCCTATTAGTCTTGGGGAAGTTGGTGGCACAGCTGGAGGAACCTCCTCTCTGGTCCCCTATATGTAAATACAGGATTTAAATGCTGCCATTACACTGAGAGAATAGGACTATTCCATTGAATTACTTCCTTAGCCAACAAAACAATAATTAAGTTAATCTTTTCACCCAGAGAGTCAATGTTGAAGATACTTAAATACTTCTTTCTTTTTGGCAGAACATGTTCCTGATAGAAAATTCTGTTTTAATGAAACTGTACATTTGTATGCACTTGTGTTGATTTTTATCAGATTTTCCAAGGGAAAAATAAAGAACTTAGCACTTTGACAATGTCAAAATATTCAATTTGATTTTGTATGAATATTTTGGTCTTTCAGAAGTTGAAATGACATTTCAGTTTGCAAATACACTCAGGAGATAATTATAACACTAAAATTAAATAAAAAACCAAGAGACAGTTTAATTTTTGTTACAAGAGAACATTTTGATAGCCCCATAGCAATATTTTTTTCTTGATTCCAGGGAAAGTTCTGAAGTCTTCATTTCCCCAAGATTGTCAAAGGTCTGCTGAGATGATGAATGTTCCTCAGAGATACACAAATTATTTCATATAAATGATGCCCCTCAGGTGCAAGACAAGCCAGGTTCACACACATATCAGTACCAAATACTCATGGGAAAGAGCAGCAGCCCCAGCTTGTGCCCCAGAATCTGGGCTTTGAAAAGCTGGAGGTGTTTCAGTGATTCATGGAAGGATACCAGCATTTGATTCCAGACCTGCTGAGATGTGACTATATCCTTGTTCAGAGGAAGAGACTCTGGAGCCACTGGAGCTTTGTGAGACTTTTCTTCCCATCCTTTGCCCTGCTGCCTCTGAGACTTTCCCACTGATTTATTACCAGAGGAGCAGCCCCTGGCTCTCTGCAGACCACGCTGCTTTCACAGCAATCAGTTCTGCAACGTGCTGTGTCTGAAACTCAACTTCCTTGGATCAGATGCATCTTCTGCACTGCACGAATTTTAACTTGAAAGGGAGTTTATCCTAAGAAGAGAACACCTGAAGTATGCCCTGGGTTAGTTAAATTCATGGTCTGGTTCTGCTCCACAAGGTGAGAGTCACTGCTCTGAACTGTATTAATGCATTAGGCAAGTGTCACAGCTGAAGTATTTGTTCCTGCATCTATTCTTAAATAAATCTCCCTGTTGTGGCAGAGCAGAGAATGCCAGACAGTTGAAATCATTATTTTATCATTTGGCAAAAGCACAAAGTTGAAAGGGAATGAATCCAAAATGATCTTATTTTAAAATCCAAATTAATTTTGCAAGTAATTTGGGGTCTTAATTTATTCAGTACTCATTCAGTACATAAATAGTGTGTATGTGTGCATATATCACTAGAAATTGGAAAAGAACCAGCAATAACATGTTCCTTAGGACCCACCCAAAATTTTAAGGCTCTTAAACATTAGTGCAATGTCCATTCTGATAGCCATGGTAACACCTATATATGCTGACCCTCAGCAGCAGATCTAGGGGTATTCTGTTGCAGAAGGCAGGGGTGAATTCAGGATGAACATACTGGACCCTTTCCTGTTCTCTCTGTCTGCCTTATTTATCCTTAAATCACCCAGCTTTTGTCTCTGAAGCCAAAATTTCAGACTAACCAATGGCCATTGCAAAAAGCCTCTGGAGCTCACTCTGTGTGGGACCACACGTGCGTGTGCATGGGGAGAGATGGCAGAACACTCAGAATTCACCAGACTCAGCAATCCTCAGTATTAACCACGTCTAATTGGAAACATTTCATTCATCTTTGATCTTAATAGCTTTTTGAAGGTAGCAGCCCAAATGCTTACTGTCAGAGCATGGGCTTTAGGTCCAGGATTGAGTAGGATAAATCTGTGTCTCAGCAGCCTTTGATTTTTAATGTCTCTGACTTAATAGAAGCACCCTCATCCACCCACTTCCTTGTACTGCTCTAGCCCCAGTGTTCCTTTTGAATCCCAGCAACTTAAGTAGAATGAAAGCTGCAAAGAAGAGGGGATGAAGAATATGTGGTTTTAATTAAAAGTGTCCATAAGCATTAAAATCTTCATTAAAAAAAAAAAAAAGTCCTAGAGCTATAATTCTGAGATCACTGTAGTAAGGGAAAGGCAAAATCTCAAATATTAAAACATTATCTTCCCATTTTCCTCATTCTAATAATAGTCAAGTGTACTGAAAGTCTACAGGGATGTCCATCTGCAAAAAAGAATTATGCAGCCTCCCGGTGGAAACTTATTATTCAGAAAATCTGGATTCAACTGCTCATCTGTTTTCTTAGACACTATTACAAGTAACTCAGCTGGATCCATCACTGTGTTGGAACTGATGGGATGTGCCTGATTGCAGCATCTTCCATGTGGGATTGGAAGTTTAGGTTCAGCTTACCCACCCGTAGAGAGTTTCTTTTTTCTTGCTGCAAGATGCATCAGGAATGATTTGAAAAGCAAACACAAAACAGCAACAACAGCCATAAAACCCCTCTGAAATCAGACACTTTGATCCAAGTGCCTAGACTGTTAAGAAGATAATCTCCTAGAACAAAGGGAACAAAAGAAATCTTTATGAAATTAAATGTTTGTTTTCCAGAAATGACAAAGGGAGGAAAGGTTGATCTCTCAGCTTCTAGCAAGGACATTTCTACTCCTGGGGAAATGCTGATTGTCCTGAGTGTCTCTGTAGATCTTTAAACTATGATGTCTGTCCTGAGAAATTTTGGTTCAGTAGGTGACTCTTGGTAAACTTGTGTTCTCCACAGGGACCTCATGATTAAGGCAGGTTTCTAACATTTCATCATTTCAATGCCATTGCCATCAGCAGACTCTTGCTCCCTCAGGCCAAAAGATCCACCAATTTCTAAGCACAGCAAAATTCAGCTGTTAGTTTGTCACACTGCCCTGTCAATAGTTGTTACCATTCTTGATGGGCTGTGTAAGAATTATCGTTCCACATTATTATGCTGGAATTAAAAAGGGAGAACCTTGTTTCATGAATTTTTGGGGGAGAAGACTATCAGAATTTGTGGCTGGTGGTAAAGAAATGTCTTCTGAGAATTGGAAGAAATAAAATCTTTCTTCAGGGTAAGGAGACTGATTATTTTGCAGAGTTTAATGTTATTTAACTGAGTTTAATACTATTTTACCCAAGAAGTGAAATGACAAATGAGGAATGCATTGCTCCCATCTCTGCCCACTCATTGCAAACTCCTTTCTTAGTCCTTCTGACAGGATTAAAGACTGGTGCTCTTAAAGAATGCTGGTTGTAGCACCTCCTAGTATTTGGTCTTTATGACCTAAAATGGACATCTAAGAGCCTGGAGCACAGGAATAGGAATGCATTTCACAAAACACAGATAGATGCCTTAAACCAGGCTAAAAAGGGAAGTTGCTGATAGCAACAGGAAATATAATAGAACCCAGTTTAATATATCACCTTTCAAATTCTGGGTATCCCAAAGAGCTTTACAAAGTAATAAGTTAGGAAAAGGTAGCAGTGGCATAGCAACTCCATAAATAAATACTGTGGCTATTATTCAGTTTAGCAATAACTCATGCTTTTTGGACATTAAGAGCTAGATTTAGCCTAGTTTTCCAGCAGCCAACATCCAGGCCTGGGGTCTCTCAGGAAGAATTTTAAGCCTCAGAAGACAGATGCACTAAATAAAGAAATTGCATTTTCCAGAAAGAATATGATCCAAAGAGTTACTGGAGTTGGTGAAAAAATGAGTAATCTCATATTTGAAGCAGCTCATGGTTTTGAGAAACAAATGAGATCTCTGAGGATAATTGGAACTGAAAGATTACATGTGCCTATGAACAGATGGCACCTTGTGGAAGCAGTTACCTCACTGGTCCTTAATGGACCCCTTATTTCAAGAGGTAATGGAGACACTATGTTAGCTTTCATCTCCATGAATAATAATTCTAAATTTAGTCTTGACTGTGTGAAGACTTGTGGAGTTAATAAATTGCCTGTCAAATCTCCTGTGAGAATGGGAGGCAGGCAGGAGGGAGTGAGGACTGCACTGGGAATGGCCGTGCTGGGCCCCGATGGAGCCCACGCCTCCCTGTCAGGGCCCTGAAACCTGGGGCTCACTTTCTGTGCTGGAACACTGACAGATAAATGCTGCTGTGACAGTTCTGGGTGGAAAAATACACCTTGGACGTTGTCTGCATTAGGTTCAAGCTGTTCATGGCTCAGCTGTCTGTGGTCATACACAAACCCTCTGGCCTGTCTGAGCGGATCCATCCATCCCAGATAATGCCATGAAGCAGAGAGGGCCTCACCAAAAGCTGCATCAGCCCTGCCTTTCTCCTTTGAGCTGTGCTTAATGGTACATCCAGTTTGTGTCATCATTGTGACAATTTGCTTCCTGCAGTGTGAGTTCTGTGTCCTGGAAGGCCTGACTGCAGGCTGTGCTCAGAGAACAGGAGCCATCTGCAGGTTGTCCGGCCTCCTCCTTCTCTGTGAGCTCCGGGGTTTGTGCACCCTTCCTGCTCTCCCCCAGGCTGAGGGAATCACCCCTCAGCTTCTCCAAGGCTGATCCATAAACCTGGTGCCATATGGTCCTAGCACAGCAATGCCAAACACACAAAACTCCAGGAGATTTTCTGTGTGAACAGAAGGAAGCTGCACACAAGGCCCTGTTAGAACTGAGCTTTCTGCATTGCTTTAGGGACAAAAATCTAAATAAAGGATAAAGGAATTCAGAGTTTTTGTGCACTGAGGAGCTGTGTGTGAAGACAAGGCTGGTCCCAGAGATCTGTGGGCGCATCCATGTGTCTGTGATGGATCCCCGCAGCGAGCAGAGGCCAGGGTGATCCTGTGGGCTCCCTGCAGGGATGGGGGAGGATTTGGCAAGCTGAGGGTACTGATGGGCTCCTGGAATGTCTCACCAGCAAAAGCAGCAGTGGTGGTTGTTGTGGTGCTGAACTGGAGAGCTGGAATGGATGGCAGCTGTCCTGGAGCAATGGGAAGAGGAGGAGAGGAGCAGAGGCAATGAGGACGTGAAGGTGGCTGCCACTATTTTTTGGTTACTTCTAGGGATTAAAAATAAAACATACCTCAATCATTAGAGCCTCTGCATACCAGCCCTTCAGCTCACCCCTGCCACAATACTGCAGTGTGCCTTTAAGGGACTCATTTAGAAAGTCTGGGGATTTAAGAATCGTTTAGAAATCCCAGGGTTTCCTGAGGCAGCAGAAGTCTCCCAGGGCACCATCATTCATATCCTCCCCCTAACTGGCTCCTCTGTGAGCTTAGCTTCCTCTGTTTTCCAAATCCCCTCCACAATCTCAGGATCACTGGCAAGGTAGGAGCATCACAGAAGGTGTGCTTGTCCCCTTAATTTATGAAAAATAAAATTGTCACTTCTCTGCAACACGATAAGGGAGCTAAGATGCAAGAGGTTAGAAAGGAATTGAGGGCATCCCCTGCCTTTTCCAGTCTGCTGCACTGAAGAGCTGGAATCCATTACCCAGCACACCTACAATATCTCACATTCCCACACAGATTAATTTTAGGTTGGTCGGCTCATTGCCTTTACACCTTGTGTGCAAGTGTAAAACTTGATCTACAGTGTTTGAATTTAAACAGTCTGTACTGCCAGTTTTTGCAAGAGTGCTGATAGGCACTGAGGATTGTCAACAAACAGGCACATTGCTTTTATTTCCAATCCAAACACAGCATCCTTCCTCATTCCCTTCATTTAACCCTTCAGTATGGTGGTTTTTTTTTTTTGTTTTTTTTTTAATGGCATGCTGTCAATATTGTGTGGAGATTTGATTTCTATTTCAGACTCCAAAAGGGAATTCCTGAGATGCTGGAGAGGAGGATGAATTAAAAACCCACAGGTGTAAGATGGGGTATATTGAGTTGACTGGAGGCTGATTCTATTTGATGAAAAATCTGAAGGTTTTGTTTAGTTCCAGAATAAATACCAAAGACCTTTTGAATGTGAAAGCCAAACTGAATGGAGCTGGAGTGGGTAGGTTTTAACTGGAAGACATGGTCTGGTGCCCCATCTGGATAAAGGATGTGTCAACCCAGACAGCTCTAAATCAGCAACTACAACTCCTGTAATTGCAGCCCTGAGCCTGAACCACGCTGCTCCTTGAATATAAATTGCTCTGGTTCCAGGCTCTTCCCTTGGGCCAGGGGTTCACTGCAAGCCAAGGGCAGCCCAGGGAGGCAGGGCCAGCTGTCCCAAGGCTGCAGAGAGGCAGTGGAGTGTGCCAGGCTTAAAAGCAGAGTGTGCTGTGTCCTGGAAGCTGGACATCTCTACAGGTACTTCATCTTTCACTAGATTAAACATGAGAACTGCATCATCTGGAGGCATTCATACAGTTTGTTTCTTTCATCCTGTCTGAGTGAAAATCAGCTTAAAGCCCCAAAGGAGCATGTATTCCAGCTAAGGAAAACAGGTCCTTGTCCCTCTGCACTGCACTTACTCTCCTTGTCTTCAGGGCATTAAAAAGCAAAGCAGAGTATCCAAGCCTCTGTCCCTTCATGGTTGGGCAGAACATCAATGAAAAAAAAAAAAAACAACTCAAATTTCTTCTTCTTCCCTGACTGCAAGGCAGATTGTGACTTTTGTCCTGGGGGTATTTCATGACAGACTCATCAGTGAGCTGCCTGAAGTGCATGTCTCAGCTGCTCTTGTGGGAGCTGGAAGTCACCAAGTGGGAAGGTGTCCTGGCTCTAGGTGTTGCAAGATAAGGGGCAATGCAGGTCTGTAGACACTGCTGTCACAGCAGTTTACTGCAGCAATAGCTAAATTAGTTTTCAACTAACTGGTCTGGGATTTAGTAGGAAGAGCAATTAAGGCAGGAAGGAGTTTAGCAGTGTGAATGATCCCTCTCTACTGCTGCGACCTGACATTACCCCTACCCAAGTTATTAAAAACACAGCAACCCCTAGGAGTCCCCCAGGCCTTCACAGACACCTGCAGTACATCTGTTCCCTACATTTAGGAATGTCTACAATGAAAAGAACTCTGGTTCCCAACAGAAGCAGCACGGACAAACTCACTGCTTTGTTTGCTGTGCACAGAGGAGGGCAGGGGACTTTATTTCCTGAGCAAGTTTTCCATCATCTTTCCTTCCCCACCCCTGCTGCTGTTCCTGCTAATGCCTGTGATCATTAGCCATGAAAATGGCACCTATTTGTCTCCTTCTCCACAGTGCCCAAAGTACATTTGGACTCCAGCCAAGGGGAGCAGCAACTCTGTGGACACGCAGCACTGCCTTAAGAGTATATTCACAAGTGCATGTTAATGCAATTACAAGCCCAAATGAAGCTTGTTTCCCCCTCACAAAGAGTTCCAACCCTGCCCTCCTAAATCAGCAACCCAGTAATTTTTGATAAAACAAAGGGCTTCTTTAATTGGAAGATGCAGTTTCATTTCTTTTATTATTCTGTCCCTTCAACTGGATGTGTGATGCTAAATGTCTTCAAACAGCCATTTAGCCACCCACAGAGAGAAAGCAGGTTTACAAATTTCCTTGTTGCATAGTTTTGCATTGTGTGCTCCCCAGAGTATTGCCATTTTGTTTGTTTTCCTGCTTGGAGAAATGGATGGATCAAATTTGCAACTCCAACAAAACTGAATAGAAGTTCATTCTCCCCCTGCCCCACTGGTTTTACAGTCTGGTTTGGTAGAGATAAAAAAATAAAAAATAAAAAAATCAATGAGAGTCAGAAGATACAGAGCACAGAGGGAAAATGCCAGAGGAGTTCTTTTATTGCAAGGGTAAACCTGGAAAGGAGGATACATTTCTTGTGAGTAAAGGAAAATAAATGAGAATGACAAGAGCAATGAAATGTCTACGTAACATGACCCTAAGGAAACGCTGAATAAGCTGAGATTTCAGACCTGAAGAAGAGATATAGAGGAACATCACAACAGCAGTTGTCCTTTCAAGAGGCAGGGAGCAGTCCTCTCCCAATGTTCACATCAGGAACAGCTGGAATTGATGGGCTAACACTGGAGCAAGGCAGATTTAAGACAGAGATTAGGAGAACAAGGACTGCAACGGTGAAGATAGCAATGACAGAAGCCTGGGGACCACCCTAGGGAAGGCAGAGAGACCCCACCATGACCACCCTGAACACAAATTCACACATTTGCCAGGCATGGGAGTGATCTCATGTTGGGCTGGGGCAAACTCCTAACATTTCCTCCTGCTTTGATAGGAATCTCTTACTGAAATGATTCATTTTTTGTCTCCTTGGGGGAAAGAAGCCCCTGTGAGGCTGCCTGTGCTCTGCAGATGCAGTTACACCCTCCTTCACACACGTCTTCCCATGCCACCCCTTCTGCCTGTGCCCTGACACTTTCTGCCTCTGCCATTTATCATCCAGAGTTAAAAATTCAAGGGTTGGTTTTGATTATCTTATTGCCATGGTGACCAGGATGACTCTCATGCCCATCTGCGCATGGCAGGATGCTCAAACCTTTCCTTCAGTGCAAGCCAGGAGAATTCTTCTCTGTTTTCCTCCTCCCAACTCAGAGCCACCTCTGTGCAGGAGCTGCTGATGCTGCAGTTTTCTATTAAACACCAGGTTTTTAGGGAGAACCTTGGTCAGGATTTGAATGGATAAGTTGTCCTCTATGGAAACATGTAATCCCAAACAGGGCTAAGGGAAA
>NW_005054308.1:6760002-6771976 GCF_000277835.1 Geospiza fortis | reverse complement strand
GAAAGAGTTTTGTTAAAGCACAGCAAAAATCAAAAAATATAACTTAAAAAAAAAAGGATGACAGAAATATTAAAGAAAAATAATCCAGATTGGACTAAGATCTGGGAGATGGGTAGGACTTGGGAAACAGCCTCCAAGCAGAGCTCAGAGCAAAGGCTTTAAGATCTGGCTTTCCTCATTTCATTATTGTTAATAGAATCTCCCATGTCCAAATGAAAGACTAATTTAAGTCTTACTTTAATATGCCTTGAGTAATTTTTATGCATTTGAGTCTTAGTTAATCTTCCTTAAGTCTTTTTGTCACTTCCTTTGAAAGGAAGATGAGTGTAATTAAGGGAACTGTCAACTTTATTCTAGTCTTAAGAATGTTTGTGGTAACTTTGAAAGATTTGGTCATTATTGCAGACTAAAATCTAGTAGATTAAATGTTGGTGTTTCTTAAGGACATGTCAGTCCACCACTTCAAATGCTTCCATTGTGCTCAAGTACATTTGGACTGATCTCAAGGCTTTGTTATGATAAGGAATACTAACATTTTAATTATAGCTGCATTCAGGAAAGATCTTTTATTTTAATACCTCCTATTTTTTTTTTTAATTCTTCCAGACTAAGCCATTGACAAATAGACAATTCATCCAAATGATTTCACCTTGGATAACACTGGCACCCTCTGCAAAAAATGAGGATGGCTGTTCTTGTGTGGACAGGGATGCACAGAGGAGCAGCCTCGTTTTCTGGGGTAACACCTCTGAGATTTATGCTGCTTATGCTCCAGGTAAATTCATCCAACCAGCTGCATGTGGGAGTGGCTCAGGAGGTGAGAGCAGCCCTCAGGATTGCAATAATCCATCCCCAAACAGGGGCACAGAGTCTCAAAAGGAGGCATAGCATAGCCCTGCATCTGCCAGGACAGTTCAGATGCTGTGGGAGATGCTGAGGTCTGGGTCCTCAACCCCCCTCACCCCTCACATCAGAAAACTGTCCGATTTATGTTGTAGGGTTGAAATTGTGGCTTCTCCTGTGCTCTCTGGAAGGCTGCTGGCTCTGCTGCAGTGTCTGCAGTGTCATTGTGCCATGCAGACCCAAAAGGGCAGAAGTGTATTTTCATAGACAAGTAGGTGCCAGTCTAAGCAGGATGTTTCAATAGATGCAGGTGGTAAAAGAAAACTTCCTTTTTTCCAACAGCAGCTTGTTTCACCCAGTTCCACAGGAGAATTTCAGCCTGAGAGAGAAACAAGGCAGTGTTGGGAAGGAAGTCATGGAGATAAGTGCAAAAGGCACAGCTGAGAACTGCTGTTACTGACCCTCTGATGGGGAATTTGCTTCCACAAGCTGCTTTCAAAGCCTGGGAAGTGCCTGTAGCTGCATTCAGGTCCCTGTTGTCCTGCTCATGGAGGAAATGGGGAATAAATCCCGAGCTCCTCAGGGATGCCCTTTCCTTTCTTGTGGGCTCATTTCTGCCTCTATCACCTGCTAACATTTGTCATTTCCAGCTTTAGCCAAGCAAATTTCAATCCTCTCTTGTTTACTTTTGATTGCTTTGTCTTTAATGTAGCATACAAGGATTTTATGTGCTTCTGTTTCATCAATGTAATTCTTTTGTTGCTATGGCAATCAGCTTCAATTTTCTTTCGTTCTGGCAATTGTGTTTTTATAGTCTCCTGCTCTCAAAGAGATAAGCTGCCTTGTATATCACACAGACACTAAGTATTTTCTCTATATAGACACAGCCAACCTTTGCTTTAAGACTCTGTTGCTGTTATTTGAGAGAGTAGTTTACTCCTGCTGATGATGACATTTTTATTCCTTTCTGTGGGGTCTGTTTCAAATTGGAGGTTTGCTCAAATTTAATCATCTGTTCTACTACTGAGGACATGGATGGGTGTGAGAGTTGCACTCCTGCAGGCACTTGGAGTCTGTGGAAAGAACACATTCATGCCCTGGACCTGACAACAGAGATGAGCACAGTGGTTTTAGCAGATCAAGAATCACCATAAATTAGAGCTGATTCATTTAACATGTTGGGAATAACAGCAGGGAAAAAAAAAGTCTTGAGGAAAAGAATTCCTCAAATTTACCAATACATCTGAAAGCTGGATTTTCAAAAATATTATGAAAAAATATTTATGGGCACTCCATCACTTTTGGTCACAGAAAGAAACAAAGGGGTTCCAGGCTATTGCCTTGTCATGGATAACAGGGAGTGATGACAGGGATGCTGCTGGACAAAGCCTGCCATGGGAGGAAGCCAGCAGTAAGGCCAGACAAGTCCAGCACCACTGGATGGTCCCAGTCCCCTCCAAGTCCTTAGATAACCTGCTGTCATTAACTCTGGGTGTCTGAGAAAGCATCCACCTTGAAATAATACCTGAATTTATTGAAGTTAAATAGGCAAAGCAAAAGCTGTGCACACATGCAAAGCAAAACAAGGAATCCACTGGCCACTTCCCTTGGGCAGGCAGGTGTTCAGCATTCCCAGGAAAGCTTGGCTCCATCCCATGGAGCCATCGCACTAAATGTCCCCTCTTTTCTGCTTTTTCCCCCCAGCTTTATATGCTGAGCATGGCACCCCATGGCCTGGGGTATCCCTGGGGTCAGTTGGGGTCAGCTGTCCTGGCTATGTCCCCTCCCAGCTCCCCGTGCACCCCCAGCCTCCTGAACCGTGGGGTGAGGAGCAGAAAAGGTCTGGGCTCTGTGTTAGCCCTGCCTGACAGTCATGGAAACATCCCTGGATTATCAGCATTGCCTCCAGCACAAATCCAAAACACAGCCCCACACCAGCTACTGTGAACAAAATCCACTCCATCCCAACCAAAATCAGCATGTGTCATATAAAAATATGTGTACCAAGACCCACGTCCTGTCCCAGGGTGAAAGTGGGAGAATCCAAGCACAAAGAAATTAAAACTACACTAAGGTCACGCAGGGAAAATGTTGCAGGGATAGAAATTAAATTGAGATCTCCCATGTCCCAGCCATCCCAAGTCAAATATAAAAATGGCTAATCAGCACATTTTTTTGCAACCTGCTGATGCATTTGAAAATCTGTGCCTATTTTTTTCTCCCCTCAGAAAGCTTGTGCTGTTCATTGTTAGCTCTGGAAATGCTCCATACTAAAGTTATCAAGTCTGTCATCTCTTCAGCACAGTAAAACCAGCCTCCTCACTATCCTCTCTCCCAGGCAGAGGGTGGAGAAGGAGACAGAATTAACAAGGACTCATTCTGCCAGCCTGCCAAGATACATGCATTTGTTTGGCCATATGGCTTTGTGATCATCCCTAATGAACATTGGGCAGCACTAAAGTGGGATGGTGTACAAAGGACCAGAGCCTGAGGAATCACACAGCTCTTCCCCCTGCAGCTCTCCTGGGGCACAGGGAGCTCCTTCCCTGCTGCCAGCCCTGACTCCCACATGCCCCAAACCACTGCAGATTTCATGGCATGACAAAGTGCACACTAAAATCAGCTCTGGCTGGATTGGTCCCACTCCCAGCAATTGAGAGTGACAGGGGTTTATTATTTGATAAGCCATGGTCATAATAAGCCAGAAGATGGCTGTTTATTGGAATGAAATCCATTATAAATGACACGGAAGCATTTTTTTTTCCCCCGACAAAAAAAACTTGCAGCCCAGATGCAGGGAATAAATCCTGCTGTCCCTGGGGAGGAGATTTGCCTCAAACAATCAGGCTCCCCAGGATCACCAGTCAGAAGCAGTTAATGTTCAGGCAGCACTGCTGTGTGTGCCTGCTCCAGAAGAATATTCCATGTTGCTTTGGAAGAGAAGGGGCTGCACCAGATGGCAAATAATTAGAAATGGAGCACTGAGAAGCTGATTGAAGATGTAAGTGAATACTATTTCATAGGTTTGGCAGATTTTTTTTTTAAATTACATTTTTGTGCTTTGCAAAGTAGCTGCATTCTTCAACACCCAGGGACAGTGGAGGCATTGGCCATTCTCTCAAACAGCACCTGAAATAGCTGGCATTGGTTAATAGCAAAGAGAACTGGACACTTTCAGACTCTGAGTTTCACCCCACTCTAAGACAGGGACCTGAATCCAACACTTGTAGATCCCAAATGGATTTATGCAGCTACTAATGTGCTCCAAACCCAGGAACATACTTTCCATGCTGAGAATACAAAAGTGTTCAGGGTCCCATTGCTGATGGTCCCACATGTTAGAATTATTTAGGGTAATCTCTGTTTGACTGTTCTTGCTGTAGAGTTCTGGGTTAGGTACCTGTAATATTTACATACACTGGGGCACTATTTAGATTCCAAGGGATTTGCATATTTCTGCATACCAGACAGCCCAGGAATGTATCCCAAGTGGAAATGGAGAATCATAGCTCCCTGGCCATGAACACATGCAGTGTGGGGACACCTGGAGTTATTGGGAAAGGCTGCTTTTCTCTTTTCAGGAAACTCAAAGCCATCACTATCCACTGCTAATTTTCTTCACATGGAATTGAGCAAACGAGTGACCATCATTCCAGTGATGTCCTTTCATTTTAGTGATTCAATCACAAGTGGCTGAGCTTCCATCTGTTCAAGTGAAATAATGACAGAACTCTAAGATACAAACTTACTTCCTACTCCTCCCCCAAAAAATTATTCCTATAAGTGGCTCAGTGCTTCAGAAAAGGGAACATTTCATTAGTATTTATTTTCTGCCTAATATAAGTTCATGAAAAAAAAAAAGGAAGATTCACTAACTGGTACATCATGACTGTTTGGGATGAAGTATTATCCCATTGTCCTGAAAATGCAGGTACAGCTTATTTCTCACTGGATAATGATTGTGCCTTAGTTCAACCTAGCACCAGCTTCTGAACTTGGTAGGAACTTTAATTACTGGTTGCAATTCTTGTTTGAAAGATTGCCTTGTTCTCTTTTTCTTCATTGTTCCTGTCACAAATAGCAATTGTCAGGTTTGGAACTAATTGTTCCAAACAATTAGTTCCTCCCAACGGAGAAACAAAGTTAGCAATTAAGAAAAAAAAGTCTTTGTGAAATTTTGAGTAGAGAAACAAAGTTATAGATGAAGGAAAAAAATCTTCGTGAAATGTCTGGTGGAAAAATAATTTTCAAAACCTCTTGATATCTCCCATCCCAAGACTTTTCATCTACACTTCTCCATTGTATTGAAAAAGTGAAGGACAAATTTGAAGTTTCACTCACTACTGTGCAATTATATTACTCAGACTTTGGTTCCAAGAATACACACTGTTATTTCTCTTTTATGATTTACTGCCAGGCTCTTTGCTTGGTTTTGGTTTTGGTTTTGTTTTTTCTTAGAGTAGTTTAGGAGACTTTTGTAGAGATAATTACTCAATGTCAAGTTAAGCTTTCATGCAATCACATTTGTAATATTTTAAGCTTGGTTTGTCTTCCCAGTATTGTACTACATTGATCTGCTCAAGCCAAGCACAGAACTTTAGTATTTTTATCTCTCAGTTCTCTGTAGAACAACCTCACAATTTAAAACCATTTCCTCTGGCCTCGGGGAAGTAATGGATTTATAATAGTCTGAGTACAAATGCACACCATCATTTAATAAGTGTATAAGCACAACTCAGGCAGGCGGGGATGTTGAAGGTACAACCTGACACATAGCTACCTGCAATAGCAGAAGACAGGAGCAGTGACCACAGACAGCTCATGCAGAAAACACCAACCTCTCCTCTGCCCACAAATTGTTGTCAGAGGATCCTGATCTGTTCTGCAGCTCCTTGCTACGTCAAACTGTTCCCATCCTCATTTTTAAAGCAAAACAACTGTTACCCGCAGAACTCCACAGGGACCATAAGCACAACCCAAGAGCCCCTGGGGTGTGAAGTGGCACAGACCCAGGGATTTGGGGTCTGTGCCATACCCAAAATCTATGGCAGAACCAGCACCTCACTGAGCTCCAGCCTAGAAGAGGTGTCGTGCAGGTACTCCAGCCCCAAGGCACAAACATCTCAATAATCACCAAGGGAGGCACTGGAAAGCACAAGCAGATCCATACCATTCTAGCACAACGAACTCCTTGTCCTGCAAGAGTTTTAGGGGTAAAGTGCAGAAGTAATGTCCCAATAAGGATGGATGGTCAAAAAGTCCCATGGAAAATTTTAAAAACTTGAATTTTTAGTTAAAAATTAGAGTTTTTCTTTGCAATGTTTTCTAGCTCTGTTTGCTTTCCTCAACTCATTTTTTAACTCTGTCCAAGTAGAATAGGCACATTTCCAAACGAAGTGTTCCTTTATTCAAATTTCCTTGGAGCAAAGGAATCGTGAGACTCTTTCTTGACAAGAAATGCATCTCCTTCACTGGTATCAGTTCCTCTTCATACCATGGTTTGAGATCCAACTGAAATATGTTAGCAGTAATAGCACTAAACTTCAAGGCTTAGCTCTCAGTTGGCAGTGAAGCATTTTGTTCCTTGGTTAATTCATTCGTAACATCAGTATGTCTGAAACAAGAACAGAGAGAAGCATAATTACTTATGGCAATATTTGCTTGAAGTGAGAGTCATTTGTCCTATACAGATTTTTTTTTTCTTCCTTTGCAGTAGAATTTACATTGCGATAGAAGCAAGAAAGAAAGAAGAAAGTGAAAGAGAGAAGAAAGGCTTTTTTTTGTGTATATGCTGATTGAAGTATTTTCCAGAGAAAAATAGTCAAAAATGCTTTTAAGTAGTTCTTGAAAGAGCAGCAGCTGTATCAGATATCCTATCTCTTAGAAATGACCTGGGTTTTTGCTGTAGGTGTTTGTTTTCTTTCCTGTTTCCTACTGAATTGGAGTTTTCCTGTCATTGCTTTATCCATTCAGTCTTCATCACTGCCAAGGTCTATATTAAAAATTAGGAAAGGAAGTACTGCTCTGCTCCCCCAGGATTTGATGGAAATTTTTTATTTCAACCAAGCACATTCAGCAAAAGGCTTTACTCTGCTTTCTAGTTTCACCATCAAAAGCTTTGTGATTCTTCCACTGTAAACTGATTTTTGCCCAGATGTAGCACTTCCTCCCCTGATGATGCGCTGACACTACAGCACCCACTCAGAGCAGGGAAACAATGATGTCTCCCTGTGTGTGTGAGGATAACAGGGCAGATAATTTGTAAATCCATTTCCATTTGTAAAGAGATGGAATGGATGAGGATTAGCCACAGGGGAAGTCCAGTAGTTACAAAGAAACATCCGTCCTGGCTTGGAAAGAAGGAAAATAAATGCTGGCCTCTCATCCCTATCAATCAAAAATACATATTTCCATTTATGTAAAAGTCTGAACACAGAAGGTAAGGAATAGGTTGCTGATATGAACCTTCCAAACACACCCCCTGCACTGAAATCCATCCCTGGATCTCTGCCTGAGTGGCTGGACCCTGGGGGCAGCTGGATTTGGTCTGTACATCATGGGAGAGCTTTGCTCTGCTGAAAGTGGGACTCCTACAGCCTCTGCCTGGTCTCTGGGTTTGGAAGGAGCTTTAAAACTTGGGCACACTACAAAATATCCCCCAGCACCCAATCCTTTCGTCTTGCTCTGCATTTGTTGAGAGCCAGAAAGAAAAGATGGAGATTTTGGCGTGGCAGCCAAAGGAAAGGGCATTCCAGGCAGCCAGAAGGGGGGATGTGATCTGTGCTGGTGCTGTGCTGCCTCATTTCTTAGCACTGATTTGCAGCTCCCTGGTATCCAATAATTATTGTCCTGAAATGTTTCCAAAGGCACTTTTCTGTGTGTGAAACTCAGCTAGACACATTCTGCATGGCACAGTCCCCTGGCTGGATGAATATCACCAGTCGCATCAGGTCTCTGGCAGAAACTCTGAGTTCTTGTTTCTACAAATCCTCTGAAACTTTGGCTTCAGTTTTGCCACTGAACTTTTCTGTAGGGCAGCTCATTTGTAAGAATATGGAAGAAAATATATTCAGAAAGAAAGAAAAATATTTTCACCTATGTCCTGATTTCCAAAAGCTCTTAAGCATTGGCTTAGCATTTCCAAGAGGATTCAAATGTGTCTTCAGTGTTGTCCTGTATTAGAACATCTTGTATCAAAATCGGGTTCTTGAAACCTTTATGGTAACATTTCTTCAGCTTTTATTGTTCAAAATTGTGAGTCACAAAAAGGGGGGAAGGGAGAGGGACCGCTGAGACATGGAATTTTATTGTGAAAATATAAATAAATTATATAATCCTGTACAATTAAAAATGTTATTGCTAAATAATAAATAAATACTAAATAATACATTTTTTTTTAAAGGTTAACAGCTGATTTCTGTAGGGAAGCCATGAATTAAACATCATGCAAAACAATTAAACTCTGGGAAATAGGATTTCTGATGGAGTGGTCAACAATTAAAAATGAATGTGTTACTCTGCTCCAGGGAAAAGCAATAAGATGCCATGCTTTCATGCTATGGGGAACAAACGTACTGTGTGACTCCAGATGGAAAGTTCTGCAAAACACAAAGCAAATACGCCATGAGTGGCAGAGATTTAATCTGAGACGCTGCTACACAAAAGGCACAGGCAGCAGTCGTCATTTCTGGAGCAGGGACACCACTGGGAGACACTCACTCCTCCCAGCAGCAACCTTCTAAATTCCCCACCTGCACTTGCAAATACAGCTCTTAACAGCGTGGGCACCTTCACGAGCAAATCCTGACTCAGGTCCCCCGACTGTGATGGGTTTGTCTGGAAATTGCTTGCTGGGAGCCCAACAAAAACACAGCCTCCCTTCATAGACAAAGTCAACTGATGGAAGGCTGCAGCAAGGAGTAGGCTGTTCAGCTAAACACTCCAAAGAGTTAATGTGTTTTCTTACAGCTCTCCCTGAGCAATGCATCAAACACAGCACTATGAGCTGCTCTGGCATGGTCTTACAGCTTCTGAAGCTCATTTCCATGCAGCGATCTCCCTTCGTTTTTACTCTATCCTATACCCCAGAAACACCTGCTGGACACCACACATATCAAAACAAACAGAATAAAGCTGTTTTAGGCAAAACCAAATACCTTCTGATCTGATCATTAGCACTTTCACAGCTTCATTTCTGCTGGATCCACCCGGGAGAGGTGTTCTGTTCATGAGTTCAGTGCCAACCCCTCACCTGACTGCATTGTCCTCTGCCTCCACCTGAGCTGCAGGAAGAGCCAGCAGCCAGTATTGGTTGCCCCCCTATGCCCATTGCTTGGGGAATTGTCTGAATTTTTTTACCATGGCTAATGTGCATTTGAACAGATGGTAAATATCTCCATACCTGCCAACAAGGGTCAAGAAATGCCACTAAAATCCATTTAGAATGGGAAAAAAAAGGGAAAAAAACCAGTTGAGAATATACTCAGGTCTGTTGCAGGTAGAATCTGTCAGCTAATGGGTAGTTTCAAAGTGCTTGTACTGAATGGTTCATTAGAAAACTTATCTCTGCTTCAGCTGCTGATAGGAAGAACCCCGAAAGGGCATTTTTTGTCACTGATAAACAGGTTGTAATTATATCCTGAAAGGAATTTGATGTATTGTAGAAGTTGAAAGAAGTTGCAAGTTGAAAAGTTGAAAAGAAATGGTGCATTCTCTATCTGTTTTATATCAGCAATGCACACTATTATGGAAATTATTTTAGACTTGGCAGAGTTTTCCAGAGAGAAGCAATCATGATATAAAACCTCACAATGGTTTGGTTCACACAGCCATTTCTTTCAGCTCAGGCAACCTCATTTCTTTTCCCTCTCTACTCTGTAGGGCTTCATGGTTATCAAATACAAACCAGTGACTGAAAAATGGGTCATAGCTTTGCAACACATCCATTGGAGATGCCAAGAAACTTGGTTCCAAGACCTTTCACGCAGCCATTGCTTGTGGCTTGATTACAGTCACAGATCTGTGCAGAGCTGGCATCCCCAAGACATTAAACTTTCATATGAGACATTGTGAATTGTATATCAAACACACTTGTTCTCTATAGGATAATCTGAAACACTTTAGCTCCCATCTCCCCTCAGCCCTCCCCACTGCACTGTTTCCACCTTGCTGGTTGTAAAATGGCTGTGTTACATTATTCTGTCATGTTATTTCCCAGGACAGCAATACAGGGTTGGCATAAGCAGCCTCACATCAGTGACCAGCTCTTGCCTGTGGTGTTGTGACAACACAACCCAAAACAACATCACTTCTTCAGCTGCTTCCTGGCTTCGTCTCCCAGGGATGAGATGGCACCTGGAGCCATCTACCAGCCCTAGTTAGAAAGAGTTGATCCCCTCTCTGTTCCCTTTTCAATAATCATGCAAGGATTCCAACGAAGATTTTAAGGATTGACCCTAAATAGTGATATCTTTTGCTTTGGGGTAAACATTCCCTTAGGTCACCAATGTGAAAGATGAAAATCCTCCAAGAGCTGGGCTTAAACCCATTTCAGTTAGGGAGAAAATAAAACAACATTGAAATTAAATTATTCAACTAATTTATCCTCTTTTATTTTGTTTGAGTTTTTGTTTTGCTTTTTTTGCTCAGACAAGGGAGCCTTGCTCACATAGTTGGAGTTTTAATCCTTTCCATCAGGGTGCTGATTGCTGATATTGATATACAGATATAGTTTCTGTGTACAGGTTTATGCAATGCGGGGCTGAAGAGCCTATTTGCAAAAGACTGATGAGACAAAATCAAAGTCTGTTGAACAGACCTGTTCCCACAAAATGATGAATTGTGTCCCTCTAATGCTGTTAAGGTTTGGACCATGAGTTTAAGCTACAGAGTATGAGTTTGGTAAAGCCAAGCTGAAATCAAGGAACTCTGCAGTACTTCTGTCTTCATTAAAGAGATGATGGATTTCACTATATCATGCAACAGTGAAAACAGCACTAGAGATCCCATATTTTGTGTCAGTGAATAATTTGCCTCAAGGTAGATACAATGTGCAAAGAGCTCTTGTATGTTCTTATCCTTGGATAAACACCAAGCAACCTTTTCATCGACTCAAATCTTCTAAGAGGGTTCAGACAGGTTCTAAATCCTTATTCCAACCTTCAATATCCCACTTACCAGCACAAGCAATATTTCTCAACTCATTATATTAAACAACAGACACCCATCACTCCATTGGAAGAATGCTTGAGTGGATTTTGAGCCTGGACTGGTAGACTTTCATTCCAATTTCTAGGACCAGATTTATGGTCTTGACAGGGAGTGGGTGTAACATTTTTGTCTAGTCATTCATATCCTGTTTTCTCTTGAGTTGAATCTAGCAGCTTATGTACTCATCCTGTGACTAACTGTGAGAGCTTGGCCAAAATTTCCCTCCATTGTCCAATTCTTAATTCAAACCTCTTTACTGTACAGTGTAGGTACACACCTGTTACTATAACAGCCATAATTAAGGTCTGGGGCAGGCTCTGGTGTCATTTGTATTTTCAATTCAAGACCCAGCAGAATAGGGAAAAGCATCTTCCCATGAGTCAGAACTTGGGCCCAGACTACTCTGGTAGTCAAGTGAAGCTGCCTGGAAGTGGCTTTGAACAGCCCACTCCCAAAGCTGTCTCTCTAACAAGCTGAACCAGACCAATCCACCTCCAGAACCACGTCCTTTCCAGTTTTCTTTCAAAACAGGAAGTAATTCTGTAATTTAAATGAGATCAGAAAACTGCTGTCATGGTATCATGGAAATTTCTGATGGGATTGTCTGCTCTGAAATGTACAGACTGCACCACGAGCTTCTGCTGCATCAAGGGCTGTGATGCCTTTTAGATGGAGTAAGAGGGACAGCTGGGTGTGGAGTACAAGGACATCAGTAAACCTTGCAAAAATCAAAAAGATGGGTGACACAGTCACATAACACTTGGTAGGAAGTGGAGTGCATGTGGTGTTCATGTTTATTTCCCGCAACATAGATTTGGAGTCGTATCAAACCAGTTCAGCAAACAAGACTCCTCTCAGTACCTGTGTGTGGTGCCCTTCAGCAGACGAGCTGTGCTTTCCCCTCTGGCTCTTCTGGACACTT
>NW_005054308.1:6758638-6759992 GCF_000277835.1 Geospiza fortis | reverse complement strand
TGGAACAAAAGGATCCCTCAACTCTTCTTTTGCAGCCAAAGTCTCAGAGGAGCACAACGTGATTATAATGTTTAAACCTTCCAGAGAATGACAAAAATCCACAGCCTTTTCAGCCTTTCATCCTGGCCCAAACACTGATGCTCCAAGTCACAGAAATTCTAATGTGACAGCTACCAATGAGGCCAAAAACTTTCTCTTGGCCAATTTTGTTCTCAGCTGAGATGACCCAAAAACATTTCAGGTGTTAATTGTGCAGTGCTCAAATGGAGCAGCTCAAAACAAACACAGCTTTTATGTGAAAGAAATTTATTCATTTAATAGAGTGTTATAGCATACTTGCTGAAATGCCCTTCAATTAATTCAATTAATTGAATTACCATAGTTTTGACAATTGGAATTCCATGTACAGTGCCCAAGACTGTGCTTTCAAAGATACAATGTCCACATGCTGATTTTAGCTCTAAATTTCAGAATTACACGGCTCCACACCATTTTCAAACCGTTTGCTAAGCATGGTTGAGTTTATCATATTCAGTTATCTCCCCTATTTCTGGGATGCCTTTTCAATCAAAAGACAGGAATCTCTTATTTGCATCTCTTTTCTCTCAATAGTTTAAAAAAGACCATAGATTACTCCTTCCTGAACTCAGCTAACTAAATATCTTCGTGTTCTATTTTCTCCTGCCTGAAAAATAAACAATTGTCTATTTATTTTACTTCGATAAATAGGTTCATATATAGGCTAACACAAATATTTCACTGGATATGAGTGTTGGGTGAGCCTATTTGCCATTCTTTTGGTCTCTACTGTATATGAGAGAGGGTAGGAGCTTTGAGAATAAATTCAAGATTAATAGAAAAGATTTTAAAAAGAGATTGAGTGAGAAAGAGAATTTTCTCCCCTGTCCAACTGTTCTGTGAGGGTTTTGAGCCCCTGTACAGAGAACATTTAGATATTCCTAACAGAGACTGCACCTGCACGTAAATGCAACCACTTCTCTGCATGACTGTGTATAATGGATTTTTAGCAGCACTGTAAAAATTTCCTTACAGCTACTAGCCTGTGACCCAGGCTCATTTACAGCTCTATCCTGCCTGCTTTTCTCTTGATTTAAGCTTGCAACAGCTTTCTCTAACAGGCCTGGTTTATGCCAGGTTAAAGGAAAGCTGGCTCAGCAGCACCTTGCACGAATGCTGTCCCTGAAAACACACAGCTACAGCCAGCCCAGCTGCTGAGGACAAATGCCCTCCCAGAGGAGCAAAAGCAACAGAAAAAACCTGCCCAATGGCTAAGGGCAACACCTCACCCACAGCTGAATTTCCCCTAATCAGGATTTTGACACTATACCTGCTG
>NW_005054308.1:6698893-6758628 GCF_000277835.1 Geospiza fortis | reverse complement strand
CTGACTTCTGACTGGGAACCCATGGATTATGTTGCAAATCATTGGACAAACTAATCAGATCATTGGTGAAAACAGTCCATGGAAGCTGATGTTTATCAAAAAAAAGTACAATGCAAAGAATAGTATCGTCAGAAAAGCAGATTAAAAAATCAATTTTACAATTAAATATGTATGTTCTCAAATTGGCACTTCATTTGTTGTGATACAAGCTACCTGAATGATGCCATACAGAAAAATGCATAGAGGTAATTAAAGGTGTTTTCCATGAAGATGCCTATATTCTCAGAGCTCTGCTTGTTCAGCTTTTTAAAAAATATTTTAAAATCTTTCAATAAAAGACCTCTTTGGAAGGGCTTTGCAACACTATTTGTGACAGTGACATAAATAAGAAGAGCAAAGAGGTGACGGAGTAGGAAGCACTGGTCACAATGTCAGCTGTCCCTCCTCCTCCTTTTGTACTCCCTACAGATTTGAAAGGTCAGAAAGACACGGAACATTGCAGATGTCCTAAGAAAAATGAGTAAGAAAGGTTAAAAAAAGTTTTGTTGCCAATATACTTGAGGATTTCTTTTCCTTTCACTTCACAAAGCATTGAGCTGTCTGGGTTCTGTGGGATTCAGTACTTTGTGGATAACATTTGCTGTGATTGGTTGTGCCACTGTATAAAACCAAAAAGAAAATTCACCTTTAAGATACATATTTTTAGCAGCTGACCTATATGGTACAAAATGCTGTCCAAAATTCATTTTTCCGGCAATAAACTTTAAAGAAAAGTCTTTCTTTGTTTAAAAAAAAAAAGCAATCTCCTTTAAATGATGTTCAACACAACTCTTCTCACTTCCTTGGTGGAGGAATCTCTTCAGTAAGATGAATTCCTGTTCTTTTGTCTTACCCCCCTACATATTTCTGCACTACTATATTTATTCCCATTCGCTGTTCTTCACGGAGGAAATCTTCTGTCATGTCAAACAAACACATTTCAAAGAGACTTGCTTGTTTTCATGGAAAAAGTTCTTTAGTCAAGGGACATTGACCACTAAGGATTTCTATTTCTTTAAATCTTAAAATGGAATAAAACTACTGAACAATGGCAAACAGCAAATACAATGAGGCTCTGAACAGATTTGTGGCTGGACCTTAATCATAAGAAAAAATAACGCTGGCACAAACTGAGGAAGACAAAGAGCTCATTTGGGCACAAGCTGCAAATGTGCTGCAAACCCTGGGGAGCTGGAGTGACAGGAGATCCTGGGAGCAGTTTGTATGCAGAGATGACACCAACCTCCCCAGGTGGGTGGATGTTGGATTTACTCCAACCTCTGCATAGCTGAGAGTCCCAAACCCTCCTGACAGATTCCACAGGCTGTGGTGCCTCCCTTCCCTACCCAGGGAAGGGCTTGGGGTGTCCAGCAGCCCTGTCCAAGCACAGACACCACCTAAATCCAGAGGGCACCTTGAAAATGTCACCCCAACCACGACCAAGGGAGGACAGACCCAAACTAACCCATCCCTAGAGGTGTCTATCCAACTGATCCTCCCAAGAAATCCTATAGCTTCCCTTTGAAGCTCAAAGTCAGGGAAAACTGATTGCTGCCTTGGTCCTCACAGCAGTTTCCCAACCCACCCTCGTTGTGGAAGCTGTGCTGAAGCTGCTCTGACGCTGTGTGCTGTTAAGAGATGCATTTTGGCCGCCCCTTTTCCAGCATTTATATCTCTGTTACCCAGCAGGTGCAGAATACTCAGGTCTGCATCAGCCCTCTGGTTTGCCTTTCCACCGAGCTATCAGCCCCAAGCTGCAGCTGCACTACCTGTCTGGACTGAAATTAATCCAAATCTGCTGTGCGTCAGTGTGGGGGCAGAATTGCCTTTGCTCAGCAGGCTGCAAATGCACTCCCCAGTCATCCAAAGCTCTGCCTACAGCCAGCTCTAATTTTACTCTATTTTGTTTATGCTGGAGTGGCTGGGCTGGTATTTTTTCCGTCCCTTCCACTTAATCTACCTTTGTCTTTCTAATAACATCCTCTAATAATATCTTCGATCCTGATTTATTTATAGCTGCTGCCCTTTTATTCAGGTATTACTGCTGAAAGTGTTCTAAAATTGAGTCCACTTACCGGGAAGGTGCCAGGGGTAAGTCACTTATTTGTGGGTTAAGTCTTAGATTTGAAATACCATTGAGATGGATGGATTTTCTGTGTTTTTCCTGCTCCTAGTCACACTGCAGTCTGGATGGGAAGGGATTGCAGTGGGGGGAGCAGCGTGGGTGTGTGCCAGCATGTCTTTCTGAAAAACTTACAATCTCCAAGGAAAAGTGACTGATAGAGTGTCTTTATTTCCCTGACAGGTGGTACTTAGCATAGGGAAGTTGCATTGGACATGCTCAGTCCTTTCATGCTCCAATTAAAGGAAACAAATGGTCAACAAAAAGCACAGGGAGAAATCCATCCCAAAGATGATTTAAAGTGCCCGTCTCAGTTTGCAAACACTGCTGCTTGTTTGTCTTTTTGGGTTTGTTTTTTTTTTAAATGACAGATCTCCTCGTGAGATGTTGTAGCAATGTGACAGAACAAAGAGGCATCTGTGACTTGGCACTAAGGTAGGAAGGGAGCTTCACCTTGATCTCACATCCTGGGAGAAGCTAATTTCTCTTTCTCCTGCCACTGTGGTCTGTTTATCTTAGATGTGCAAAAAATGTGAGCGTGAGGCCAGTAATTTCTCCGTTAGTCCCAACACAAACTCTAATGGAGCTAAAATGAAACATTTTTTTAACCTCTATTTGAGACCCTCCAGAGAAGTGTTTTCAAATACTTTCTCCAAGCTCTCGGTCCATCTTTGTACTTCCCACTGGAATATTTTTGCTTTTATTTTTCCTCTCTAATAGGCAGCTCCTATTTGTTGACATTATTGGATGTCATTACCTATGAAGTCAGCACCTGGTCCCTATATAGGGAGGAAAATCAGCAGCAGTGCTGAATGAAAGAAGTAATTTTGCTTCATCTGTTGTATTTCAGCATGAAATATTTGGCATGAAATTAAGATTTAAAAAAAAAAATTCTTTTTAAACACTAAATGTAGGCTACAAGAAAAATTAGCTTTCATATAGAAATAGTCTTAATTATTGCATAGGAGCTTCACGTCTGACAATGTCAGTCAGAATGAATGAGACAACATATTTCTACAGAACATCAATATTGCAAGCATCAAAACAAGCCCAGAATTCCCATGAAAGGAATCTCAGATTTTTGTTACCACAGGTATTTAAGTCTCTCTTGAAAACCAGTAACAAAAATAGCCCTTGAAGTGGGTTTTATCAAAACCATTCTGCATGTGTAAAGCATAGAAGAAATTAAAACTCAAAAAAAAAAAAAAAAGAAATTAAAACGGCAGTTCTATGGATTCCTTGTTGACACTAAGGAGAAAATTGCATGGGTGGAAAGCAGAGGAAGAAGAAATTTGGCAACACAGGGGAGGCCCCAGCACATGGAGAACGTGGTGATAGGAAGGGTTTAACTGGCAAAAAAATAAAAAATAAGAAAAAATAAGAAAAAATAAGAAAAAATAAGAAAAAAAAGTAGTCCTCAGGAATATGTTGGGCTCCCAAACCTTAGTGAGGAAGAACTGAACTCCAAGTTTATGGAAGAATTTGGACAGTTAGCAAGAAGACCAAATCCTTCTGGTGACTGTGAGCAGATATTGCAAGGCAGCAGTCAGACATTTTCAACTCAGCTTCAAGGAGGGCAGAGCTCTTGTGACAACATCCATGGAAGAGCAACAGAGAGGAGGGGATTTTGTATGGATTCATCTATGGCCAGGCATGAGAAGCAGCAGGAGGCACCTCTGAATGCAACCACTGTTACAGCAGGAGCTGCAGTGGTCAGCTGGCATCAGGGGATGGTTTATCCAGGGCACCAATGAATGGTTTATCACAGGGTACCAATGGATTATCCAGGGTCACCAGTGGTTTATCCAGGGCACCAGTGGTTTATCCAGGGCACCAATGGATGGTTTATCCAGGGCACCAATGGTTTATCCAGGGTCACCAGTGGTTTATCCACGGCACCAATGGTTTATCCAAGAGCACCAGTGGATGGTTTATCCAGGGCAAATTCTCCACATGATGGGTGCTTGGTGCTGGAGCACAGGATCAGCTCCTAGGCTGCTGTAGCATTTAATTTCTCCTCTTCAGCACCCTCCCCACTGCAGGATCCTGCACTTCCAGGGCCCCATTTGATCCCTGCCTGAGTCCACCCGTGGTAGGGGAGGGCTTCTCTCCATTGGTGTGAGGCAGCAGTGGCTGGGGACACCTGCTTAGATCCCTGAGCTGATGACAGCCATCACACACCTCCAGAACTCTGTATCTTTCTTTTCCCTCCCTTCCCTGGTCCCTCCTTTCCCCCCCCCATCACTGCCAGCCACATCCAAACAAGAATTTTGTTTTCATTTACAATCCCTTTTCATCTGGATCCTTCATTTTCACTCAGATCCTTCCTTTCCCCATTTCTATGATTTTCAGTGTGACAGAACGACACTTCTGACAAGCAACCTCCCCACCTCCTTTCATTCTGGGGATGCTTTTTCAGCCAATTAATCTAACATCATGTACCATTTAGCTTTGAGAGGCTGGTGTGACTCTTGAAGGAGACAAAATGTGCTGCTGGGAACAGAGAGATGGGGGTGATGGCGAGGACCATGAGGAGGCTCCAAACTGTCTGAATTACTCATCAGGAGGGTGCCAACATGAAAGCCTGGAATATCTTCCTTCTCCATCTCCTTCCTCACAGACCCGCTGACACATGGCTGTCATTATGCCACAGAGCCATTTTGTTATGTGAGTGTGTGATGGGATGAGGGACAAAGCTCTGCTGAAACTCTCTCAAGTAGGGATTATGGATGTGTCTGTCAGGCTCCCTGACAATCCCTTCACTTAATTAGCAGGTAGGAACAATACTCAATACTAGCTGGGGTGGGATTGCTCTTCCCTTCTGAATGTGCCTCTCTAAAAAGAATAGACACGTTCTCAAGATCCAAATAAATAATTTGGTTTGAAAAAAAAATATAAAAAAGTACACAAATCTAATGTTCTTTCACATCCCCTCTTTTCAGTAACATTTTTGTCTCAATTTGAAATGTTTTATGCTTGAAACGTTGGTGAGTCACATGGAATAACATGAACAACATTCTAGAAATTGCAGCCAAATTTCAAACCCAGCCATTCTACCTGAGTTCTGAAAGAATTCGATTATTTTTCTTTGATGTTTTTTTCCCCCAGATTATAGTTTCATTCAATTTTAACCTGTTCTGGAAAAAGCATCCTCAGCTTACCCTCAGAACCTCCTGACCTATAGTGTTTGGATTCTAGATAGTGTTCCCAGATTTTGGATCTTTAAAATTCACAAGGGTTAGAAATGTTCCCTTCCTGCTCTGTTAAATGACATAATATTTCAATTCTACAGATTAATGCCATAAGATTCATTAATTGTGATTTAAATCGTGGCACTCACCACTGCAAACATGCAGACAAAAAAGACTCTGATTTCTTGGAGCATCTTTTTCCTTGGGCAAAAAAAAAATTCAGTGTAAGAGCAGTGTTGGGTCATCACCTCCCTGATATTAGGCATGACAAGAGCAGTGGGATTTTAGCAGCACTCTCTTGGATGTCACAGTTGTTCCATGATCCAAATCTGATCACCCTGGGGAAGTTTCCCTGTAAGCAACAGTGGCTGTAACCCCTCTGACAGCTGCCCTGTCTGTGGGCCTCTCTGCACCTCTGCTGCACAACTCCCCATCGTTGTTTTGTTCCTATTAGCTTACAACAGATCACTGAGTGAAAAGCCTGAAGGAGTCTGTGCCACTGTGTAGGAAGGACCTTTAAAAAAGCAAATGCTGGCATGTGAGAAGATTTCACAGGCTGTACGACAGTGGCATCAGCCTGTTGAGCTGTTAGCAGTTCCTAATATCAGCTCATCAAACACTGCTGTCTCTGGTTTGGAAATGACAAAGGATTCTGTACTTGGGGTGTGAATCTTGAGAGCAATTTGCTTCCAATGCAGACAGAATGTCCTCGCCCCTTGCACTGGAACAGGGAAATGGAGTCAGGAAGCAGCTCTGAAGGATGCTGAGCAGGGATGTGTGCAACATTTTAAGGGGGGAAAAAAACAGTAAAAAACAAAAGTGACACTTTTCTGACAGCTTCACAAAAGAGGAAGGACAAAAAGTTAATCTTCACTCAAGTGGCTTATGAGATTCAGCTCCAGCCCAAGGCAATTTGTTTTATTAAAAGCAGCAATTAGCATTGTTGGCCAAAACCTTGCTGCAAAATCCAACAGAAGACTTTCCTCTTCTTATAATGTGACATTCAATAAACAGAAGAAAAAAAATTAAGTAAGCTCTTCCCTTCGGCATTATTTTTGGCTTTTTGAAGGGGATTTAACACCAATTTTAAAATAAATATGTAAAAGTTTGATTATTTTTCCTGCAAAACATTGTGAATCTGTCAAGGGGAATGGAGATGGCCTTTGCTCCCAGGTTCTTGAAATAACTGTTTGTGAGACTAAAGAAGAGCCTGGGTGTCTCTGACACTTCTTTCATTACCCAGTGAAAAAGAAAATAGATGTTGTGTAAACTAGAGCCTTGTGGGCGCTAATAGCAGATTCTCACATGGGATAAACATATGTTCAGTTTGCTCAGAGCAAGCGAATTTCCCATTTCACTACCAAAAAAAAATAGATAAAAGCCTTATTTTAACTGATGGAAATTTCACTGTAGAACACACTGGTAATTACTTGCAATATTCAGTTCTCTGCCCTTGGATGTTCAAGTGGGTGATGAGAAAAACAGTGTGGAATTCTGGCTATTTACTATCCATCTTGAAAACACCTGTAGCATCCAAGATTTGTGCCTTTTGTGGATTAAGATTCAATGTCAAATTTGAAGACTGCTGAAAAACAAGGCATGATCCCAAAAGGATCAGTGCTGAGTTGGAGAATAAGGCAAGGGAAGTCTGGGTGTGGATTCTTTTGTGCTAGAAGAGAAAAACGAGCTCACAAATCTCAGGAGAACATTCTGCCACAGCTTCTGTCGTTTCAAAGATACCTTGATGTTTAACCTTCAAACTGCATTGCAACACCTCTTCTCCCACACCAGCATTTTGGTTCCTGCACTTAAAGCCAGCAAGTGAGAGGGAAAACAAACAGTGCAGGAAGAAAATATTCTGTTTTCTTTATTTGGTAACTCTTGCAGAGTTTAGTCTGTGCTGAAAATGATGGAGGATCTTTGTTCCACAGAAAGGGGTGATGGTTTCTCTCAGGGTCTTAGAAATTTTCAAATCATGTCCCAGATTATCCCCACTTCCCTAGATACCCTGGTTTTAGAGAAAGATTGGAAACCCTGCACCACTTCTGAGAACACAGTGAAAGAGTTACAGGTGCTCTCATTCAGTGTTGCTGCCCATGGAAGTAAGGTGGCTCAAGCCTCCAGATTGTTCCAGATTACACAAACTCTGACAGACAACATTTTCAGTACCTCAAACTCTTGAGATTCCAACTCTGACTTAAGCCTTGATCTAAAAAGACCTTCCCCCAATTCTTAACACTCTGTGGTACCTTTTGGCCTAAGCCTGACTTATGAATTCACATGGACACAAAGCGAGAGACATTTAAGCATGCTATGCTGCAAAACCAGAACTTTGCTATTCATGTGGCATTATTCAAAGCTTTTTGTTTTATGTCTGTGCAATTGGAAACAGTGGAAAATAAGACTTGATCATAAATAAGGTCTAAGTAAGGGTAGTCTAGAGGGATTTGTTACTATACCTAAAGCAGGATTTCATTACAGGGACTGACAACCTGAAATGCTCGTGCCAATGGTTTTTGCTCTCCATAATTTTTGTAATGTGGTTTCTTACTGCAGCAGTTGTGTGATACACAACAGAAGCTGTGTGAGTGCCAGATTCCCCATGACATGAAACCTGCAGTGAGTCAAACATCAGCACATCCCTCTCTCCCTGGCTTGGCTCATGGTCACACAGAAGGGCACCTGGCTTTGGCCATTTGGTGCATTTGCTGCGTTCATCAGATTTTGGCATCAACCTCACAGTCAGCTTTTCTTTCTCCCTCCATCATCCCACAGAATATTCCCTTTGTCCCACTCTGAGTTTTGGATACAGGCCTGCCTCCCCTATTTTCCCATCTTGGAGCATTACTCAGGAGGAGATACCAATGGCCATTACTTTGTTGCTGGAAGAGGTATCAGTGCCTCTTCTGAGGCAGCTCTCTATTTTGGGGGAAAATTTAATAGATTTTTAAAATCAACAGAAGTACCCAAAACACACTTTAAATGCTTTCAGACAACTTTGGAGATTTGTCAGTGCTGTTAAAGCCTGGGGATAAGTAACAGGCAGAGCAGAATAGAAATAGGACCTAAGGTAATGATGATAAGTCTTGGGTTTACTGAAGTTGTGAAAACTCTGAAGACCAGAGAAAATCAAAAGCCACTCCTAGCTGCCATTTTCAGTTTTCCTTTAGGAGCCAATGCCTAGTTTGGCCATATTGTCAGCTCACAGCACATCACCACAGATCTCCTACCATCTCTTCCCTCCTGATACACATTTGCTGTTTAATCAGGGTTTTCCTTCCAGCTGCCACACACTTGTTCCTGAAGGAGGGGAGCAAGTTTGTAGGGCCAGGATGAGTGAGAGTGGCGTTGAAATAAAAGCTAAACAAAGATTACTGTGAACATGAGGCCCTCCAGTAGTAATTCCTAAATAATACATCAGGGAGGAGAAAGATATGGAATGATTTGTGAAGTAAAACAAGTTTATCACTGAGCTGAGCTGGGAAATATCCCTAGAGGGCAGCTAAGTGAGAGGGGAAAAGGTGGGTTACTCTACTTGAAGAGAAAATCAGGGAGGGCTGGATTCAACATTAGAGTGAGTTAGTTTAAGTTAGCCTGGCACAGCAAGAAGTTATGTAATCATGCAATGTGATTATTGATCCCTTCCCTTCATGCTGCTCAGTGCTGAAATGCCCTGAATACAGATGGGGGTTTTTAGTGGATTCCAGCTATTTGAAAGAAAAGTTTTGAATGTACAGTCACTTCTGAAGCACCCACATGACCCCTCTGTGACACCAACACCTGCAGCCATGAGGAAAGGAAAAAGGGGAGAGAATCAGTCCTAACTCAGCCTCTAATTCCCTTGGTGGGGTTGGCCATCTTGGCTTCCAGTTTATTTCTGTGCCTGTTTTCCATTAAAAAATAAGATACAATCTGTGTCTGCCTACAGTTTCTGGTTGCCTCTGTGCAGCACAGCTGCAGGAAGCTTACAGGTTTTGTTACTTGTTGGAGCTGCAGCTCATCCTTCCAGCTGTGGAGATTATCTTTCCTAACAGCATGTGAAACTTGGGATGTTATCAGGACTCCTTGTTTAGAGACCAGCTCTGAAATTAACCATTCTCTTCAGAGGAAAGGAAAGGAAAGGAAATTCAGAGGAAAGGAAAGGGAAAGGAAAGGAAAGGAAAGGAAAGGAAAGGAAAGGAAAGGAAAGGAAAGGAAAGGAAAGGAAAGGAAAGGAAAGGAAAGGAAAGGAAAGGAAAGGAAAGGAAAGGAAAGGAAAGGAAAGGAAAGGAAAGGAAAGGAAAGGAAAGGAAAGGAAAGGAAAGGAAAGGAAAGGAAAGGAAAGGAAAGGAAAGGAAAGGAAAGGAAAGGAAAGGAAAGGAAAGGAAAGGAAAGGAAAGGAAAGGAAAGGAAAGGAAAGGAAAGGAAAGGAAAGGAAAGGAAAGGAAAGGAAAGGAAAGGAAAGGAAAGGAAAGGAAAGGAAAGGAAAGGAAAGGAAAGGAAAGGAAAGGAAAGGAAAGGCATATTTCTGTGTTTGCCATTTGCTTTTATTCTGACAGTACCATGTGCCCAAGTCCCCAGATCCTGCTCATGAGTGATGGAAAATAAAATGCTTGGTGGATTCTGACACAGAGGGACCATCTGGGCAAGGTCTAAACTCAGAGTTGCAAAAGCCACATGAGGAAGTGAAATTCAAATATGATGCACCCCTGCCACTGCCACATGCAGAGAATGACTTGAAAAGGCAGTGACAGCTCCAGCAAAGCTGTTTGCACAGCAGAACACTGGGATAGTCATCTGGGGAAAATTGGGGTGGAAAGGATTGAGCTTCAAGGTGCATTACAGATCAACTGTATGATTTTTGAACATCTAATTTGTGGCTATCATTCATATGGATACTGCGCTAGTCCTGAGACACTCTGTGCACACAGATTCATAAAGAATAAATGCTCTTTGCTGCTCCACAGTTAAGGATGCTGAAAGGCAAGATGGTTATAAACATATCAAAATGAGACAAAAGCCTAAGGTAAATCCTCAGCCCCAGTCACTGACTAAATCACTACAAATAAAACTAGATTCTTCTGTGCCAATCCAAAGGTTCCTCTTTATTTTAAAGTAGCTTTGGTTCCACTCCTGCAGAATCCAATATCCTCATCTTTCCCTCGCTGTCTCTGCTGATAGAGACTCTGTTACTTTGACACAAAGTTGGCATCAGCATTTTTCTCTGGAAAGACTTAACAAAACCTCTCATCCTTTGCTCTCCATTTCCTGTCTATAAAGTAGAGCTCACACAGCTTGCCCTTCTGAGTTCCTTTCTCATATCCATTTTTGTTCAATACTTTAGGGCAAAGATTTCCTCATTTTATGTCCTCTGCAGCATTACAATACAAACTAGCAGCTACTCATGGTAAAAAAATGTGGCTTAAAGGAAGAAAACAGCCTCTCTTCTGGAAAGTGGCACAGTAAAGTTTTGCTATTTTGCAGCATTTCAATAAAAAGTTTTGAGTAATAAATATACATTTTTGAGATCTTGAAGTACCAGACACTACCATTACATTTACCAGACCAGGCTGGGAACACAAAATACTTTTGCAATCCAAGTCCCAAACTTCTATTCTTTCCAAAGGATTTTTTGTCTGACATTCTCATGGGCAAACAGTTTGTGACCTTGTTTCTTAGATGTCACTTCCCACAGAAGTGATTAAAACAGTTCAGAGAGTAAATTTTGTTGGTTTGGGGTTTTTTTTGTTTGTTTGATTTTGTGATTTCTACTCCTTTTAGAATGCAAATGCCTGGACATCAGTGAAGGCACTTGACAACAGCTGAATGGGTGTCAGCTCACACATGAATTGTAACATAATGAAAAGTTGGCTGCCCCAAGATGATTTGGGGGAATTCTATACTTTAGGGTTTTAAAAAATATTAATTCTTAAAAAGTTACAGTTTCCAAACTGCCCCCTTTCCTGTGTTTTTCTTGAATACAGAATGAGGAAAAAACCAAAACCCTGGAAATATGAGCCAAAGCTTTGTTTGCCATAAGATCAGCCACATCATAAAATAAGCTCATAAAAAGGAGTGACATGCACCATAAATCTCAACTGCTTTATAAAAATAAAGCAAAGCTGTCACAGGGGTGACATCAGTGAGCACACAGGAAATGCAAAAATCTTTGCAGAAATGCTGATTTCAGTAAGTATTAGGATTCTATGTAGATTAAAATGTTGGAGAAACCTTTAGCCTAGCTCAATGTCAGTGGCAGGGAAGGAGTGTGTAAATTAACAGGAAGTAGATAATTTTTTTCCTTTTCAGCAGCAGTTAAGAACTAGAGAACCAGGCTAAAACCATCTCTGAGGATTCATATCCCAACTGGTAAAACATTTGGCCATGAAGAATCCAGTACAATGAAAATACCAACCACATGAGCAGTTTTTGAATTTTCTTTACACACCAATCTACCTGGTTCAACTATAGACCGCTAACTGCACCTCTTGACCCACTATTTTTAGTATGTGGTCCTAACATACCAGAATTATGGATATGTTCCTTATTGACATCACCAAAAAGAGCTATTCCATCCCTGATTGTTTCTTCATTCTCAACGCTCAGGTGACTGGGGATGGTGAATGTGTTTTTCCAGTTTGCTGACACCCCCATACCAAGTGGAAGAATCAAAGGTTGGATATCTGGACACAGTGAATCCTGGAAAACACTGCTGCCAGCTCTTTAGTGAAACTCACCCACAGGTTGAACTGAACTCTGGGCCATTTTGCTCTCAAATCCCCAGCATTTGTTCAGTATTCTTTTTGCCACAGACAAAATATATACAGGTACCATGGAGATGTTTTTAGTGTGTTAGAAGTTATCTATCTGTCTTGCTGACTGCTTTGCTGTTCACCCTTGATGAACATCCTCTGATGTTTATCTGTTTGATTTGCCAGCTGTTTATTTACAGATATAGATTTGCTTCTCTCCCCTTCCGAGTAACCTTTGGAGCAAAGCTTTCAGTAAGGGATAGCCTGAGGTGGCTGAGCATCCAGCCTTTTCTTCTCTGCTTGTTTAGTTGGGAGGCAGCAAAGAACGAACAGACCAAAGGTCAGCTCAGTTTACACAGCCTAAATGCAGCATGATTTATCAACATCTCCTCTGAAGTCATCCAGGAAGCTTCTGAAGTCATTCCTACCTTAGGGATGGGGAAGAATAGTGATGCTGAGATTACAGGAAAAGAGGAAGAACAAGCAGAGGAAGAAGGTAATGGCAGCAGAGGAATATAGAGTGCAAAAATGTTCATCAAAGGTTTAATAATTGATTCACAAGACAAAGTACTTTTCTGTCTGGAGGGCCACTGAGATAAGCAGACACAAAGAGAAATAAAACCAATAAAGGTAAGTTATCGGGCCTTGAAATTTGTTACATATTCTTTTGTAAATCACAGGTTCTTTTTCAAATATCTGAGAGAATCAGGACAGCATGGAGCTAAATATTAAATTTTTTGGAAAATCTGCAAGCGCATTGGGAGAGACTGGAAGGGAAATTCAGAGTAGTGACATGTTAGAGTGGATAAATAAAAAAATCTAACTCTGGCTTTTGGCAAGAGTAGGAGACATTTGTAAAGCTAAAGAATGAGAAAGGGAGGAATTGACCAAAGCCACAGATTAATTCACACATGCACACACACACACACACATTTGACCAACTCCTATAAGAAAAATCCAGAGATTTTTAAACATAAACTCATTATGACCCCAAGCTATAAATTTCTGGAACTGAGGGAAGCACAGTTCTCTGTTTGCCTCACTCTTCTGGTTTTTTGTGACCAGGCTTCCTTGCTGCTGGACACTTGGACTTGACCAGTTGGAGCTTCAGTCTCACTCACTTCTTACACTATGTTGTTTTTAATCAGGGGAATGAGAAGGGACTTCATAACACAGCTAAATGTGTCACTTACACCAAAATATTATAACCAAAACATGTAATTTTTAGTAGGCACTGAGCTGTGAAATACATTCTCACTGGAATGTGCACCGCTGTACATGCCCAGGAGAGATTTGCTGGCACAGCTCCCTGTGCTGGAATCTAACACCAATACATGTAGAGTTTTGCATTGCATCCGTGTCTAAAGAACATGGAGGTAAGCAAAAAACCCAATATTACTGTGATTGTTCTGGACATCCCCCACTAATGTTGACAGAAGATTCCTCATTATATGGCAGGAAGGAAAAGTAAACCCTTTTGTTGCTGGGTACTGGAGCTGAACAAATTATTTCCAATGAATAATTTATCTGACTAAATGAGATGTTTTCTGCTTGTTGAAGACCAACAATCCCTCTGATATGTACATATTTTAGTGTTTGAACACCAGACAACTCCTCTGAGTGTGGGGTGCCCAGGAGCTGGTGGCGAGCAGCTCTCTGACAGAATCAGCTTTCACTGGCTGAGTTCTGTGTGAGGCCAACACAGCTTGGCTGAAGGACAAAAGTCTTCCCACCACATCCACAGGGGACTCCTTTGGACCAGCAGGTAGGATGGGGGTGGGGAGTGATTTTCATGAACACTGTTGTGGATGGCTGAGCCCTCACAGCACTTCCAGCTTGCACATGTATAATTCAAGCCCTGTGAATAGCAGCTGTGATGGGCTGGGTAACTATTTGCAAAGAATCATATTTTATTGGGAAATGATTATCTATTTTGATCCATCTGTATCTTTTGATATGTTGCCAAATCAAGAATGGGGGCCGATCAAAAACATAAACAAAAGGTCTGGGCCAAGGCCCAATATCGGCATATATTTGAGATATTTTAATTCACCACATAATAGTGATAATGTCTAGAAGTGCCTGAAGAACCAAACTCTGAAATGGGACTTGGTCTTTGGCTTCCAGCAGCAAACCAAGGCTGGAGATGATGCAGAGGGCAGCAGTGCTGTCTCTGAGCTCAGCAGGGAGGTGACAGAGAGCACCAAGCGTCACAGGGAGCCTGCAGGTCACAGCAGTGCCCCGGGGCTGTCTGACAGCTCTGGCAGCTCATGCCCACATCGGCTGGGAATTTCTGACTGGGGCAGGGAGGCAGGATGAGAGAGGGATGTGGTGGAGGACAGTGAGTGACTCAGGCTGCCACACTTGGGGTGCAGGCAGCAGCACAGACATGAGTCACCCATCATGCCAGGCAGGAAGGGCCAGCTTTCTATCCAGAAGATTAATATGAGGCTGGCTGATTTCCAAGAGGAAATCAGATGGAGGGATGCAGGAGGCAGTGTTTCTGGGAGAGAGATATTTAAGCTCATGTGAGATGAGAGGGAAGATTAACCAGAAAGAGGCAATACCAATGAAGAGAGTTGTTTTGGAGAAGGAAGGGAAATGAGGAGGATGCACAGCCCAGTGAAACTGCTTAAGGTTTGGGAATATAAAATTCAGTTTGCTGTGTTTGTAATTTCTTCTTCCCCGATGAAACTATTGAAATCCTTCACATGATGGAGCTGAGGGACCTCTTTTACAAACATCCAAGAGACAAGAAACGTTGGAGGATGATTTTCTGGGATATTGACTTCACGTAGGGGTACAAAACACACAGCTACCATGAGACCAAAGAAGAGAGACAGGCAAGAAAATGCAAAGACAAAGCTGGGAAGTAACCATGATAAATCCTCTTGTGCCTCTGTTAAAATGGTCTGTTTGTCTCTGTTTACTGGACCCTCCTTTTGTGAATGCTACACTGGGCTGATTTACTCTAAGGCTGTTCCAACAACCTCCTCCCTCTTGCAGGAGGCACAAAATGTGAGGCTGAGGCTCAGCCTAACTCGGTCCTCTCTGAAGACAGCACTCCCACTGTCACCAAACTGCAGGAGGGAAAAGGTGGTGGAGTCTGATTCTGTGACCATGCCTACAACCACAGAGGGGAGCAAACAGGAGGAAATCTGCCACAACCTTCAGAACATCATTAACGCTCTCTGCAGCTACTTTGCCTCATCTACAAAACAGCATTTATGAATTTTCTCTGCTTCCTGAAGATATTCTGAAGGTGTAGTTCAGCTGAAGACAGTGACTTGAAGAGGAGTGTGTTTTCACTCTGTCAAACATTATAATTTGCTATAAACTGTAGTTTTGGGAGTTTTAAAATCTTGCTCACAATGCATTGACTGAAGATCTGATTAAGTATGCAGTGAAGAGTGCAGTGACTTCTCTTCAGAGCATGTTTTCATTGGAACATCAGAACTATTATAGCTGTCTCAGTAATATACAGGCTTGACATATATGGGATCATTAAGGATTTGCGTCTTACTAATGGATTGAGAGCACTCTCTTTCTGGACTCTCTTGTCACTAGTATTACACTGAAAAAATTCCCCTGGTGATTTGTTTATGTATGTTAATACAGATTTTAAAAGATACTGAAGCACTAGACAAAGTAATTTTATTGCTTGACACAAAGAGATCGCCTCAATTTCTTTAATGCTCCAACTGTAATGATTTGTTCCTAAGGACTGAGGATTACAAAAACTCTCCCTACAGACTAATTAATATTTTCTTTAACCAGGTATTTTCAGGCTTTTATTTATTATCTGAAGCAGTCTGTGTTGGGAGTCACAGGTACTGCAAAGTGAGTATTCCAGTCATTAATGACTTGCAGCCTCCAGCAGCTGTGAGTTAGTGAAAGGTCTGTGGTGCTTCCCCCAGGCCCCTGCAGCTGAATCTAAGCAGTAGAAGAGAGAGAAGGGGATAAGATATTCCAGAGTGTTATAAACCACTTCTGGATCCCATCCCTGCTTGAAACACAATCCAGCTGGTGGAAATTCAACAAGAATTGACTGATGACCTCTGCCCAACCAACCATGTGTTATCCATCTCTGACACCAGCAAATCACTTTGCAAGACATTTCCATCTGTCTCCATCGAGCTCCTGCCCTTGCAGCTCCGTGCCTGCAGCAGTCACTGCATCCCAGCTCCCCAGGCTGAGGGGAGAGGATGTGCCAGCCACCCCCCCTCTGCCAGGATGCTGTTGTTGCATCTTCTCTCCCTCTGTCCCACAGCACAGGGGTGTCTGAGCCCTCTGACTGAGCACAGCACACCACACAGAAGTTTTCTCTCATTTCCTGCTCCTTTCTGTGATTCCTTGGTAGGGACAAAGCCCTTCCAAAGCAGGCCCTGTTTCTGCAGCCTCCTGTGAGCAGGTTTTTTGTAACACCTTGTTCACACACTCACACAGGGCCTGAGACATTTTCCCACTCAAGGGAGAATCATTCCAGAGATTAATCTGTTGTGACACAGATTTTGTTCAATAAGAGCTATAAAAACATGGCAGGAAGTGGGAGAAAGAGAAAGAATAGCATGACTTGTGGTCATTTTTCTTTTGTGGAACTTCTTAATTCCACTATAAGATACATTTTACATTGAGGGATGATTTAGTTTCCACTTTAAACTTTGGGTCTCTAAACACATAGCTAACACTGGGAGTCAGTGTTTCTTTCTTCTTCCCCACTCACAGTGTCTGAAGGACATAATATGGTTATAATGGGGGAAAAAATCATGGCATATGACATGAAACTACAGAACTTTTCCATGAAACATTTTCTATCTGATTTTTTTTTACACAGCAGCAATTTAAAAGCTAAATGGAACTGCAATGCATAGCTACAAAGCTATTTCTCTTTTTAAAGATCCTTATCATGCTCTACATTTGTCAACACCCTGGCTGGGTACCAGTCCTGGAGCAGCAGAGGAACCAAACCTGCTGGCAGGGATCCAGGTGGAAGATCAAGCATTGGGAAATAAATATGCCCAGGAATCCTGGATCTCCAGAAACTGAGGTCAAGTTTAATGTTCACTGTCACAGGTATGTAGAGATGGAGATTGATAACAAGAGAAGCTCAAAGTCAGGGCTGCTGTGCCCATTTGCATGGTTATACCTGCAGAGGAAGCAGCCTTCCTATATTCTCCTCTGCTATTGTAGCTGCCCCAGACACAAAATAAAAGCAGAAAAGCCATAAGGGGACCTTTCCAGCAGATATTCTAGGCTGTAGGATAAAAAAAAAAAATCCACATCCCAGTCCTGATACTGCTAAAAGATTTCCACACAGCTGGGCTGCAGCTGCCTTGCCTCTTGTCTTTAAAATTAGGCATCAGCTTGTCTGCAAAATGCTACAGCTCCCAAGAGAACTGAAGAGGGGTCTGTTTGTCTCCAAAAAGGCACCAGGCTGACATCAGGCAGCCAGCAGCGCCAAACTGTCTCCTCTGTGAGAGGAGAGGTTGTTCCTGCTCAGGGGGGTCTCTCACCCCAGTGCAGAGCGCTCGGCCACCCCACTGGGCCAGGCTGGCTGCACCTCTCCCTTGGGGAGCAGTTTTCCAGTGCAGTTTTCCAGACTGCCATTGGCACAGACAGAGCTCCCCAGCTGGGGTTCTGCTGAGCATGACCTGCCAAACCACGGGGTCAAGCTGGCAGGAAGAGGTTTGTTTGCTAAGAGTGGTGCTGCACTGAAATCTGCTGTGGGATGGGATGGGATGCGATGGAGTGGGATGGGATGGGATGGGATGGGATGGGATGGGATGGGATGGGATGGGATGGGATGGAGTGGGATAGGATTGGGATGGCATGGCATGGAATGGCATGGCATGGCATGGCATGGCATGGCATGGCATGGCATGGCATGGGTGAAATCCTCTGGAGCAAACAGGGATATCTTAGAGCTAAGAGCACCTAAAAGCAAGCTAAAACAAGGCTGTTGAGGGATTTTTACAAGGCCATGTAGTGATAAGACAAAAGGGAATAGGTTTAAGATGAAGGAGGGCAGGTTTAGATTATCTTCCACTTCATTTCAGATGGACTCAATGACCTTAGAGGTCTTTTACAGCCAAAATGATTCTATGGGTTTTTTCTGGTCATGCAAGAAGGAATAGAAATTCATGTGACAAGGAGCCCTAAATTTAAGTGAATACACTACAACAAGACCTTTAGTTCTGACTGTTGACAGTACTCAAACCAGAAGAAGATCTAAAGCTGCTTGTTGGAGAGCAGGATAATCTCAGCAGGGCTAACAGAATAAAAATTCATTTCTTCCAGTACACTGAGAATGGCTCAGAATAAACATGGCAAGGAGATCTTAAAATAAAAAAGTGCCATAACTTCTTGCTTCAGGATAGGGAGGAGGGGAAGATTAAATACTTTCATTAAATTAACTCTCATCTGAATGAGGCTTTTGTTTAATTTCTAAAAGAAACTCATTTCTTTGTTGTCATTTTCTTCTCAAGTGGTAAATACAATGTAGAATTCCAGAAGTCTCGTTTCTATACAAGAAATTGTAATCAATTTCACAGAGCACTGAGACAAATCAATATGGAAGGAGTCAGAAAACCAAACAAAAGCAACAAGAGAAAAATATTATCTTGTTTATATGTTCATAATACATGAGAGAAAAGATATTTAAAATTACAGAGCTAATTTCTAAAGCAGTAGACATCACTAGTCAGTGATAAAAACCAGTAAACTATTTCAGCTGAAAAATACCACGAGTCTGTGATGATTATAACAGCCCATGTGATGGTCATTATTGTCTGCAGTACAGAAACATGAGCAATTTTGCCTTCTTTTTGTTCTTTTTTAATTTGTCATTAGCAGAAACTAAGAGACCAGAGAAGTAATTATTGCCCAATTAACCCTTGTAATATTATATGATATTTCAGCTTCATTTGCAGCTCCAAAGTTGGATTTTACAGCCTGGTGACTCTTCAGAAGGATACCAAGACTTTGCTGAAACATGCAATATCTGCCTTGACTGGCAGCTGCAAGATGCATAAAATCAACATTAAACTGGCTTCAGCCTGCAGAGCCATGGCTCAGAGTCTGGCTGTGTCATCAGAGAGAAAAATACTACTTCATAAGTGGAAAAAACCATAAAATCTCATCCTTTTTTACCGTTTTTTTTTTTCTTAAGATTTCTCCTATCTCCACTCCAGGAAGTCTCATCTTTGCCCAGGAAGAAGCTCATGAGCCAGCTGAGAACCCAGACAAGTTTCAGGGCATTTTAGCAGGGTGGGAGCAGGCTTGGATATCTGTGAACCCTTCCTGTTCTCTGCTATTAAACCCTAAATCACTTCACTTTTTTCATAAAATTCATAGTGAATTAATTTTCTCTGCTGTAAGCCAGGAAACAATACGGATGGAAAATAGAAAATAAAAATCCCCCAAACCAGAACTGGAAGAGAACTCTGTTCTTTTGACATCATGTTTAATGAACCTGCACGTAAGGAAAGCAGTACATGTCCACTATTGCAAAAGGAGAAAAATTACAGTAGCTAGCTACAATTTGTGGCTGCTTCTGGGGTAGGAATATCCCTTCTGAGTCACTGGGAAATAGAAAAATCAAATCACCCTTTAAAAAAAAAAAACAAACATAAAGTTCTATTTCAGCATGGAATACCAAGGCTGAAATTAAACCAAATATTAATCAGCTCACCCATTATTCTTATTTCAGCACTAGAGAACCAGAAGGAAACATCCAGCAAAAAAAGTTAATATCCATCTGGAGACGTATTAAATGAAAATAACCACAAAGTCAACAAACTTCAGCTCATAAAAAGTTGCATGCGCATTTTTATTCTGCCATCAACTCTGCTTTACCTTTGGGCCATTTCATATCTGCTTGAGTTATAACTGGTGTAATAAATGGGGTTTTAGGCAGCATATTTCCATGCAAATTTACATTGTCAAATTACTATTCTTATTTCAACTCCATCATAGATGAAAAAATAAATTGAAGGACGTGTTTAAAAAAAAATCCTTATGATAAAAAAAATGACTCCTTCAATAGACTTATCTTTTGAAATATTACTTTTCACTCTCATGGAACAGAAGGGTATAAAATTTAATAGGAGTAGATCCAAAAAGCTTCTGGAGAAATTCCACTGGAGACCCTGTAAAAGTAACCTTGTTTAGAGAAGTTTTGTTCCACTATTAAAAAAAAACGAAAGAAAGAAAGAACTAAAGAAAGAAAGAAAGAAAGAAAGAAAGAAAGAAAGAAAACAAAGAAAGAAAGAAAAAAGGAAAATAGGGAAAAAAGGAAAAAAGAAGTAAAATCACTAGAATCCAAGTGATTCATTTTTATTGACTGGTTTTCAAAGGTGATCATTACCATCCAATTTTCCCTCTATGCTAAAATCAGACAAATAGAATTAATTGTAAAACACAGTATTTTCCTATGGAAAATTCCAACATTCAAATCCAGCTAAAGTTCAAGTGATACATGTGTTTAACTGCACTTTCTAAGAGAGAGCCAGGGTGATTTCCCAGGCCCTGAGCAGGTGCCTGAAGCTGGCCCAGCACTGAGAGGCTTCAGGGAGCCCCAGCCCTGGGAAGCTGTGGAGGAGAGGCACAATGCAGGAGCTCAACATGGAAATTTTTCCTGTGTTTGCACCATTCCCTCACTTTTTTAAAAAGGAGGAAAATTTCAATGCATTCTTTTTGCAGCCCATGATAGTATGAAAAAGCCTTTGCAGCATGCGCAGCCAGTTGGCTGGAGGAGCTGGCTGAGAAAACCCAGCCTGGTAATTTTGCCTATAGTAAATGCTGACAGAAATTTCTCTGATACTGTTCCACTGCAGCTGCCTCATTGTTCTGTTTTAATGTAATCAGCACAGTAAGGAGGAAGAAAGGAGTGTTAATTTTCTATCAAATAAACTTTAATTGAGTCTTTCATACTTCAGTACTGTATGATAAATGCATATAATGGTCTGTGAGCTGGTGCTGGTTGTGGTAATTTGGCGTGTCAAAACTTGTCTCAGGCACATTCTGGTACTTTCAGCTTTGTGTGACCGTCTTGCAGCCCAAGAAAGGCTCCTGAGACACCCCCAAACTCCTCTGAGGAATCACAAGCAACAAAAGAGGCTCCTCAAAATAACTGTAAGGGCCAAGGTGGCTCAAGGTCCCTGTCAGTGTCAGAAGAGAAGGATGATCCAGAGGGGAATTAACTCCCAGCCAGGGGTAATCAGAAGCACTCAGTGCCCAGAGCTGAGCCATGGCAGCCCTGGCAGTGACCTTGCAAAGACACTGATGGAGCAGCCTGAAATCCACAGCGCGCATCTCACCCCAAACCCTCACAGTTCAGTTTTCCGGTTCTCACAAGAGTGCAGCTCCTGGAAAAGGAATGAACATTCTTCATCTCTGCCTCCACCTACTACAGATGGGATGCATTAACACGGGGATTTTGAGATGCTAAACCTGGCTTACAGGTAGAAAACATGTAACCCCCTAAAACAGGAAAAACGTTATTCAAAATACATACAAAGTACTGCAGCCACTTCTTCCTCCTTCCCAAACCCCCCTTGTTTTGTTTTTATTAATTTTAAGTAGGGGATGCTCAGATGACATTTAATCCTTAGATTTTAGGAGTGAAAACAAATATTCTCCCTGGTTAAATTCTAATTTTCTCACACAACTTGTACAGAATCACAGACATGGCAGTAATGTGGATGAAGGTCATGGTGCCTGTTCCTCATGTCTCAAGATGGTACATATTAGACTTAAACTCATGCTTTGATTCTTCTTAAAATATTCCAAGGCTGGGGACTCCAGATGATCCCCTACAGGTTTAGTTAACCTTCCAGTTATAATAATTTTTTTTAGAACTTCTCAATGTCTTCTAGTCCATGGCTACTTGTCCCAGCCCAATCAAATATATAAAAGACTTTATCCTCCTCCAGGCTTTTTTTTGGAGTCATCTCTGTTCATTCTCTTTCTCTAGAAGTTGGGCAGCCTCACTTCTTCTCATCTTTCTGGCTGAGATCTCCAATCATTTGACACTCGTTAATTCTCGTTCTTTGTAAAACATAGAAGTTCAAGACAGGAGATTGTTCTCAAAATTTCAAATCAAAACAGAATAAAAATCCTGTGATTATGCTACATGTTATGGGTTTTTTTGCTTACTTGAAGAGTCAAAACTTATCAATGAAGGTACCAGCAGTGCAACAGCCAAAAGAAACCTGTCACTGACATTTATTATTAGACCTGGACAAAAGGAAAAAATTATCTCAATACTTTAATCTTTGTCTCTTTAATTAATTGAACTAATTTGTTGCAAATAGTTCTTGGTTGTTAGCATATTCCCAAGCACATTGTGGCAAGTATTAATTACTTCAAATTCAATTTGCTTTGCTTGATTGACCAACAAGGTCACAGAACTCTGTAGCTTTGTGTTTGCAAAAGGGCAAAGATGTCTCAAAGAAGCTTCTCAAAGAGATTCAAATTTGCTTTGTCCAAATATCCTGCATTCATCAAAACTTTGTTCTTTCCAGAATTATGCCTACAAACAATCTTTGCTAGAATAATTACAGAAAATAGGCAGTGGAAAATGGAAAAAGGAAAAAAATATTCTTTTCCTTTCCTTCCCTATGCAAAGATTGATTCCCTTTCCTGTCGTCATCTCCCAAACCAATTCAGGATCTCACAGCACACAAACAGGTACATTCTGATGGGGAAATCATGAAGCCAGGGAGTAAAGCAGAACAAAGGGAACAGCTGCTGCCAGTCAAGGCTGGAGAAGAGAATCAGAAGCAACATGGAATTTGTAAATTTAGCAAATCTATTCTGAGAATTCGGAATGATGAATCATTCCCCGCCTCCCCAACTTCCCATCCGCCTGGAGAGAAAGTTCATCTGGCTTAACTCTGGCCCTCCATTGTCTTCTTGCCAAGAGAATCCCACAAGTGCTTTGTTTTCAAAGATGAGACCCTGGACTAAAGGTCTAAATACATATATTAAGCTGTTGTTTTTATCTTCTTGCCAAGAGGTCTAAATACATATATTAAGCTGTTGTTCTTACCTTTCAGCCCTTTCTATTAATTAGTCAATTTTGTTTATACTGTAACAAGCTTGTTTCTTTAATTGCTCTTACAGTTTTAACTTTCCAGGCCCTGGAAAAGACCTATTAGGAATATTCAGGCGGAAAACTGGCAGGACCCGTGACTGGTCCAGCTGAGCAATCCAGTGCTCCCAAGTGATGCCAAGCAGGTGCAGCCTCCACCAGCGGTGCTGGAGAACCCCAGCCCTGTATGGAGAACAGCCCAGGCAAGCAGAGAAGGATTAGATTTCACCACTGAGAAGTGGTTCAGCTCCTGTTACTCACCTCTATTTTTTCACCCCATCTCTTGTTTGCCTTGCCTACCCTCTGCTTAGATTGATGGTTCCCTTGTTTTTGTTACCCTGCCCACACAATTTCCCAAACATTTTTGGAGGTGCCCTTTTCCTGCAAGCCCCATTTTCTGTAGTCTCTCTCCCTTTTCTATATCTGCTCTTTTCAGCCTCCTTTCTCCTCCTTTCTCCCTAACCCTTCTTTATCCTTTTGCCTTCTCTCTTAGCACTCCTCTGCCCTGTAACCTACCACTTTGTGCTCAAAAGGGAAACTATAAATCAATAGCCTGCGCTGTGGACTTGCTGCCTTTTCCACTTTATTTAAATTCTGCCCTCATAAGAATCAATTCAAAACTCCACTATCTCAACCAGAAAGGAGAAAAAGAGCATGCAAGCACTTTCTTCACACACAGTGGCCCACACAGAGCTCCAGTGCCTGTACACACACAGACACACAGCCCAGTGGCACCTGAAAGTACAGGTGGTGTGTCAAAACTGACATTGTCATCTCTTTTGACGTTTTGGTCTCCTTTCATTATCAAGGGAGCAAGCAGAAAGGAAAACTAGGATTTTTGCTGTTCTCATTTCACATTTTATGCTCCTCAGAGCAGGGAATTTTCCCAACAGAATGTTGTGTCAGATGACAGAAATTATTATTTGTCACACAGCAATGTTGATTTAAATTACCCCACAAAATAACTAGATAGTCAAGCTCTGAACCTATTACTCAAATCCTCATTGACAGACACATTTGACCACAGCAATGCCAGGTAGAAATTTTATTTTGGTCAGGGAATGGACATTCCTGTACTGACCCACAGTCCTGCTCCAGCTGGAGGCTGCAGCAGCAGCTCAGCCCAGGCAGGGCAGGAGCCAGCACTGGACAGGAGCCTCATCCTGGTCCCTGCAGCACATCCCCATTACCCAAAACACACTCCAGGTAATGCTGATTCAACCATCAGTCACAAAAGCAGCAGGAAGTTTGGCTAAAATAGTCAGTGCCTGTGACGGCAGCCAGGAATGAACAGATTTATGTTCACAATGCATTAGGCAACCTGTGAAGACATCTCACCTATTTTTAGTGAAAGGAGCCCACAAATACTTGGGGCCAGCTGAGACTCTTCAGAAAAGTGCCAGTTTGAGGTGGGACTAATCTGACTCCTTGTCCTTACAACTGGACAAATAGGAGTCAGTGTGTTAGCAAAGGACAAGCCATGCTCCACTGGAGAAAAAAATTTTCCTTTTCAGGGGAAATTGGTGCTCTTAGGTTAGAATTTCTTCTGGCAGAAGCCTCTGTGATCCTGAAGCCCAGGTGCATGTGGCATAACAATTTGGAACCCTCTGTAAGAAAAGCATCCAGTTGGTGCTTGGGCTAAATTCTGCTTGGTCCTTTGATGGCAAATGAGAGGCATAAATCAATGGCAGCTGATCAGTAATTATACAAAATTACAGTATGCTTTTGTGGTGTTTTTGAAAGAAATTGTCATTTTGCTACTCAGCCTGACTAATTTCTGGCTCACATTGAATCATTGTGCCATGTTTGCAACTCATTAAAGCCACACTCACATCTTTCACCACTTTGCCTTGGTTTCTGTGACGACAAGGGGGAGAATTGCTGCTTTCTCCAGGCTTCTGCACTACCCTGTGACTTGCCTTGAGGGGACAGGGCTTTGTCAGGAAAAGCCAGCCCTGCAGGCTGGGCTGACAGCTCACAGCTCACCCTGCAAGTGCGGCAAGGTCCCTTCTCAGCCTCTCAAAGTGCCACACCAGGGTCAGGCTTGGGGAGGGACACAGAGGCTTTAAAGCCTCCTTAGGCTGTTCAGTCCCTGCCCTGTTTCTTGTAGTCCAACCAGGCCCAAGGAGTCTGGAGCTGGAGCACAAGCACACACAAATCTGCACTCCATAAGATGTTCCTACAGCAAAAATCCATTTCACTACTGGTTGGTTGGTTGGTTGGTTGGTTGGTTGGTTGGTTTTTTTGGTCAGTCTGTGCTGAGCTAAAGATTACTTACAATATACTTATATTTATTTCCACTTTGGAAAAAAGTGACTTTGACCTGATTTTTTTTTCCATTTGTTTCTATTCCGTTTCAACATCCTGGGAAATTTTACCAGAGAAATAGAAAAAATAATTGAAAAGAACCAAGCTCACAAAACCGTGTTATCTCTTCTGGAATATCAGATCAAACCAATGAGAGGATCCCTTCCTGTATAAACCTCATGTTCCCAGTGGCCTCTTTTTGCCAGTTCTGTGCATAGCTCTGAATTATTTCCAGCAAAATTGTTTATTACAGGCACCTTTAGGCAGCACTTTGTGACCATAGCCTTGCTCCATTAAGGCCAGTGCCACCCAGCAGGACAGAAATGCATCTGAACACTCTCAGCACCCCCAGCTGACTTCATGGAGCGATTCTGCTGTGCTAAAGGCAGCCAAAGAGCCAGCTGGGATTATTTTGCTTTCTAGATACCTCCAATATCCTGATTGATCTCACCCAATATCAGCCCAACACCTTCCAAGTGTCCAGCACTATCAACAGCTGTGATCACTCAGTCAAAAATTAATTCAGGGCAACAGTAGCAGAGGAAAAAAAGATAAATACACTTCTCTGGGAAGCTCAGAGAGGGAAGGCAAAGAGGGAGAGACTTGGTATTTCTGGAATCCAGAACACAATCTTTGTGACAGAAAACCAAGTGAAATATTTCAGTGGGGGGTCATTGTTTTGTCTCCTTTGTTTCAGGAGAGCCAAACATCCCTTTCTCAGAGCAAAGCTTTAAGTTTGAGTTCACACTTGGACTTACAAGCCCATTTCATTTTCTCAAGTACCAAAAGCCTAACTTTGGGTGAGATCATTGTCATCTTTGCTAAGCAGGATCATCAGGCCCCCAAACGGATTTAGGATCTTAACTTCAGTTAATCTGCCTGGCAAGTTGGAAATCAATCTGCCATCTGGTACCCAAGTATATCTAGAGAATAAAAAAAAACCTTTGGCTATGAGCAAAGAGAGAAACCATAGGTCTGTAACCCTTCCCTTTCCTCCTTCTGCCATGGATACATGCAGAATATTTTGGGAATTTTATATTTTCATAGTGTTTTAGTGGACTGGAAAGAGTAGGAGTCATATGTCACTTTAAGAAGCAGAACAAAATGAAATAATTTTCAAGAGTTCAAGCAGAAAAAAATGAAAGAAACTTTTTTATTACTTCTATGACAATGTTCAACAATCATGTTTTTTTTCTGTGATTTTTTGTGGTTTTTACCAGCTTATTTAAGAAAAGGCATTTTAGGCTGTCTTACATCCAGTTTATACTTCTGTTTGGACAGTTCTGAGCATGTTGGTGATTATTAACAACTTCTAGATTTAGGCAATTAAGGATCTAACTTGAATGACCAATCCATCTAGGATCCCTGCAGGACTTAATGGGAAAAGAGTCAAATTCCTTCACATGCCAGTTCACTGAAAGCACCTAGCTTTAATTCTCTCAGACAACTTTTTTTCTCTGCTAGCTCTTTTTGAAGGCCAGGCTCCCACGCCTTCCCAAAATTCCAACCTCTGGTACCAGAAGGATTAGAGAAGTTCTTGCACATTCATTGGGAAATAACCATTCAACACCAGAGGCATGCAGCAAAAATACTCCTGCTGCACACATTACTCTGATTTCCAGAGCACATACTTAAATATAAACCAGCATTTCTGAAGTAACATTGTGGGTGCTGTCCCCAAGATATTCTTCCCATCAATAAGGACATGTGATCATAAATGAAATGAAGTGTGCTCCATGGCAACCATAATGAACATCACTTCAAATGCTGCCAAAATGACAACATCACAAATTTCAGATTGCAATAGGTTGTGTGTTAATTAAAGAGCAAGGGCCAGTTTCAAAGAGGAACTACCAAGGTTTTAAAAATATGCCAGGGATAATATATTTCATGCATTGCTAATTACACAGGCATTTTCTAAAACAAGCCAGAATTAATTATGCATCAGATCCACCCCCAGCATAAGGGAATAATTGAGTTTCTTACAAAGTTATGGCTCAATAAGAGGCACTGTATGGGCTGCACACTCTGTGCTGTGTCACACACCATGGTGGAAATGGGCTGCCAGGCTGCACTTGCCTCAATGCAAGGGCTGCTGCCAATTAACACTGCTAATACACGTTAATTTAAGATTTCCCTTTTCCAACTAATTGATATCTGATTAAACGCAGAATAAGTTTTTTTAAGTGTTCATTAAGTAGCTAAAATTTCCTCACAAGTTTCATGTTTTATATGAGGCCACAATCATGGAATACGTAGCTCATGTAATTTCCAAATCATTAGAGAGTAATTGGACTTATCAGTTACATGCTAATTAAACTTCCACTGAATGCTTTTTCTGCAATCAGTTGACATCAGATAGATGCACGGTACCCATCTCATTATGGCAAAATGGAATTGCTGAGGCACTTAAAGTGGAGCATGGCACAAAGCAGAAAAGTCTGTTCTGCTTTGTGATGGGAGCAGCACCTGCAGCTCTCAGAGCTACAGCAGGCCCAAAACTCCAGCAGAGCAAACAGACACTGGACAGGCTTCAAAATGATTCCCAAAGCCTGGGTTAGCACAGGTGTTTCACCTGTCCTGTCTGTTCTGCCATTATCACCAAAAATTCTGCCACTGCCACCAAAAATGAGCCTGGCCGGGTTTGTACCTACTTCAGTGCATCCCCAATCCACCAAAGCTCAGAGTGTCCCAAGATCAGCTGCACCCACTGACAGATTGTGCCTCTCTCAGAACATGCAGCAATCTATTTTTGGGGACCTGCTACACTGGCTGCTGCTCTGGATGCTGCTCCTGCCATGCAACAGTTAAGAACTTGTGATTTCCATAGGAAATAAATGAAGAAAAGAAATAAGGGAAGAAGCTTTGATACCCCCAAAATTCAGATGTGCTTTTCTTACCTGGTGAAATGAGTTCATCACCAATATGATAATAACAGAAAGATTTGGTGACATTACATGATGGGGAGGAAACCAGACTTACATCCACTGTGAGAGTCAGTGGTTTTTGATGGTGTATCATGACTGGGTGAGGGAATTTGGGGAACACAATGTGATGACAATTGTAACTCTTCCTAGTAATTAATAAAAAGGAGATAAAAAATATGATAAAACATTAGGTGCTTTAATATTTTTTTCACTCTTTCTATCTGCAAGAACTTATTTTCTCTAGGACTGTGCGTCATATCTCTTCTCTCTACTGCATTTGGTTTTGGTGGCTGGAGTCAAGAAAAATTAAAATGAATTGTCTTCCAGGATAAGGGGAGAGGAAAGAAAAAGAAATGTAAGCAAGTTTCCATTTTGGTGCTCTCAGGGAGCTGGGCCTTTATTCCTGTCTCAAATAAGAGAAAACCTGCTGAGCTGCATGGGAGGTTCTCCTGAATGTAAATTGTGGGGCTGAATTTTCCAGCAGATCCAAGGGGCTGCAGTCCCAGGCAGAGCTGTGAGGAATGCTGCTGCTCCTGAGCCCAGCCTGGGGGTGCACCCAGAGCACATCTCCTGCTCCTCCCTGCAGGAGCCTGCACCAAAATCAGCAGCTGGAACCCAGAGAAACACACATATTTCAAACCCACAGGGACCAAGCCAGCTCCCAGAGAGGTTCTCTTGGGTTGGTTTTCTAATTTGTTTTTGTTTAGTTTTAAACGAGCACAGATTTCTACAAATGAGTGCTGTGTAGATACTGATTTCTCCAGTTGATATTCCTGTAGTGCTAATTTACAAGCATTTTCCAAGTTGTAAGCCAAGCATGAGTGTTTTATTTTTTTTTAATGAAAGCCTGAGAATTAGTAGGAAGACCTAGAAGAGATGTCATAGTCAATTACTAATGTGAGGTTCTAAAAGTGCAATTAAGCATGGATGAGTATTTGCACTAATTGCAAACAGGTCACCTTAGACCAGTTAACCTGTCTGCTCAAGAGAAAGAGAATGGTAATGACCTACGTGAGAAAATCCTTTAAAAAATAGTTCCTTCCATTAAAAAAAGAGAGAAAAATAATTCCAAACCATGCCTGCAATTATCATCAACTTCCAGCACAAGGAAGATAACAATTTGCCTGTAAGCTAAAAATCCAAGAGCTTTATGCTTCTTATGAATGCTGTAAGACTAACTCTAGAGCCTCTCAATGCTGTAAGAGTGAGCACCCTACTTTATTCTGGCTTTAAAACAATTCTCCAGACTCCCTGCCTCCAGAACAGCACATTGAAATTTTCTGAGGTCAGCAATTGCCCAGGGTGGGGGCATCTCTTAGAAATAAACAAGTAGGGACCCACCTGGGTTTTGGTGCTGCTTTACATCTCAGGGGCCTTGGGATGTTGTTGACTTGGACAGTCCCTGTTCCCAGCCTGGGAGGTGACTAAAACTCCTCGTCTTCAAGTGCTGGAGCAAATCAGGTGCAAATCTGCTTCCCCCCTTTCCTCCCCGCACTGGCTGCACAACCAGGGCTGTGGAAATTAAGGGAGTCCCTGAGTTGTAATTGCATGAAGCATTTAAAATTAACATTCATCTCCCTGAAAGGCACATCCCCACACCTGGAACAATTTTCCATTTGTTTATATTTTCAAGTGGAAAGCAGGATCAGAGCTGACATGCACCTTGTTGCATGATTACCACTGATTTGGGTGGCGAATCCACAAACAGCTACAAAACCTGATAGAATCATGTGTCACGATTATTACACGTGTTGGATTTTTTTTCATTACAAAATCATTTCCTTTATGGCACGCTGATTTTATTTCTGTATCGAATTCCATTTAATTGTCCCTTGTTTTAATCTTGCAGGAGCTTTTAAATCACTGAGGAGCTCCAGGAATGTCATCTGCTTACAGGCAGTGTATGCAAAAAGATACATTGCTGTTATTATTGCCATTATTAGGGGTGTATGTTATGGTGGGAGTGTCGTTTCATGTGTCTTATGGGAACAAGAAAGCAAAATGAAACCAAGCCTTTTCCCCATCTGGCACTTTGCCATTTCACTGTTTCTTTTTGTATAACTTTTCATTCTTTTCAATAATTGATTGTTTTTATTTGGAGGAGGGGAAGATGACATCCTGAGTAGCACCGTTAGCTTGGAGGGTTTGATCGGAAGGAATGTGACTCACTTCAAGCCAGCTGGGAACTGGCTAAGTGGGAAGTGGCAAATATTTTAATTTTGAGCCGTCTAAATCAGTATTTCCTTGGCCTTCTCTTTACGTGCAGCAGCCTTACTTCCTCAGGCAACCTTTTGCACTTTTGTATTTTGCAATTAAACACAACTGCAATCGCTTTTATCATATGAGCACGGGGGAATTTAGCAGCATCCTGTACAGAGAAGGTTGACTGGCATTTTTCCTAACAAAATTTCATTTTCAATTGTCAAACAACAGCTGGGACATGAATTCTCTCCTGCAGTTCAGCTTTATGATAAAGTTTCATCTCAGGTTGTTTACCATTTCCAGAAGTTAAAAACAGGTAAAATACACTGTTGTGGTAAAGGTTAAAAAAAAAAAACATAGAACCATTTAATTGATTTTTTTCTCTTCTTTCCTCCTGAGGGCCATTTTGTTGCTCTCTGTGAATAACAGGATACAACACAAATATACATCTTAAATCCACCACTGCTTTATACAATTGCATGCTGTTTCCACTGTTACTTAATAAATTGTCCTGTCCAATGTAAACTGCCCTGCATTCACCTCACTCCATTTTCACTTGCTACCATGAGACTCAGAAATCTGGTTTTGCTAGAATTTTCTACCATGAAGGAGTTTATAGGTTTCTAGCATGAATTTGGGATGAATGTATGTAATTTTCAGCTTTTTAAGGCAGTTGATATGTGTGGCATTTACCTTCTCTGAACAGAGAGACATAATTCTCTCTCTCAGGGTTTTTTCCTAAAGCAGCACAGAGAGAAAAAGAGAAAAACAATTCTTATCTCTACTTGCTGCTCCTGTTGTTTTACACATGTTGGATGTGTTAGGAATATTGTTTACCTGAAGTGATTTGGCAATTAGATTCTGCTGAGGATTGTTTTGTTTCCTTGGCCAATTGGAAAAAGCTATGTCCTGGCAGACAGTCATGAGTTTTCTTTAGTATTCTTTAGTATTCTTTGCAGTATAGTATGTATCTTTAATATAGATACATACTATACTACAAAGAATATATATATATATATATATATATAAAATGTAATGAATAATGTAATATAGTTTAATAGAGCAATTGTTTAGCATTCTGAATCAATTGAGTCAGATGCCAATCATTCCCTGAGTCAGGGGGCCCTGGTTTTACAATAGATATGGGCACAAGAAACAGCACTGGAATCCCATTCCAGTCCATAAGGGCCACTTCGCTCCTACTGATGTGCCTCCCATGACAATTATAAGTTGTTTCCTTTATCCTTCACTACACAGTGCTTAAAACTGGCAACATCATCACAGGATTTAAATTAGAGCTTGTTGCCAATGTTTCACCTCCAAACGAGCTCAGCTTTTAATAAATTATCTTGAGCCTAGGAGAGGTTCCATCATGATTCACTCTGCAACATCTTGAGTGCTGGGCTATGCCAGCAGAAATAATTCCAACAAGGCTCTCTGTTAAGATGCAGCATACGTGATTAAAGGAGCTGCGGTTTTGAACAAATGGTTCAACACGTTGGTGTCAAAAGGAAGTATTTTCCCCCCTCGACTGGCTTGGCAGCTGTTGGGCTTCATTATGAGGAGCAAAGCACAGGAGTGTGCAGACAGGTGCACGGCAGATTAAGGGCTCCAAAACAAGGCAGAGCAACAGCTTCGCTTTGCTGGTAAGAGAGCAGAGACAGAAAAAGAACATCCGTGGAGAGCTGTGATTCAGGGAGAGCACTGTTCAAAAAAAAAAAAACCAAAAAAACCCCCAAAAAGTAAAAAATAAAATAAACCCCCCGATACTAATACTAATATGAATATATTAATACATACTAATAGTAAATATGAACACTAAATTAAAATACTAGCAATTCACACAGTATAAGAACTGCCTCCAAAAATAAGGGAATTGCCAAAATACATGAAGTGATTTGTGCCTGTTTTCTCCCACAAGCCTGTGAGGACGTTTTAAAAGAAATTGTGTCTTGAGCTGGCAAAGCAACAGCTCCATTTCTCAGCTTAAAATGAAAATTAAGAATTTGGCTATTGTTATTTAATGCTTAGGGACTGATTTCCTGATGCTAAATATGTATTCAGAGGCTTAATTCCCACTGAAATCAAACTGCCAAAGTTCATCTCAGAGTGTCTTCTTAACTTATACTTTTGGAAGTGCAAAAAAAAACCCCACTTTTGGAAATGTAGGAATAGACACAACACTCCTGGATTGCCTAGAAAAAACAGGCTTGTTCTTATAGGTGAGGCTCATCAGAAAGCTTAAAGAGTTAAGCAAGAGAGGACCTGGAATTACTTAGGGTGTGTAATAATGATTAAGGCAAGCACGGCCTTGGTGGCTGCTCCCCAGCACCTGGAGAAGGAGCCAAGGGGGTCTGGAGGACCCTGGAAATTCTCCCTGGAAGGGAGTCACACATGGGTGGTTGCACATGGGACAACTATGAGGCAGGATGGGAGAGCCTTCCTCCAAATCACCCATCCCAGAACAAGCTAAAAATGCCCACAGAGACCTCCACAGCCTGGACATTGCCATTAGAAAGAAAATCTCCTCTCCCCTCAGAGATGTGGGTGCTGAGGTCACACCTGAATATTTCAGCACCAGAAGGAATTGGGGTGCTGTGGTCTTGGGCAGCTGACAAACACACTTGGAGCCATCTCCACCAGGCCCCTCACTAACATGGGCTGGACACATAATTTGACAAAAAAGGTCTTCCTTGAGCACCAGCTCACAGCATTTCTCTGAGGTTAGTGGGATAGTGTAAAACCAACAATCAGCAATTTCTCAGCTGAAATCCTTCCCCCACATGTAAAGAAAAGTGAAATCATTGGTCATGCAAGGCACAAGGGCAAAGAGCAAACCAAGGAGGTTTCTGCTGCCCAGGGTAAGATGAATAATAAGATAATGATGGTGTTAAGTGCTTGTTTATTTTTTATTTTCCCACTGCGAAGCGATGCTTGCCTGTGAAGAATTGTCTTTAAATAAAGCACCTTTCAAACAAGCTCATTACAAAACCATCTGAGCACTCCTGATAGTCAAGTTGGTGTGTGAGACAATGGCAAATTATTCATCATGAATAAATTACCAGATGAACACACTCACCCTTTTTTTTTCGAGTTGTATTACTGGAGCCCTTGAGGCTGGGGGTGGAACAAGGGCCTCAGCAGAGGACTGGCTAAAAACTATGGGCAGTGAAAGGTAACAAATCCCCAGCCCCACTAAATCTATTGATTAAATTTCACAAGACAAAGAAACACATCAGGAAGAAAACTATACACAATGAGGAATACTTTTTGTTAAAGTAGTGACTAAATCAAAACTAAATTCAGATCTCCTGGAAGCTCCTAGATTAATAGTTCATGTTAGGAGCAAATTAGGGATGGAAAAAGGGGAGGTGAGTGAAGAATATATACGTGATTTTGCTAGTGTTTGAGGACCACTGGTGAAGAACAAATCAGGTCACAACTAGATTATACTGACTATCTGATTTTTATCCTCCAGATTTTCTGCAAATTCCAGCAGGGTGTTGCTCAAAGGAAAGGGATAAGATTTTTTCTGTTGCCTTCTTTTTACTGAAATGGTCTAAATAAAAGAATGAAGAAAAGAAAAAGGGTGCAATCAGTGGATAACAAAGGAATAGCTGCTGACAGCATAAGGAAAATTATGGCTGATACACATTGTGGCCTTCAGTACTGACAAAAACACAGTAGCAGGAAAGATGTGAACAGCAGCAAACAAAACCAGGGCTGCACACAGGCCCCAAATCTGGCTTTTATGCAATTCTTCCATATCCTATTCACAGCATTTGGCTTGCTGGCTCTAAGTTCTTCTGTTTCTATTTGTTTTCATTAAACGAGCAATTAGTCAAATCTGAGTTAATGAAGCTTGCTTAGTCATCCAAGGTCTGTAAAACTTTGCCAGAAGTCAGCATCTTTGCAACCCTTGAAAATGAGGGAGTCTGGCATGACAGGCTTTGCTGACTGGCCTCTTCCATCATCTGAAATCCCATTTATCAGCTCATTTCAGGCATCTTTTGAAAAGCAGGAGAGATGAAGAGGGAAGACTTTGTCCTGTCAGGGTAGTTCATATCAGTTCCTTTAGACTAAAGATTGAGAGACTTAATCATCTCAAGTAGAGATGACAATGAAATATCAGACTCTTGAATCAGCAATGATCAAGGGGGATGGATTTAGAGTATGTCTGAGAAATGCTCTTTGCTCTCTGTACGGCAATTTGGAATCAGGGTTAAGTCCACAGGGATTTATCACACATCTGGGACAAAACCTGAAAGTGCTGCTCTGATCAAGAGGAGTTTGATGGTCTTCAACTCTTTCAGGGTTAAAAAAAAACCCCTGTTCCTCCTCAAAGCTCCAATTGCAGACTGAAGGAGAGGTGCTGGGGATGGCAGCAAAGGGAAAAGGCAAACGTGGTGTCCTGCATGCAGCAGTTCTTGGCAGTTTTCAGCATGGAAAGGGATCTCCCAGGGAGGGAAGGAAACCCACACCTATTAGACCTCACAGACATGCAGCAATTAGTGTGCCAGCAAAGCTTAATTTCCTTGACAGAGTTATAAAAGCAGCGCAGAAGAATCGTTTGACACACACAGTCTCAGCTAAAGCAGAGCCTTCAGTATGCCTTGATATCCAAGCCAAAGTTAGCATTAAACATTTTACTTCAGATTTTTCATTCATATTATTAAAAAATAATAATAAAAACCCAAACCAATTTTCTTGGAGGAAAATGGAGAATTAATTCCTCCAACCTCTATGAGTCCCTCTTCTCTCAGATGCTGGTGACACAAACTCTTGTTATTTCATGTGGCACATGTGGCTGAACCATCAGTTCCCACAATGAAAGGCATAGACTTCGGCAGGAGAATTAGGAACTGATGTCTCAGAGGGAAGGCTATGGCAGATTCCTATTTTTAGTGCATTATTCACAGAGATGTACAACCAAGACTGGTATTACAGGGTTCCATGCTTGCATGGTCTCTCCTGGGGAGACAGTCTGACCTAAAGCTGGTGCAATGTGCCACCTCCTCCTTTCCTTTCCCCTCCCCGGTCTCTCCATGTCTCCATCTGTTTCGAGGCCATATAATTAACCACCTTTTGTAGTTTCTCCTCTTGCATAAACCCTTTTAAAACTGAAATGCATCTTAGGAAATCAATTAGCTGAAGTAAATTAATGTTGTGGCCTCACATCTACCTTCTGCGTTTAATACTCCTTTCTCCACCTTTCCCCTAACTTCTCATGGGGCCAGTGTCTCACTCCTGCTGTGCCATCACTGATCTCCTGAAACAGTTTAGAAATCCTATACCCAGGCCAGGATGATGTTGGATGTAGTCAAGGATTCAAATCATCTTCAATTCTGTGAGAAGGAGAACCTTCCTACTTTGGGGACCTAAACAGATTTGAGGTCCATCCTCGATGTCCAGCAGTTCAAATACTCCCTGGTGAGAAGTTAACCAAGTTTGGGGCAGATTCCAAACCAGTACCAAGTACTAAATGAACAAAAAAAAGAATTTACTTTCTAGTTCTGGGATTTTTTTTTTCCTTCCACCTCAAGGAATAGTTAAGTACTTTGTGTTCTGTGTCCTAAGGGCCAGTAAATTTGAGCAAAAATAAAGTTCTTCTTTCCTTCTGGCTTGTTCTTTATGACATAGAGAGCTAAAGCAGCTCCCTTCTAGGATTCTCTCTCCCTGACTGGGATCATCTCTGCACCACCTAAGGAGGCAAGGTTTTGGTGTAAAAACATGCCTCTTACCTCTTTTGTTAAACAGAGGCATGGTGACTACAGCTTAATCATAGGTTGTTAAATGTATTAACTAATACCTGTAATGAACAGAAAATCAACGTACAATCTGCATTTTGAAGAAAAACAAGAGTCAGTGTCAGCCCTGTGGTGATTCACATTAGAGGTTTCTTCTTCATCTTCTGTTTTCTTATTTTTTTCTTCTTTTTCACATTCTTTTTTGTTTCAGGGAAAAAAACAAACAAACAAAAAAACCCCCAAAACACATGCACAAGCTTCCAGCTTTATACAAATATTAGTAACTGCTCTTTCCTTAGTAGGAAATGTACTGGTTGCATGTCATCTGTTTGGGCTGGCCATGCACAGATGGGTCAGGGCAGGCTGAATTTAAGCTGATTTCACACACAAGGAGATATTTGCTGAAGAGGACTATAGCTCCTCATCCACTGGCTTTACACAGCAAGTGCCTCTTTCCAGCCCATTTCTGACAAGTCTTTACTGCATGAGCCATTTCTAGAAGCCCAGGGCATTTCTTACAGAAGCTGTTCTCTAAAACCTGCAAAGGCCAAGGGATGATGAGGTATTACAGCCATTGTAAGGAACCTTGGGAAAACACAAATCAAGCCTTTCTCCAGTCCCCAGATACATATAACCATAAAACTGAGAAAACATTGTTAAACATTACCCCGCCAACCATGAACACAAAGTTTAAAAAGTTGGGATTTTTCTCAAGTCAGCTCCTTTAGATTCACTAGTTCTGACTTTTATTAATTTGTTTGTTATCCTGCAGCAGCTGGAAACATCATCATTAATGCATTTTCTGGGGCAGCAGTTCCAGAAATAATGAACTGGGCAAAGCTGCGATCCAGTGGAGAGGAGAAGGAGAATGGCTCATCCTGCTCAGCCCCCTCAGAGGCTGCAATCAGAGCAGCAGGACCAAACTGCTTCCCCAGCTGCAGGCTTTTGCAGACCTTCTGAGAGCTTTGGGGATTGAAATGTGTTTTCTGAGAATTCACAATGAAATTGTGCAAAGGAGGGATCTTGTTACCCTGTCACCTGGTATCAGCCCAGGTTTGAAGGCAGAGCACTTCTCTTCTGCCTCCAGAACAACAGAATTTTTCTGATGCATCTTACATTTAAAATGCCCTCCCTAATCACAGCTTCTCATGAGGGTTAACCCTCCAAAATGCACACACAGTGCAATTGAAAACTGCCAAGCAAACAGCGCTCAAAATTCTGACACAAGCAGAGTGTGGAGCTAGTAACAGATAACTTCTGACCTCCCATTGAGCCACAGCAAACAGCTGAAATAAATGCAGATGAACACATTCCTGACTTTTTCCCATCTCACAGGACACTCCAGCCCACCCCACCCTCTCCCAACCCCAAAAAAGCACAGATGGGAGGGAACCCAGAGCAGTCTCCCAGACTCCAGCCTGAGAAGAGCAAGAGGGGCTGGCAGCAGAACTGGGGATGTTGCCCTGGTGGATTCAATCTGGTCCCAGGATTGGGACTTCTGTTAAAAAAATCTCAAAACCAGAGTTTGCAGAAAAGGTGCTTTGAGAAAGAAAGTGTTTTTATTTTCTAGGACCTGGCCCCAGAACAGTTTTACTTGTTCAATGCAATTAAAAATCATTGCTGAACATACCACGGAATGCAGATGAATGATAGGGGTTTGTTCACAAGGATGAGATTGTGGCATTAAGTGACATTATGCTAAAAATAAAATCTTTAACCCCTATTTTCTCAGTACATTACCTTTCATTATTGTATTTTAACTTCTGAACTACAAGTCTGAATAAATTACCATCCCAGCACAGTGCTGGGCTCTAATCCAGATGCAATAACTCAAGCACAAGCTCTGCTGGGCTTTTCCTTCAGAGTTTTCCACTGAGCCCTCAGAGCTGTGCAGGGGTCTGCCTGAAGCCCAGTAACTCAGAATCCTGCCTACACACAGGTTTTGTTATGATTTTATAATATATTTATTTTATTGTATCATATGTTTATTTATTATTTTGTATTTTTCTTTGTATCTATTCACTGTTCATGTCAAAAGTCCTTAAGTTCTGTCTTGTTTTGAGATTTGTGATAAGGATTTTCCAATATGAAAAAGGCTCAGAAATGTAAAGACACTTCTAGAAATTTTGGCAGGTGCATTAAATCTGAGAAAGAAAATTAGAATTTTATTCTTCGTTTTTCCTTTTCCTTCTCTTCACTGGAGAAGGTAGAAAGGTGATAAAGGAAAAAGATTTTTTTTTTGAGCTTCCTTTGAGGTAGCCAATGCAAGCATTTGTGGGGAAATCTAAAAGCTCACTTTAAACAGTTTGCTACAGCGATGCTTCGCCTCCCTCCTTTTCCATCAAGTCAGGACTCTGGAAATGCAAGCACATGAAATGCTTTAGTGAAGCTTTCAGAAGGGAGAAGGGAGAAACAAGCAGTTAATGAAGCTGTTTGAATCCTCACTGGAAAGCAGCGCTGCCTTTGCAGGGCAGAGAAGGCTTTTGGAGCGCCTGCATTGGCAAGAGCCTGGTGTGGAAAACAGCTGAGTTTTCCATGGGCAGAGAGGAAATAAAGCTCAGGGACACTCAGCCACTGGAGAGTGCAGGACAGGAAATGAAGGATGCTCTCAGGAGAGAGAATGCACAACAGTGCTGGAGTGATGGAATTTCTGCCACCTTTCAGCTTCCACACAGCTAAACATGCAAGAATCCACACTGTGCATTTCCCCACCACACCTGGAAATTGTTATTGATGCCTGGCAAAAGAGAAACCCAAACCTGCAAAGGCTGAGGGTATGATTTTGTCAAAAGGGTAAAACCACAGCAGGGAACTGGAGGCATTCCCCCAGACCCTAAGCTCATTCTTGCTCCTGCACCAGTCAGTCATTTTGTGAGCTCTGATTTATTCTTATTAGAAAAACAAAACACAGCACAAGAAGGCACAAACCAAGAATTCATCTCATATTGATCCAAATTCTTTCACTTAACTCATAATTTCAATCCTTCAGAGAAAATACATTTCTGTCCAGGCTTCAACCAAATTGCTCCAAGAGGCATATTCTAAACATATATTCTAAAAGTTGTCATGTGCCTCCGCCTCTTCTATTTGGAGAAAATGGAAAAAGCAAAAAGGCTAATGGAAGAGGAGCTGAGTATTTCAGAAATTTGTATTCTGCTTCTGCAAACCCAAGGGAATTCAACGATTCAGCTAAAAATGGGTAGCATTTGTTTTTGGTGTTCTTCATTTGCAAGTCTCTGGAATATTTTGAGCTTTAATCATAACACTAAAAGGAGACACGTTCTGCATTGTGATTCTCTGGATCACGAAGGCATCATTTACACTTGGACAACAGCTTTTTCTGCTGGAAATCTCTAATCAGGATCAACACCTAAAATATGTGTGTGTGCTCTTAGGTGAGTGGGGAACAGCACCATAATTCCAGGCTGGGGTATCCCTTAATAGCCACACGTTTTATTTCCTACATTATGTCAGGAAAGTAGAACAGAAAGGTGTTAAGAATATCTGGGACTGTATAAATAGAATTACACCATAATTCCAGGCTGGAGGGAGGCAAAGCCCCAGCACCATTAATGGAATTTTTAAAAGCAACCCATGTAGTAAATGTCTCCAGTATGCTGAAGATTCACAACTTTCTATGCTGGAATTTTCCTCCTAATTTTTTTTTTTAAATTACTCACATGCCTGAGTAGTTTTTTCATTGAATTTTTAATTTCATGGATAACTCAAGTATATACAAATAGATAGTAAATATTGATAGGTTAGTATGTAAAAACAGAGAGATGAGGAAAACAAGAATTTGCTTATTAAATCCTAAAGCAAGCAAGGCAAAAAAAAATCTTATGAGAACCTCCAAGCCCCGGTGGAGTTCTTGAAAAAAATAAAAATAAAAGTACAGACAAAGAATAGTCTCATAAGAATAGTCTCATTCTTTGGATAATGTTAACTGAAATGTGATTCCCTGTTTGACTCTGAACATTTACTTGAAATAGCACATTAATTTCTCTAATGAAATAATGGAAAGAAACTGAAACAATATTAGAGTTAATGACATTTTCTCCTGACTGTACTGGTACATTTCCTTATTTTCTGTGGGTTTTTTCATTCCTATAGAGAACACAAGTTTTCTGCAAAGTAAATCAAAACTGCCAGTTCCTTTGAGTGATTGGGACGGGGGGATGCAATAGGGAGAAGAAGAATATCCTGATGGTACTTTATACTCAGTGCTCAATACTCAATTCAAAGTTTACTGGAAGAGGATTTCCAGTGCTCCTCACTTACAGGAACTCCTCTAAGACAGAATTTATGTGAGCAAGCTGATTTTATTGGAGTTTTTTCCAGTGCATTACACTGTAATGGAACCCTCATTCATTTACAGACAAACTCGTGTCCTGGGCTCTGTTTCAAAGGGGGCTGAGCTTCCAATAATTAAATTGTGTACAGAAGGCAGTCACCTAAATTCCACGCTGTTAATTTTATGCAAAACAGAATCCTATTGATTTCTTGCACATTCTCAGCCTTCTGCTGGAGTAACACACATCCCATCAAGGGTATGAAACAGATTTTTCCATTAACTGGAAGTCTAAGGAAAGGTACATGATGTTTGAAGCTACAGTAAGTTCATGTATCAGGAGGACCAAGGAGAACACAAAAATGGGGCAGTTTGCTGCAGATCTTACACTTCCAGCCACAGTTATCTCAGTAACCCACTTGGGAATTCAGTCCATGCAATTCCCACAAAATATCAAGCAATTCTAACATTGCCATATATACATCTTTATTTTTTTTCTGGCATGGAAATTTGAATGAGCTGTTTCTAGAGCTGTTGCTCTAGAGCTGTGAGGAAAGTTTGGGATGCTGTAAGGCTGGGAGAAATGAGCACATTGCCTGCAGCAGTCCCCCAGGTGTCCAGACCTGCAGCCCCTGTTGTCACCTGTCCCTTGGTGGGTCTGGAGCCCACTCTGTCACCTGCCAGGGCAAAAAGCAGCACATCAAAGCCCAGCTGCTGCTCTGCCTGCCCTGCAGAGGGTGAGGGGATGGAGCTCGTTTGCACAGCAAAGTCCACTCCAGTCAAGGGAAATATTTCAATTATTTGAAGTGGGTTGTAGATGGGAGTTATAATTGAGGCTTGGTTTCTCAGTGTTATTGCAACGTGAGTGCTGATCCATTGCAGCAATCAGCACAGTGCCCTCACTCACTGCAATTGTTTAAAACTATTGAAAAGCAACACCCCATGGAAGCAATTTCTTTTCTCTTTTAGGGCATCATTTATTTGTAAATCACCCAGGGTGGGTCTTTGTGTTGCAAACATCACAAATGAATTCTGCTTCTCATAAAACAGTCATCTGATACCTCTTCAAATTGGAAAATAAAGCTGTAACGTTGTAAGAACTGCTCTAATTGACCCCTTCCTCTCACAAAACTCGCAAACAAATGTGAGTAGCAAAGAATAATGAAGTAAATTTTCTAAAACACATTTTTTTCTTCTAAGAAAAGCTCAAGGTACTTGTTCTGTTACACACAAATTCCAGGGGAGGTTACACAAGCTTCACAAGAGATTACCTTTCTAGCCAGGGCTGCAATGCTACAAATTTGCCAAATCAGATTTCAGGCATTTCAAATGGAAAAACCTTCCGAGACTGGCCAGGTCTGTGCAGCAATTCAGATGTGATGCCATGAACAGGTCAACTTTCCAATGAAGGAGATGGGGGCATTTGCTATATACAGACACCCAAATCTGACTGAGGCAGTGCATTAAGGCACAGGATCCTTTACAGGAACATTTAAGAATGAAGACAGTTCATCTGCCATGAAATAACCTGTCAGCTGAATTGGGTGAGACATGTCATCAGGGTCAAGAAAAGCAATTTTTTCCCCAATCTCAGGTTAAAACACAGGAAGCAGAGTTTTCTTTTTTGTTTTGGGTTTGTTTTGGGGGGTTTTTCTGCTTTTTTAAGGGCAGCTATAAAAAGTCTAGACATGTGTAGCCTCCCTGGAATACCTGATGATAGAGCAAGGACTGGATGTGCAATCCTATGTTTGACTCCGTCTTTGAAAAAAAGTTGGTTTTTCTTCCTTGTGGGCTGATTAGAGTGATACCATCATACTTCAAATCCAATCTGTGCCATCAGCATCAGCAGAAAGATTTGTTTACCTTATCAAATTCTATTTAGGCCGCTCAGAAGTGACTCGATGACAATGCACAAATATATTCAGAGGGAGAAGATATCAAGGGGTAAATGACTATTCAGTATATCATAAAAGCACAATAACAACCACTGGATCAAAGATAAAGCCTGACTCATCCAAATTAAAGTATGGTACTAATTATTTAATGACTGCAAGGGAAACTGCTGGCATAGGCTGGCTTGGGACTTTGTCACCTTTGTGGAGATAAACAAGGACTGATTGGACCCACATCCTGCAGCAGTTTTTCAGAAGAAGCTGTTGCTGCCTTGGGGTAACAACATGGGCTTGTGCCACCGCCCTCATTTCCCTCCCAGCCCTCCTCTCTGTCTCAAAACAGCACAGAAAGCTGTAGGATTCCCAGAAATGGTAATTTGGTAAATGGTAATAATGGCCAGCAGAATGCAGAAGCTCAACACAGCCTGTGTGCTCACCTCAGAATCCACCAAATCTGGAGCACTGGAATAAGATCAGTGCTAGCCCCTTTGAACTCTGTAGCCAGCAGCATTTGATAAACAACAGAAAAAAGATTAGGAACCGGGAAGAATGTTTCCCAGATGTTGCATGATGTTTTTAGACAGGGACAGCTGCAAGTCAAGGCTGGAGAATTGGTGCCCTTTGAGCTCCTCTGCCTCTGGGCCCAGGGTTGCAATAACAGAAAGATGAATTTCAGGACTTGAGCTTGATCTTACACCTCGTGTTCATCTCTGTAGACAAAGATCAGAGGGGTGAGTGGAAAGTCTCCCCCCACTTTGCCCAGCCCTGCTCAATGCTCTGCTGTGGGGAAGTGCTGGACAGTTTGCATGCAGAACTTGCATCTTCTGGCCAAAGAGAGCAGAGCATGAGGGTTCTGCTGCTCATGGCCTCTCTGAGGATACCTGGCTTCAATGTGCAGTGACAGTTCAGACATAAAGATAAATTTCAGCAGTTCCAACTCTACCTCTTCCACTGTTCATGACCAGATAATCCCACAGGTGGCTGCACTTCTCCACTCTCCCCACTGACCTTCATTTGCTATGCCCAGACACTTACAGATCCTTTCACAGCAATCACTATAAATTCACCCCAATGGGAAAAAGGAGAAATAAATCATGTAGCTTCATCTCTTCCCATTCAAATATTCATTTGCATTATATATAGATAATGAGATATCAGAGACCTCTTTCCTCTTCTCACTGTGCACACTGTCCTGTCAGAATTAATGCTGCTCCAGCTCTTCATTGATTGCATTGAATCTAAAGATCAACATTTCTCCTTTTAGTCTCCACTCTCCAGGGTGAAGACCTGAATATAGAAAATGAAAGAATCACTAGTCATAGCTTAGAATGGGATTAATTTCACCTGTACTTAAAGTGCTGAGAAATCTTTTGCAATGCTGGGAGTGAAATTTCTGGTCCTGATGAGACATTGGACAAAAGCAGAGCTGGAAATGTTCTGTCTGCTTCAGTGTCTTGAGACTGGACACTCTGCTGTGCAAAGTAAGTGCTGGGCTAAACCAAAGTTAAAAAGTAAAAAGAAAAATTAGGAAAAAGGAAAAACGCCTGTGCTTTGAAACCCAAAGAAGAGAATTGCAAGCAGCCTTCAAATTTCTAGGCAGTGTCAAGAGCTGAGCCAGCCTACAGCCCAACTGAGCTTATCCTAATCACTAGTCCCATCTTAACACACCCTTGAGGAGTAACAGATTTTGAAATCTTCAAAATATTTGACCCCTGTGGAACAAATGGAATTGAAAGTCAATCACTGAACAGGAAAAAAAAAAACAACGAAAAACCAAAACCAAAAACAAAATCAAACAAACAAAAAAAAAACCCACCAGAAAAAACCTCACAAACCCCTAAAAGTGATGTGTGAGGTTATTGAGCCAGTCTCTTACTTCAGGGAAAACAGACAGAGAGAAAATAGGTCTGGCTAAATATTGTACACCTGGAAATCTCTCTTGGTATCATGACTGTGTGCAGTCTATTCAGACCCAGCCATGTGGCAGTGGGCAGTTTGTCTGTTTAACATCCTCTAATCCCAATTTTATTCTGCCCTCACCCTCTTTACCCTGCAGGTTCTTACCAGCAGTGGTTTTACCTCTTTCAAAATGCAGCCCTCTCCCATCTCATGCTCCCTGTCTCAAAGCCTTACCTGGCTTCCACTAGTGCCAGTGAGAGGTGGGTGAAACTCCTTCCTGGTGCCATTTCTGATGCACGAGATGTTAAATTGTGCTTTCAAGATCTATGTGTCTCAGTAAAGAGCTGCACAAGCACCAGCCTGAAGAAAGCTGAAATGGGATACTCAGGTGCAGAACTAAACTCATTTTAAAGAGGCTGAGCAACTATTTCAGGGAAGAGTTTTATGAATTTACACAGGCTCTACAAAGGCTGTGAAGATTTGCAGTGGAATTCAGTTAAAAAATAATGAACAGAAATGCCATCCCTACCTAAAGTGTGCTCCAAAACCCAATGCTTCCTCTGGGCTTCTAACTCATCTCCTGATTGCTGCAGAAAACATCCTTTCTAAAAAACATATAAATGAACAAAATCCACGTCTTGCAGAGATTAGGGATTACATTTTTAAGCCTCGCAACCCTCCACATTCACTATATGGAAAAATAACATTGCTAGCAATGGCTCTGCTACTGCTCATGGAAAACATCTTTCCTGATCACTGACATGGCAGATCTGCAGCTGACATCTGCTCAGCAGTTTGAGATTGCTTTGCTGACACATAAAATTGAGTTTCACTGTGAAATCAAGATGATATCATTGGCTATTATAATAAGTTGCTAAAGCCCATGGTAATATTTTTCTGTCTTTTTCAATCAAATTGTTATCTTTTTGCTCTCCTCTCTCCCTCCCAGTCACTAGCTCTGGTTTTATCTTCTCCACAAAACACTCATAGAAAAAGTATTTCCATTGTGTTTTTAAAGTGCCGTTGCTTTCAATAAAACTAATTAACATCTTGAAGTAAATCAGTTCCCTGGGTCTCCTTAGATTTCAAATGAAGCTGACCTATGCACAACGGGGTCTTCACTTTAGATTGAATGTGCTCATTAGTACCTCCTAATAAATGAGACTACTGGGTGGTGCTGCTCATCCCACCTCCCAGAAAGTGCTGCAGGAGGGGAGGGTGGGATTGGGACAACTATTTGATTTAAGCATGCCCCATACCTGTGCTCTTTTTCACGCTTCAGCAACAATTAAAAAGCTGAGAAAAGACCGAGGAAAAATAATTGAGAGGCTCAGAGCAGTTCCTGCTAAAAAACTGGGCTGAACTAGAGGGGCCTCATGAGCAGCAAGGAGCCCCCCTGCACCCCTGTGCCCCAGGGACACACAGGCCTTGAGGATGCTGGGTTTTGCCCTCAAAGCTGAGGTGTCACAGGCCAACATCTCTGACAGAGCAGAGAAGCAGCTGAGAAGAGTTTTCTTACATCTCCCCTACTCCAGGCTCTGTAGCCCATCATCATCACACCGAAACTCCAAGGGGAACAAGCTGAGCTGCCTTGAGTTCAAACCTTTCAGACATCCCCAAAAAGAGAGGAGAAGTTTTGAGGCAAGATTCCTCATCCTTACTTGTTCTTCAGCACAGTCACTGCAGTCAGATTTCAGTAAAGAAAATGCCCCTGCACAGCTTTTCCAAAGGTGATGATCTTCTGCTTCTGCTGATAACCCCGAGGTTACTTGGCAAATTAATGCAACATAATTAACATCAGAAACACTCAAAGCATTCCCAGGTGAGGCAGGGGTGTGGGGACCCCTCAAGCCTCAGCAGAGAGCTTTGCTGGGTGGGCTTTGGCAATGGAAAGGTGAAGGTCAGAGCTGGGCCAACAGCACAGTGACGTGAACCCAAGGACAGTCTCATCACTTACCTGTCCTGTAAGAGATCTGTGGAGATCAAGAGAAAGCATTTGCAGGGCTAACACTTAGGGTATGTTCAGAAGAGGGACAGGGAACATTTCTGAATACCTTTAAAAAGTAAAGAATAAAATAAATAAATTAAAAAAACAAAAGCCTGAAACCAAACAACCAAGAATAAAAAAACCACAAAAACCAAACAAAAACAAACATAACCCAACAAAACCCCATTAGCTTCTTTCGTTCCTTGCCAGCCTTTTTACTGTTCCCTCTGTTTGGGCCTAAAAGCTGTTCACAACTGGATTTCTTGATTCTACAGGCTGTCCAACTCAAAGAAGATCCCTTACAAAAGATCTCATCTATAAACCCTCATTTGATGAAAAAGAATATCTGTCTTTCCTGTCTAAATGCCAGGAGCAGCACTTCTTCCTCCTGAGAGCTCCAGATACAATCCTGATTAAATTAAACCAGAAAAATGCTCCCTCATTCCTTTCTAAAGTAGCAGATTACCCATAATCCCCTCCCTAGGAATTCAAATTTTCTTTCCCTTGGAAAAAGGCTCAGCCAAGTCACATCTGAAAAGAGACCACTTACAGATCTGCCATCCAGGATTAGAAAGTAAATAAAAGTAAACTCCTGGTAAAAGTGTTTCCTTTCATTCCCCAATGATGAAAACAACGCCTGCGACCAGATGGGCACCCAGCTGCAAAACTACATTTCCCAAGTTGCCACAGGCTCCCACATCAAATTCCCATACTAAAGTTCCTTCTATAAGAAGCTTTGTGGCCAACTAAAGCTTTTTACAGATGATCTGGGAGGGTGGTGGTGCCATTTTTGTAGCTTGTTATTATTCCTTAGCTGAGTAAAAGATTGCTAAACAGAAGAGTTGCAGCTTTTTCCTTGAGTTGATAACTTAGTACCTATTTCTTGAGTTGATAATTGAGCCTTTTATTCTCATAGTTTCTAATTCTCCTTTGCAAGAAGGTAATATTGAGTTAAAGCTTTAGGTTAGCATGACCAAAATTTTCAATTGTTCAGTAGAAGAGAGTTGGAAATGTAGCAAAATTCGCAGTTAGACCTTGGTACTAAGGAGTCAAGAGGAAAACTGGCATTCCAAGGAGAAAAATCTCCGAGCTGTTTACAAACAAGGGTGTGTGCCTCTCTTGCCTCAGGCTGCTGATCAAATTATGGTCTGGGTTAGCTGAGGATTCAGAGGCTGTGTATTTGTCAGAGTCCACTTGTAAATATAGTTAGCATTTGAAAAAACCTTGCAGATTCATTAAGTTCTCTAATAAAAGGAGGAAGAAAGCGAAACTAAATAGAAAAGCTCTTCATTAACATCACAGTATTGTCTCTTCCAGAAGGTATGCAAAGGAGCTTGTTTGTTTTCCAGTCCCAGTAATGTTTAGATTATGTCCACTATAGCTTTTTTTTTTTTTCCAGGAGAGTGAAGGTGGAGATTTCTTTCCGAATAATGCCTGAGTCCTATGTGTTTGTATTTGGTGCATAAAAGGGGGGAAAAAAGGCATTTACAGACTTTGGGACCTGGCTTACACTTTCAAAGATACTTTGGTGCTCACAGAATCAAATATTAATATGCTGAGATTTAGGTCCTAAATATTAAGGCAGATGATGTCTTGAAATCATACTGCTTAGCTTGCTGGCTTAAAGTGCAAAAGTCTCTTTTTGTACCAGAGAGAGAGATTTATTCTTACAATTGATTAGAAAAAATGTAAGCACACAATTAGAGTTCATTTTCACTGAAGGCTTCAGAACAGCAATCTACCTCCTATGTTCCTTATTGTTTAACAAGGCACCTGCTGGGAGTTTTTATGTGTGGAGGTTAGGTATATTTAGAAGTATATGCTCATTTAAATACATGTTATTTTGATGTGACCTACTCAATTATAAATGCAGAACTCTGATATAAAAACACAGCTCCTCCTAGAGAACTAATATCTAGGCTCTAATTTAACTATTAAGCACTTCCAAATATACACACTAAATTAAAGCATTAGGGAAACCTCTTGTAGAGTGCAAACAAGGATCCTCCGCATTTCTCACCCCAAATGCCCCTTTCTGTCTTTGAAACTTAGTTCTCCACCTAACAATACAAGTTTTTTAGTGCTGCTGGGTTTATGGACCCAAAGGGGACTAATTGCCAGGGTGTTTTAATATTCCTCTGCAGTGCTGGAGGATGCTTCTGCCTCCAACCCCATTGCTCCTCTCCTTCTGAAGAAGTTGGGGCTCAAAGAGGGTCTCCACAAAGAGGCAGCCACTGAGCAGAGCAGCAGGGATTTGTGGGCACGTGGAGCCAGAGCAGTGCCTGGGCATATGCTGTCAGAAATGAGTGCTAATTGCCCTGGCATCCACAGGCCAATAAAGCTGATTGGTTTTTAATTCCTTGCACTGGGATTCCAGCTGCAGGCAGCACAAACAGAGCCACATTTCGCAGGTATTGCTGGGGCTGCTCAGCTCTGCTGGTGGCTCAGTCCCACACAGAGATTTCTGCTGGAGATGCCCAGGTCACTCCCTTCTCCATCATCACCTTGATGCCTTTTTGGGCTACATAAAAGCAGAGGCTAGACAAAATTAAGGGAATAAAAAACAGTTATATTTATTGAAGGGCCTTTGGGTACATTTAGGGCACATGTAGACCTTTAGGGGCTACACCCAAAAATGGAAGACAGGTCACAGGTTTTCATACTTCATAAGTTTAGTTTATAAGTTCCAAATTTGAAGATTTGGAATCTTTCTTTCTTTCTTTCTTTCTTTCTTTCTTTCTTTCTTTCTTTCTTTCTTTCTTTCTTTCTTTCTTTCTTTCTTTCTTTCTTTCTTTCTTTCTTTCTTTCTTTCTTTCTTTCTTTCTTTCTTTCTTTCTTTCTTTCTTTCTTTCTTTCTTTCTTTCTTTCTTTCTTTCTTTCTTTCTTTCTTTCTTTCTTTCTTTCTTTCTTTCTTTCTTTCTTTCTTTCTTTCTTTCTTTCTCTCTTTCTCTCTTTCTTTTTCCTTCCTTCCTTCCTTCCTTCCTTCCTTCCTTCCTTCCTTCCTTCCTTCCTTCCTTCCTTCCTTCCTTCCTTCCTTCCTTCCTCTTCTCTGCTGACTGGGCAGATGATGTCTTTTGATGTCATTTCTCAGTTGGAGAATTATGAATTATGGTTATTTGTATATTTTGAGCAGAGTTTATAACCCAGGAGTGGGTAGTTGGACGTACAACGAGCAGAAAGAGCCAGGAGCTGGCACGACCAGGTAGATCCACCAGCTGAGCAGGTCTGGCTCTGCCAGTTCTGAGTGTTTTACTCGCTTGTCCAAACCAGGAACGTGGATTTTGCTTTTTCTTGAGATGCATTTCTACTCAGTGAACTTGTATCTCATAAATGTCTCAGGTGTTTTAAACTGGTCACCTTCAGCTTTTGCTGGCTTAAGTGGAAATCTGCTGAAAGCTTCCTGAAGGGTGCATGGACTGCTGGATTGTGACTTGAGGCCCAGGGGACAATGGATATGATCCTCCTGATTCACTGCTGTCGTACATTCAGAATCACAGCAGGGACTCCAGAGAGTCACCAGACTAGGTACAAACACAGTCCCTAATACTGTAGGAGAGTTATTTAGGGTGCCTGGCATTTGGAAGGCATTGACAGCTATAAAATCAAATCACACAAGGAATGTGGGATCTTGTGAGCCTCTTTCGATCATTTCCAGGTGACCACTCAAATTTTCCAATCTCTCTCCCCATCTTTTCTCACTGGCCAGAGATGGTGCCCCACTTTGTAGGTTTGGAGAAGCAGTGATATTTTCCTTAGAAACATGTTGCTTTTCATGGGAAGTTGAAGATTTACTGCATTAACCAGAAAGGAAGTTCTGTTGAGGCAAAACCCAAAGAAATTTTAGGCTGTGGCAGCTGCATATGTGGTTTTGTGTAACTGAAGTGAAAAGTCAAACGAGCAGATGTTCTGACCTGCTGCAATCTTGCCTGAGCATCACAGGAATATCTGGAGCCTGTGTAGGATGGCACTGAGGTGAGGCCACAGCAGCTGTAAAAGCTGTTTTGGCATTTGACCATCTTCTAAACATAAACAGCAAAACAACTCGTCCATCTCCAGGCGCAGGAGTGGCTGTGTGAGTTAGACTCAACTTAAACCTTGTAGGTTTAAACTGAATTTATAGCAAAATGCACTCAGACTGAGGTCAGACAAGGTACTGGCAGGTTATGCAGGCAGGCTGAATCTTTTATTTTTGTAAAACTCACTGGAATCCATTTGCAACAACAGATGCCATGGAGTGCATCCGCCTGATCGTTCACCACTGATAATAGAGCTGGAGATAGCTCAGTGAGCCTCTTCATCATGGATTTCTATTTTCTTTTATAGTCTTAAATATTCTCACTGCCTTTATCTTAGAAAACATATTGCACTTTAGTTTCTATTTCGCTGGTTTTTGAACACTGCTATTTTTAAGGGGCTATTACTTTTCCCCTTTTGCTAAGTTCAGCATCTTATTCCTCAACAAGAAAAAGTATAACTGAATAAACTAAACCCTTTTTTTTTTTTTTGCTTTGTCATTCATATGACTTTGAAAAGCAGCAAGCTGCAGATACTTTTGGGCTTTGGGTTTTGTGTGTGTGAACCTGCAATGAACCACTTTCCTGTATTTGAAAATCAACCACTTTGCTGTATTTGATTCTATGATTTTGTTTTTTTGCTTTGCTTACCCAGAAAAAGACACTTAAACATTTGCAGTCAGTAAATGTTGGCAAGCAGATAGCTGTGCTGTGATTTTCTCTACTTTTCAAATTTTTTATTTTGGCATTACTTGAAAGGGGCATTCTTCTCTTACAGAGTGTATTAAATTGGAATATAACTTCTGTTTCCCTCTGCAGAAATCCTATTCTAAACCTATTAATTTTGGGTACATCCTTATGCACACCAGATATTGTTCCTGTATCTTTATTTCATCACTAAGATTGGTCCATTTGATGAATTTATCTTCAGAGAAGCTGAAAAATAAAATTACAGGGGCTGGATTCAGTTTGACAAGCAGCAGCAGATTTGCATTTGCTTTGCACTGCTGTGCTGCTTTTCCCCACTCAGTAGTAGAACCACTCCTGAGCAACCCTCCCCCTGCTTTCCTTCACAGTCTGAGACAAACAGATGTTTGGTGAGATGTTTAGCATCTGAAATGATCAGTCTGCTCAGATTCTTGCATTTATTTACTTTATATTACTTGAGGCTTTGGGGGTTGGTTTGTTTTTGGTTTTTTTTTTCCAGTTGTGTTATGAAGAGAAAAACTTCAGAGTCCCATTGTGAGTTTCTCATCTTCAAGCTGCAGCTCCTGCCCAACAATAGGGCAGTGAACAATGGCCCATCAAAGCTGCAGGAAGCAATTCAGGGTTTGAATTGGGTAATGAAGAGCAAATGTACTCTCCTCACCACAGCTACGTGGAAGACGCTCTAAGATTTTATGACAAATCTTCTGCAACAGTCCAGCTGCAAGAGAAATGCCTTGTGGAAGAGCAGAAATAGAAAGCCTTCATTCATCAGCAGTGTCTCTTTGATGGCTTCTTTCTCTTTTTTTTTTCAGATGTAGTCAAATAAATGGATATATTCCACATACCAAGGTCAATGGTACACATTTTCCTTTCTTTCTTACACCAGAATAATCATGTTTGTGTAGGTGAACACTGGTCTCTGTCACACCAATACCAAGAGCATGGGCTTCTTCTTTTTTTTCTTTTTTTTTTTTAGACCTCTTTATAGATATACATCATATTTTGGTATTTGCAGAGTGAACAGTGTTTCTGATTCAGACACTTGAATTGCAGAGGCAGATTTCTCATCTTCCTTTGGCTTGGCATGCTGTAGTTGGTCTGTAATTCATTAAAGTTAGCATTAGTTGTGTTTAGGGCTGAGGAATGTCCACATTGGTTAGGCCTGGGGGTGAAATCAATGCCATGCAGAACACCAAGCCTCATTATTCTCATTCTGCAGCTAAACTGATGGGATGTTTAAAAGTGTGATGGATAAGTCGGAAAGTAAACCAAGGAGCAAGATCCCTCTGGTCTGGATAAAGGAAATGAGAACATGCAGGCTGGAATTTAGCAGCTAAAATAGTCTAGTAGTGATTGGTGTTTATGTGCATACCTGGTATAGATAATTAACTCATTCAGAAACATTTGATAGATAAAGGAAAAAATAATAAACAGGAAAAATGCATGATCTGACATCTGAGAAACTGATCATGTGTCTGGGAAATGAGTGATGGCTTGTTTGGACCTGCTGGCTGGATGTCTGGCGATGTCTTGGACTAATTCTGTGATGAACATCTGAGCTCATTACTCACTGAACTAATTCACCTGGCTGGGAAATCTGGACTTGAGCTTGGTGGGAACAGACCCAGGGAAACAAGGGCTGATGGATGAATGCTGGGGAGTGCTTTGCATTAATATTGCCTTATGGGTAAAGAACTAATTATGGGAACAGGAGGAGCAATGAAAAGTTCTTGGGAAATTTGGGGAGGTGCAGCTGGAAAACAAATTTGATCAAATCTTGGGTTGTTCTGCCCTGTAGTTCCGTGGAAGAGGAAGAGAGTCATGCTTGAAGCACATCTGGGAAATTTATGTTTACTTGGCAGTCCCAGAGTTATAAAAGCTGAGGAATGCAGATGCAGTAAAGTTACTTAAGGAATTAATGAGGCTGCTAGAGTATCAGCCATTGTGTTTTTCTGGGTGTTGGGGAGAGAAAAAGAATTATATGATCATCCATCACAGTTCCTGGTAGAAAGGTGTTTCTTTCAGCATAGGTGGAGAGAAAAAACACTCTTTGGTTTTTGATAACAAAACAATTACCTCCCTTTCTGCTGCAAATCTTTCTGGTTTGAGGGAACAATATTTCCTAGAATGAAAGTAACAATGCTGGTTTGAAAAGTACATTATAAGCCAGAAAAGCTTTCCCACTGCATTCTGGTTTATGTCTCTGCTATTGTATTTTAGTGTTTCTATGAAATGAACAAGCTGTGTCTTTTCCTTGTTGCAGTTTTCCAACGAGTGTATTGTGTCAGGTCACTAAATACAGCATATTTACAACTATTACTAACAAATCAAATTAAATGGGCCATGATTCTTTGGTTCTTGGTTTAATCAAGCCCTTCATATATTTTTTCAAAAAGCAGGAATAGATCTCAATTACATAACTATTCTTCCCTAGAATTCTATGAAAAAGCTTCATTTTTTGAAACCTTGGTAGGAAAAAAATAGCAATACTGTTCTGAGCTCCTGGATAAGCTCCTTCTTGTTGTTCCTTGCTGCCACTCTGTATGGTTCATACATTTTTAGTAGTAGAATAAGAATATAAATCTCTAAATATGTGCTTTATTAGTATAGACAAATAAATAAATGAATTGCTCCAAAAATTGAAAGTGCCCCTTGGGATTCACTGAGCCATTCGCAACCCAAGCTTGGCAGGCAATTATTTACCAGACCATCTATAACTTTTATTTGAAAAACAAGGACAATTAAAAATAGTATGAGGCATTTTGGTCATGAATTATTCTGACCAGGATTGTAACTAGAATTTTATTCCATTGCCTAAATGAAATATCTCCCTGCATATCCAGTGAGTTTCATTATGGCTTCAGTTTTATTACCTCACTTTGAGTGATTTAATCCTTTTCTTGGAAATGCATTACTCTTCAGAAAGTACAAATAAAAATGAAATACAACATTTTTTTGGTGGGGAGTAAGGGGAGAAGAATAACAGGAGTGAAGGAATCAAATTTTATATTTAAGATGACTAAACTTTTATGGTATTATTTTATTGAGGTGCTCTTAGCATTGTAACAGCTTTTTGAAAACTCAGGAAGGGCAAAGCTTAGAGGCTTTTGTCGGGGCCACAGACCTGGTGCTGTGGTACCCTCTTGCAGAAAGGTAAAAAAATCATAAAAGCTTCATAAAATCAAGCCTGCTCTCCTGGAATCAGTGGCTGGCCTTGTCAAAGCCAGCACTTTGCAAGGTCTCGTATGAAAGCAATCCTGGCGTGAGCAGTTCACTAGCATAACAACCTATTCCTGGGTAAAAAAGCAACTTGCACCTGTATAAACTGGTTTTACTTGTTAGATAGAAAAATGAAAACTATCTCTCACAAACAACTGTCCCTGCATGTAGACGCTGAATGTTTGAGTGACCAATCAATGCAGGACAACAACTTGTTGCTAACCAATAAAAGTAATTGGCAAGACAGCTACTGACCAATTGGGAGTCCCACACTGTCTGTGAAACTGTATGAAAAGGAGTTATTTGAATAAAAAATGTTGGGGTTTTTTTTTCCACCATGAAGAAGATGGAGTCTGTGTGATTTATTCCCATTACCCCTTTCCCACAGCAGCAGCAGTAGCTGTGGTGGGATCCTTGGGGGGGTCCAGGTGACCTGGATGCACAGTAGAGGGATTTTCTGTGGTCAAAAGAAAAGGGACAGACTGAATTCCTTTCCAACCCAAGTCCCAGCACCTCACCTCAGCCACTCCCCTCTGTGCCTTGGAGCCTCTTTGGATAAAGACCAAGAGCTGCCGGGCTGAGGGAGAAGACAGAGAATTGCAGAAGTTCCTTCCAGGGACTCTGCAGCAATGCACAAAACCCAGGGGGCTCCTCTTCTGTCCCCAGGGGCTGTGGAGGGGCAGAGCCCTGACACTGAGACTCAGGGCAGGGGGGTCTGGGGCAGCTCCAGGGCTTTGAGATGGAAAAGGGGATACCAGGAAGAGAAGTCTTGCTGCAGGGAGGGTTAATAGGTCCAGCATTTTCTTTTGCATGAAAGTCACCCTTCAAATAATTTCATAATTTTTGAGTTTTGATTAACCTGACAAATGTTTCTCTTCACTTTTCCTTCCCTTTCTTGCTCCACTTTTCATCAGTGTCTTGGCACTTATAAATCCAACCTATTTTGTGTGTGAAGGGTAAAGATTAATGCTGCTGAATGGGTTTATCTTTTTAACAGTGCTGTCACAGGCTGAAGCATGTTACCCACAGTCTAAAAGAAAATTGCATTGTAGATATTTTCTGCCTGAAAATGAATTTGCTCTTTTGAAATATAGATGGAAATAAAACTATTGTGTTGGTAGATAAAGATATATATTTTTTAACCTGTTTTATTACATTTGTGCAAACAAATGCAGTATGAGTCTTAAAATGTTACTCAAGAAGAGGAAAAGAGAAAGAGAAAGGAAAAAAGAAAAATTAAAAACAAAGGTGGGGATTGAGATGGAAACACAAAACAGGAGTGTGAACAATTTCTGCAATTAAACCTGGTGGTAGAGTTTAGATGCAAAAGCACAAGGTCAGAATTTAAAAATTATTGGTGCTCAGCTGCTGTGTTTTGCTTTTTGAAGTCAAACAATTGACGTGGAAAATGATGGGCAAAGTAAATTGATCTGTCTGCAAACTAATGATGGAACTCATATGAGAGATCCCTCTGAGAATAAAAAAAATAAGAGGATTCTGAATATGAAGTATTAGGAAAACTTTTCTTCTTGTAGTACCTGTGGAAAGTTATAGGAATGGAATAGATTATAACTTCTTATGTATGTGGCAAATATTTGATTGAGATTGAGGCTGGAGTTTCAAGGAAGAAAGAGTTTCACCTATTAATTGTTTTTATTTAAAAATTAAAACACTTAGAGGGGAATATAAAGTCTCAATCTGCAGAGGAATTTCCAAGAGAGCTACTCTGTAGTTAAACTCACAGGAAATAAAAAGTCAATGGAAACTGCACATGAAGAACATGAATGGAAAAAGATGGTGCAAATCCAAGTGAAGGAAATTAGATAATGCTAAAGGAAGCAGAACCACCTTACATCATCCCTGTGTGTTCTGCAAATGTGGTGCCTGCAGAAATATCTTCAACACCACAGAGAGAATTTCTCTTGAGAAGAGTGCCCTGAGCACTGGCTGTGCCCCAGCTCAGAGCTCTGCAGACTGGGGGACAGGCACAGGGCAGTGACTCCTGACTGCCTGAATTCCCCCAGCACCTGCTGTGGGTTCTGGGCACAAAACACAAGAGAAAATTTATCCCAGAAACCTTCATCTACCAGCTCTCTGTGCCTTACTTCCTGCAGCAGATCCCATACTCAAGATCTTCTCCTTCCATGTTTTAATTGTTTGTTGGTGGTTTCTGCACTATGTGGAAGCTGACCTCCAGCATACCCTGACCTTCCCTGTGGTGCTTGTAGCTCATGTAAATACTTCTGATATGTAAATACTTCTGAAATGTTTTCTCTCAGCCCCTTCTGGAAGAAGGAGGGCTCAGGGAGACAGCCCAGGGAGAAGATGCTGCTCACCAGAGCTCAGGCTGACACAAACTGAAAGTCCCAAGAGGTGTGAAGAAGTTGGAGAGCAGCACAGAGATGGTGGCAGCAAACTGGGTGTGTGGAAGGGACTTCCCAGGAGCCAGAGAACTGCAGGAAACATGGACAGTGAATAAGAAATTATAAGTTTTCTGGTGCCAAGGGAAAACCCTTTCACCCTAATTTAAGGATGAGCAGCTTTGCATGTCTGTTGCTTTCGGCCCTTATGCCTGATCTTATTGATACTGACAGCAGAAACCTTAACCATGTGTTTCCAACCTTGGACTCCCTTGTTCTTACAGGATGGGAGGTCAGCAAGGCAATAAAACTGGTTAAAACATTGTTTAACACACTGTCATAAGTACAAAACCAGCATTTTTTTACCTTTAGTATTGAGTGCTAAGTACAAATCCAGCATTTTAACCTTTAGTATTGAGTGCTAGGCTGCTGATTGATGTCACAGATCTCATATTATAAGGTGAGGCAAATGTCCTGTAAAGCCAACCCTATTCCCCAGTGAAAAGAGCAAGATTTTAGAAGGTTTCCACGGAACAATCCAACTCCAGGCTACTGCATAGGATGTACTTTGGGAAAACATTTCCTGAGGCTTCTAGTGTGAGCCGACAGTGTGATGCTCAAAATCCCCCTTTTAATCAATGGATATAGAAACTGAAACCTGTTTTCTCGAGCTTGACTTCAGAAGATAACCCAAAGAAAAAGGCCTTAAAAGTTTTCCTGAGTCCAAAGTGTGTTATGTGTGGCAGTACTAATTAAGAACTGACACCTGGATTATTTTCCCTTTTAACCCAACAACTGATCCCAAAGAGCTGCAATGCAGACTTTTCTGACCAATTACAAAATGCCACCCAAACCCATGAAGAAGAAGGAAGAAGAAGCATGAAGAAGAAACCCAGGACAACACCCTGTGCCCTCCATCTTGCTTCCATCCACAACATACTAAAAATCCCAAAACCTCAATTTCTCACCAAGTGATACACCTACTCTGTTCTCTATAATGTATTTCACACTTTTGTGGATTCCAGTTCATCTTGAAGTCTGGGAATCTTTCTCCATGAATGAGGGTCACTGTCAGTGCTCCCCTGGGGGTCAGGGCACCCCAGAGCAGACACAGAAATATTCCCAGTGGTCTGGGTTTCCAGAATTATGGACCTCTTATTTCAGAAGAACTGCTTGCACATTCCTAAAAGGTGTCACCCAGCCCAGGGAGTGTTTAGCAATAATATCCCCTCACTACACACATTTTTGCCACTTGCTTTTCCACGCGACTGCCTGGTCTCAGTTAGAGCTGTCTGGGCACAGATGGCTTCCTTACATCCTGATCTAAGCCTTTCTTTGATTATCTGACACACTGTAACTCCCTTTTCCCCCCAGCTATTTCTCAGATTGACAGTGAGCCCTGGCAGCAGCGGGGCAGAGGCAGCACTGAAGCCAAACTCTGTCCCTGCTGCAGCTGGGGCCACCACAGGTAGGGCCAGCAGCTGGTACAGGCAAAGAAAACCTCACATATGGCCTGGGCTGCAGGTACCAGCTTCATTTCTTGTCCATTTTTGCTCCTTGGCAGGATCTCCAGACTGATGCCAACCCCCCAGGCCAGTTCAAGATCGCCGACAGGTCCCGTTGTGAAGAGGTAAATACAATTTGTCAAAAACACAAGCACAGGAGGTTTCAGAGAGCTCCAGGAGCTCAGGTTTGTGTAGACAAAGCTTGGGAGATCAGCCAGTGATGCCATCTGCTCCGGGGTGGTGCAGTGCCAGCTGCTGTGCCCGTGCTCTGCTGAGAATCCCCCTCTCACAGCGCCCACCCCTGCCCTCTGCCCGCAGCCTGGCACCCCAAAACCAGCTCTGGCAAAGCCCTGCCGGCCAGCCCTGCTGCTCTGAGCACACACGGCAGGGAAAGCTCTCCTCTGGTGTCGTGCTTAAGGTCTGCAGAAAGCTTTGACTTGTCAAAACCAGCAGAAATGCAAAATATTTCTCTTATCGTTCACAGGAGGTCAAGTTCTGATAGAGAACAATCTCCCACTTTAGAAATTTTATTTAACTTTATAAAACACACTTGGAGACAAGTGTAATGAAACCCCAGAGTCATAGTACAATATCGAACAGTGCCACTACATTTATTTATTTGTTTGTTTGTTTGTTTGTTTATAAAGAGCAGGAGGAAGATCTTAATCTGCTTAAAGGGCAGAGCAGAGTCAGCTGTCAATTATGTAAATAATATATGCATGTAATCTCCTTCTGTCCCTCTTTTATTTTTAAAAAATAATATATTTTTCTTTCTTTTTGCAATCCATTCTGGCAACTTGCTGAGCACAGGTCTCTATTCACAAGGCAAGTCCAACTAACAAAAATCCTGCTTCAGATCCATAACTCTTTTCCCAGAAGTGGTTAGATATTGCTTCAGGAAGCAGACAATTAAATAAAAATAATGGCAGAAAAGTAACTGGAGTGTTTTAGAAAGAAAAAATATCCTCTATATGTTCAATAATAATAATAATAATAATAATAATAATAATAATAAACAGAGCAAAAATAAAGGTATTGATAATTTATTCTCCTGTCTCCCTCTGCTCCAAACCTGGGAATGTATTTTTCAGCTCCATCATGCAAATATTTCCTCTATGGAGAAGTCCAAAAGATTTCAAGTGGAGAATTAAATAGTTTTCCAAAAGCTGCTAGAATCTACTACAAACCTTTGTAGGAATGTTAGTGGGGTTTTTTTCTCAACTGTCTTAACAAGATGGAGCTAAAGCTGAAGCTGCTTTTCAGGGTAGGATTTGAGCTTGTCCTGCTCTGTCCCGTGTTTTCAGCAGGGCTGGGAGGCAGCTGAAGGTGCGGGGAGCGCTCCAGCCCCGATCCCGGGATGGATCTGCGGATTCCTCAGCGCCACCTGCTGCCCCTGGGAAAGATACAGCCGGGAATCGTTTTAACTAATTTATTGGGGCTTGTTCGGGGTTTTTGTGCGTGTATAATAATAATAATAATAATAATAATAATAATAATAATAAT